>NW_024879446.1:143413-443413 GCF_009819885.2 Catharus ustulatus
TCCCCGGCTCCCAGGGTTGTCCCAGGGTCCCGGCCCCGCCGCGCACCGCCAGGGCCACCCGGCCGCCATGGCGCGGCTGGAGGTGGACCGGGCCTTCCTCCGCTCGCCGCGGGGCTCACTGAAGATCTCCCGCACGGTACGGCCGGGGGTAGCCCTGGGGCCCGCGGGCAAGGCCCGAGCCGGCACTGACCCCCGACCCCTCCTGTCCTGCAGCTAGTGACACTGGCCACCCTCTTCTGCTTCGTGGCCGTGGGGTCGTACGAGGCCTACGCGGCGCTGGCCCGCATGGAGGCGGGGATCACCGTCCTGTTCCTGCTGCTCTACCTGCTGAGGCTTGACGCAAGGATTCGGGGCCTCTCCTGGCCGCTGGCTGTGAGTACCCGTGAACTCTGAGTACCGGGGTGCTCTGGTTGTGAGTGCTGATGGCTGTGAGTAGCGATGTCCCCTGACCGTGAATATTGCTGTTTCCTGGCCGTGAGTATTGATGTTCCATGACTATGGGTACCAATGTCCTCTGACCACGAGCACCAACGTCCCCTGACTGTGATCCTGCTGTCCCCTGGCTGTTGTGGCCGCTGGGTAACAGGAAGGATCGCGTGTCCCAGGGGACATTGTCAGCTGCCTCAGTGATTGTTTCTGTACGTGTGAGTCGACCCCCAGTGTTCTTTGGAGGTTGAAGCAGTTTTTCCTAACGGAGCGTTCTGTTCCATCAGTTCCTGGATGGCTGTGCTGGATCCGATAACAACCCCTCCCAGCACGGGCACTGTTTGCCTTGCTGGTGTAACACCTTCACATCACAAATTAGTCACACCCTTTCACTCAAATACTAACAAGTTCTCCTCTTACCTCACTTTTGCATGTATTTGGTGCCTCGGTTTATGAGGTGTAGCCAAGTTGCAAAACTTTGACACAAAAACAAGAGAAGAAAGGTAAAATGAGGAAGTTTTACTAGAAACGCTCTTCTTACCATCAGACCACTGGGTGTCAGTGTCCTCTCACATGGATATTGCTGTAACTGTTTTCATGGCAATGCAGCCATTTTTAACCATCCCTTCTGTGTTGGGAACTCTCCACGTTCTCCTTCAGGCCTGTATTTCAGAATAAATATTTTGCTTCCACTGGTTGTTTCAGGATGTTTTGAACTCGGTGATTGCAGCGTTGTTCCTCCTCGCTGTGTCCTTGTTCGTTCGCAATAATAATCAGGATCAACAAAGGGACATTGGCTGGAGGAGTAAGCAGGAACACTGTTAATGAATTTCAGTTCTTACAGTGCAGTGATTTGAACCTCTTGGTCCTGACATTGTGGTAGGGCCATGCAAACTGTCTTGGAAAAACACTCAGCAGTAGCAAACAAGGTACATTCAGTGTATCTCACTGAAAGAAAATAATCCTCACATCACTGGTACAGTAATTTCATGAATACAAGCTGCAGCGTTTTGACAAAATTTTGGTGGAAACCCACAAGTGCGGCTAATACTCCGGGGCGGCTAATTTATTAATAAAAATGTGATATCTGCCCTTACCTGGTACCATGCCAGTCCTGTCCTGAGCTGAAACGGTTTGAAATCCATGGTTTCCCGTTGTTCCGACGATGAACCAATCAGAGAACAGCTTATTGCCTGCCTGTGGATGACGGCTTTACTGAGGGGTAGGGGGTATTTTATCAGGGTGAGTTCCCGCGGCGCGTTCTTTTCTCGGCGCATTCTCTTCTCGGCGAGTTCTTCTCTCGGCGCGTTCTCCCCTCGGTGAGTTCTTCCCTCAGCATGGCTGCGGAGATGAGACTAGCGTACAACATGGAGTTTAAAGTGAAAGTGATTAACTATGCAAAAGAACATGGGAATAGACCTGCAGCTAGAGAATTCAGCATTAATGAATGCATGGTACGCAGATGGAGACAGCAGGAGGACGAACTTCGTCTTACAAGAAAGACAAAGAAAAGTTTCCGTGGCCGTAAAGCAAGATGGTCAGAGCTGGAAGACAGACTTTACCACTGGATTTCTGAGCAAAGGGCAGCTGGCTGAAGCTTATCAACTGTCGCCATTCGGATAAAAGCCAAAGCAATTGCAAATCAATTGCATATAGAAGAATTTAAAGGAGGAGCGTCTTGGTGCTTTGTTTCATGAAGCGACGGCAGCTCTCTATCTGTACAAGGACTATGGTGTGTCAGCAGTTGCCGGCGAACTACAAGGAAAAGGTAGCCAGCTTCAGGAGTTACTGCAAAAACAAGATCTCTGAAAAAAATATACAGTGACATTGTATAATCAACACGGACGAAGTCCCCCTCACATGTGATATGCCGTTGACGAGGACCGTGGAGCACACCGGAACACCGACGGTACCAATAAGAACCACAGGGAACGAAAAGACGTTATTTATGGTCGTCCTCAGCATTTCGTCAGCTGGGCAGAAATTACGCCCCATGGTAATTTTTAAAAGAAAAACCCTCCCTAAAGACAAATTTCCAAATGGAATAAAGGTTGCCATTAATTCAAAAGGCTGGATGGATGAAGACTTAATGCAGACTTGGCTAACAGAAGTTTATGGTGGCACACTGCATAGGTTCTTTAATCAGTTGCCAGAACTGCTAATTTTTGATTCCATGCGTGCCCACACGACGGAAAGCGTGAAAGAAATTGTGAGAAAGATGAAGTCGGAGCTTGCTGTAATGCCAGGTGGTTTGACCAAAGAACTGCAGCCTCTGGACGTAGGTATTATTTGTTCCTTCAAGGCTAAAGTGCGATTTCTGTGGGAAAAGTGGATGATGGAAGGCAAGCATTCCTACACCGACACCGGGAGGCTGCGCAGAGCAAGTTACGCTACAGTCTGTCAGTGGGTACTGGATGCCTGGGGTGAAGTAACTGCCACAACTATCATCCGAGGGTTCGTCAAAGCTGACACCATTCCAGGACTGACCAGCAATGCCATCGTGAGTACTGAAAGTGATAACTCTGACGGTGAAGATACAGGTGATACTGGTTCAGGTTCGCTGGATCCTACCATTGCCCAACTGCTGGTTTCCAATACGGAGGACGAAGAGTTCGAAGGTTTCATGGAAAATGAAGCTGCTGATGAAGCGGTTGATTAATGAAAAATGAAGCTGTTTTAAAGTTTAATAAAAGTGTGTGATATTTTTCTGTATTTTTTAAGTGCTTTCAGTCTTGTGCGGCTGCACGGCTGGCCATCCTTGTGTGGCTGCGTGGCTAGCTGGGCTCACATGGAATGGGGGGAGCGCTGAGCTCAATGGCACTGAGCTCACACAGGGGGCGAGGCCCTGGGCTCGTGCAGATGAGCGGGGGGAGATGCAGCTCCACTCAGAGCTCAGCCGCTTGCCCACGGGGCTGAGCGGGGTGGCTGTGCCAGCATGGCCCAGCTCCCACCTTACCTCTGTGGGAGCCTGAGCCATGCTCCCAACGGAACAAGGGACTTAGGTGAACTCCTATCTTAATCATCAACACATCTAATGGGTGAGGTACTAGAGAGATTTTTGAATTTTTGATAGAATATTTTTTGGTTTTTTTTCTAGAACTAGCCTGTGTTTACTTCCTCTGAACTCTATTGATTTAGCAAATCTGAAGGGAATGGAGAATGATGCAATGATAAGAGGGGGAAAAGATTCTTTCTTGACCTTGGCCTTTTGTGAATACCCAGTAAAGACCCACACAATTGTGACTGCTATTTCTGCAAACCACAAAGTGCTCTCAGCAAGCAGGATGGCCATGGTGGTGTTTTTATAGCACTGTAATGTCATCCTCAGTGTTGGAACCAATCAGCAAGCAAAGGAAGAACAGGAAATTTATCTGTAGTGAGACCCAAAGAAACAGGACTCAAGACAATGTCCAGTATGTGGTCAGCTGTGGCCACAGTCCCTGTCCTGGTTGACCTTATGAGTAATTTGGCTAGTGTAAAAAAGAAGGAAGTAGAGTAAACTACTGACAGAATGTTGTGATGGCATGGGTGTCCTTGCCGGATTACCTGTCGCTGACACCCAGCAACTCTGACACAGAGCCAGCACTGACCACCATGGACCAATTTTCCCTGAAAGCTGGTGGGATTTTTCTCCATTTGGTTCAGGTCTTTCTGCACCTTTGTCTCATCACCTTTCCCTTCTGTGATCTTACCTTTTCTAGTAGAATCCATGTTTGAACCCCTGCTTCTGTCTTGCAGAAGTATCTGGGATTGAATTTGGGAACTCTCTTGGAGTAGAGAGCAATAAGGAGCTTGGTCGCCAGCTCTAGATCAAGATAGATGACTCCAATCGCCAGCAGTCACCACAGGCAGGCAGATCCAGCCACGTCTCCTGCTGCTGTGTCCGTGTCACCCACAACCTTCCCAGCCCCAGCGCAGGGCTTCCCCTTTGCTGGACTCACTCTGGACTAGAAATTACCTATCTCGTAAAACCTTACCAGTCTCTCTCTTCTATTACTGACCAGAACATTCTAGAGAAGAAAAGAACCCATCTTTAAAAGCGTTATTCATCTCCTACTGCTTGGCTGCTGTAGAATTTTATCCTGTGCAAAGCCATGTAAATATTGATTAGTTCTCTGAGTTTTAACAGCTCTCTTAGAGAGTATTTCAAAATATTTGCTCTCTGCTATTTCCATTATGAAATCTTGGAATGGTCAGTATTTGACAGGAGCAGAAATGTTTTGATGCAGGTGATGTTTATATTGGGCTGGGCTATCTCTGTAGAAAAGAAAAAGCTGGGAATAAGATGATGGAAGAATGAAGCAGAACAAAAGTGGTAATTTGCAATTGGATGGCCAATTTGTTCCCTGCAGATTTGGGCTTCTTCAATACTGGGGAGTGCAAAGTTTCTTTTACTTCTAACATGGGCTGCCATGGTTCACGTGTGAGGAGCTCCTTGGTTGAGATGGGAAATAAAAGCAACCAAGAAAACCCAGCCCAGAACTAAGCTGGAGTTACAGATAGAAAGGCTATGAAAACTAGCGTTGGAAAGCAGCTCCTTCTTAAGTGCAATTGTCAAATCTGGAGACCGCTGTGGGTTGCTGTCACATTGCAGCTGGTCTAAAACCTGTAACCTCAAACTCAACCAGCCTGGAGGTGGGCAGGTACCTGAGTGAGGGATGATAGGATGGACTTGAAGAAACACAGAGGATGC
This sequence comes from Catharus ustulatus, assembly GCF_009819885.2. NCBI lineage: Eukaryota > Metazoa > Chordata > Aves > Passeriformes > Turdidae > Catharus > Catharus ustulatus. The sequence continues at coordinate 148,533 of NW_024879446.1, forward strand.
CAGCAATTGCATTGAACCCTGAGCACAGATGGATCATTGGTCAAGGCAATGAGTGATTTGGGTCTAAAACAAATCACATGTGCATGCCCAGGAAACTCAAAGTCTCTTTAATTTGGAACAAAAAGGGGCTTTTGTCACATGGATCCCAGAGGGGCGTGTTGTCTGTCTCTGACCACAGCTCCAGTCAGTAATATAGGTTGCCATGTCATTGGAAGGAAAGGGATCCCAAAGAAGTGCATAGGCAATGAGCAAAGCATCAGCAAATAAGTAGAATCTCTCTCTCCTGGCTTGCTAGCTCCGTACTGTTAAGGGATGTTAAGAGGAATTATAGGGATGGTAGTTTCATGAAAAATAAAAACAAAGAGATCATCTGAGTAATTCCAAACCCTCTTAGATACCTCACCCATTAGATGGATTAAAAGTTAAGGTGGGAGCTCACCTAAGTCCCTTGTTCCCTTGTGAGCATGGCTCAGGCTCCACAGAGGTAAGGTGGGAGCTGGGCCGCTCTCTGGAGGGTAGAAGGGTCTTGTGGCAGCCTGGAGAGCCTGTGCACATTGGCAGGGAACAGTTGTGCCCTGCCCGTGCCCCCTGCCATGAGCTGTGCTGCTGGCAGTGCCCCGTGGAGCTGTAGGGCAGCTGAGCTGTGGGGCAGGGAGAGGAGCAGGAGGCTGCATGTGCAGCTGAGCCATTGCTGGAAAGCACAGGGCTCTGGGCTCCCTGCTGTCCCAGGGCAGTCCAGAGGCCATGGTGTTCCCTGGGAGCTCTGTGCAAGGGGGTCAGGGGGTGGCCTTGGGCTGCCTGAAGGGGCTGCTGGCAGGAGTATGTTTCCCTGTGCCGCTATTTAGAAGTTTCCAGGAAGTTTGTCCCTTGAATTATGAAGCTTCAGATACTTTCGTTTTGAATTGCAGCTTCAGTTACATTTGCGTGTCCATTTTTCAGACCTGACTGACTGCAGTGTTCCCAAGCAGGTTATCCTTGCTCAGTAGTTTCCCTGCCAACTTCCCAGATGCCCCTGATTTCCAAGGCGCTGCCTTCCATCCAGAATTGCACTCCTTCCTCAAAGCCCATATCTAACTCTCCTTTTTTATTAAGCTGACCATTCTGCAGTGGCAAAAAATCTACATTTATTACACTGGATGTATTCTACTTTGCTGTCACTTGATTTTAACCTCTAAATATTTAGTACAGTAATTTCACGAATACAAGCCGCACCATTTTCACTTAGATTTTGCTCTCAAACCAGAAATGCGGCTAATATTCAGGAGCGGCTAATATGTGAATAATTTTCTGGCATTTACAACCCCAGAAGTGCCAGCCAGGGTGCCGAGCCGAACGCCTGCCAGTAAAACCCAGGATTTCGCTATTGTTACAAATTGGTTATTGTGTTGTGCGGCGGGTGGGGTCAGCTCAGCGCCAGCAGCGCGGGGTGAGGGAGGGAGGCAGGGGAGTTCCCTACTTCAAGCGGGGGAGAGGCAGGGTGCTCTGTGCTGACATCCCCACGGTTCGGGGAGGAGGCGTGGGGCTCCGCCCCCGCCCTCCACCGCCGCAGCAGGAGGAGGGGGTGCTCCGTGCTCGCCTGCCGCCGCCGCGGCGGGACCGGGTCGTGTGCTCCCTGCCCGCTCGCCGCGGGACCGGGGCGTGTGCTCCATTCCCGTTCACGACGGGAGCGGGGCGTGTGCTCTGTGCTCACGTGCCGCAGGAGCGGGGCATGTGCTCCGTGCCCGCTCGCCACGGGAGCGGGGGGGCGTGTGCTCTGTGCCTGTTCACCGCGGGAGTGGGGCGTGTGCTCCGCCCCCGCCCTCCGCCGCCACGGTGGGAGTGGGGTGCGTGCTCTGTGCCCACCCGCTGCCGCCGCGGCGGGAGCAGGGCCGGGGTGAGTGACCCCAGAGGCGGCGGCCAGCCCCGAGAGGCCCCGCTGAGCGGCCCCACCGAGCTAGGCCACCTGGCCCCGTCACCAGCCCCGAGCAGGCCGAGCCTGCACAGCCCGAGCCGAGCCAGGTTGATCCCGGAGAATTGTTTCCAGTGGATTTGTTAAGCTGTGGTTTTCCTGAGGGTGCACTGGCAAGGATGTTACTTGCAGATTGTCTCTCATAAGGATGATCATGAGGTCTGCATTGTTTTTCAGAGCCTCATGATTTTCTAGCTTGAAACCACATCATTAGGAAAGCTCACAATTATCTGCAGGTATTATCACCAACAAGTGGTAATTTGGTTTTATTTTCCAGGGTGAAGTCAACCTCTGACGGGCGCCTCCTCCACCGTCCAAAAGCCCAGGTCACGTTACCTCCAGCTGTGGGTGAAACGGAGACACTCCACAAGCTTTACAATCTCCTGGAAGCCAAGGGGTTTGAGACACGGATGGGAGGAGTGGCACTCCTCCTAGACCTGTGCAAAAACAGCCCCAAGCTCATCGCCACTAACATTGTCCAAGTATGTAGGGTCTCTTCACTGCTCCTTCCCTTTAGCTCCTCTTCCAAGCCTGTAGCAGTAAAGTTAATTCAGCGTGTCTTGGCACTACATGCTGGCTGTTTGGGACAGGCTGGTCCCTGTTTCCCAGACCCTTAAATTCAGGTCCAGGCTCCAGGACAAGTTCTTTCAGTCCAGCTGTATTTGTCTGGCAGGTGCCCATTGATGCTGCTCATCAGATGATGACAGAATTTTCCACTGGTGTAAATTCTGCTGTCTCCTACTCCCAGTAGGGTTAAGTGAAGGGAATACAGCCAATGAAAGCATGGCAATTATTCTCTAGACAAAATATAGGTTTGGATGGGGAAGAGAAGGATCAGGCTGGTTGGTTTTAACCAAATATTTTTAAAAGGATACTTCTGTAAATTCCATCGTGTCTTGCACAAGCACAACTCTGGCCACTCGCTTCCATTCTTGTTTCTATTCCACTTGGCAAAGAAGGTGCTCACCCTTCTTGGGGTTTTTTTTCTCTTTGAAAAGGAGGAAAACAGCTAAGGACAGGTCTCATACTTCTGCTCCCAGTAGCTGCTTTTTCCCTTTCTCTAGAAAATGGTGCCTAATAATCACAGAATCACTGGGTTGGAAGAGACCTTCAAAATTATCAAGTCCAAATGTTGCTGTCAAGGGACTGAACCTGTTCTAATGAGAGCTGTACAGCACATTAAATTTTACAAGTCTACCTGTTAGTTAGGGAAATGGTCTGGATTCTGGAAGAGTTGATCAAAGACTTGCACTTCTCCAGACATATGTTTTGAGACAAACAAAATAAAACTTAGACCTCTTCCAGCCATAGTTTTGGCAAATCATTAATTGCCCTCAGTACTTGAGGCAAATGTATAGAAAAACAGCCATTGTAAACATCTGCTTCCATACTTCTTAAGCAAAGGCAGTATTTTGAATTAATAAATGGAATTAGTTTAATGAGGTGGAGAGAAACACCACAGGAACTATTCTGTCCCCACCCAAACCTGTTTAAAACAGATGAAAATCTTCAGACCATCAGGAGGTTGCACAGCCATTCCAGTGAGTGTCCTGGAGGAAAAACAGTGAAACTGTGCAAGCAAAAGCTGACCTGACAGAAAGAATCACTTTCATCTTTTACACTGCTGCATGCTCATTTCTACATCCCCTCTTCAAACAAGGACATTTTAATCCAGCTTTCATGATGTTTGTTCTCTCCACAGATTTTTGATTATTTTGCCCTGAGAATATCTGACACTCACAAGAAAGTGAAGCAGATGGCGCTGGATGTGCTGGCAGAAATGATAGTCATCCTAGAAGATGCCTTGATCCCAGTGATCATCCGTTTGGTGGAAGGAATTACAAGAAACTTGAATTCAAAGGACCCCGGGGTTCATGCCACAGCTGTGAACGCTCTAGAAGAATCCATTGATCATTTAGGTATGTGCATCAGCATTTCCCAAAAATGCCAGGAGGTCTTGGCTCTGTGCTGCTTGTCTGGAGAGGAGGTCCTGGACTAGAGTTTTGCTTCAATTCAGAGGCAAAGGGAGTTTGGAATTTGCTAGGACCCCATTTGATTTCCCAAATGAATAGCTTTGCTGTTGGCGTGAAGGGACACTGGGCCATGAGGGCTTCTGCAGAGCAGCCCCGTGGAAGGCTCCACATTATAGGTATTAGCTGCCTGTTTTCCACCTTTCTTCTTTGTCTTCTTTATCAAAGGAAATGTTATGATTTGTGACAGGCGGCGACCTCTTTTATGGTCAGAGATCACTCACCTGCACAGTAAAGGGTGGTCTAAGAGTTCTTATTTTGCAGGCACGGCGCAGCAGGGCACGAAAGAAGACTCGAGAGCTGTTGTTCTGAGGTTTCCAAGGTTGTTTATTCTTCCTTATCTAAGGAATTTTCTATCTACCTTACAGTGGTCCACTCTGCAACTCATCCAAGGTTGTTCTCCTGCCCTCCGGGGCAGGACTTATCTTTTATGCCCTAATTTACGTCTACTTTCTTTACAATTAATCACCAATACTTTATACCCACTTTACACCGAGCAGTTTTCCCTTCACCAATCCCGAGCTGGCATCTCGACTCAGAAGATGGATGCCATGAAGAAGAAGAAGAATTTCTTACTACGCCACAAATCCTCCATCTTGTGTCCAAAAACCCCCTAATGTAAACAATCTTTAAAACCTTATTTTTCTACCTTTTAACACACCAATTTACACTCTACTTATTTCTGTGACTCTGTAATTCTGTATATAAAGATGGTAATTTCTCCCAGGGACTTAGATCGAACTCACAGGGATTTCTGGCACCTTGCCAAGGCTTCTGAGCCCCCTGTACAGGCTCCAGGGAAGCCAGGGGAATATCCTAGGTTCCCACAATGATTCACCAAGTTACTTTCCTCAAAACAAACAGATAGAAATCCAGCTGTGAGTGATGCCTTGTTCCACATGTTGTGTTGCATGGGGCAGGATGGCTGTAGCATATACCACACAACCAAGGGCTGCTCTAAATTCCTTTGCTGCAGAGATTGATGTCAGCTCTGAAAATGCTGCACTGGGGAAATATGCCTGAAATAGGGAGTGTTGAAGAGGCAGATCTTCAAGGGGAGTTTCCACTTTCTGCACCTCAGCTCTTCTGTAAACTCATGAACTGCCTGACTCAGTGCCTTTCTGTATCTCAAGTCTGGGCTTCTTCCTGTTTCCTCTGGAATGCAAAATCTTTTCACTGTTTACGTGTGATTGAGCTCTTGAGGTCCCTGATGTGAAATGTTTAACATAGCTCCTTGAACAGTAGACAACTTTGCATTTACAAATGTGAAAGGAGAGCTGTTCTTTGGGAATTTAAAACCCTCCCAAGTAGGCTGGAAGGAAAGAAGAAAAGGATTCAAAAATCAGCAGAAATTTCCTTGATTTTCTTTCTCCTGTGACCTCAGAAGAGTCAGCAGAAATGTGTGTTTCTCTTGTAGATAAAGTGTCACTGATGAAAGAGTTCAGCCACCAATGGAGTCAACTGAGTGGCCAAGCTCTTCTGGATGTCACAGAGCGCATCACAGGTATGGCCTCCCCTTGTGAGCCAAGAGCTCTTGCCAGGGAGTATTGACAGGGAATGCCTGTGAATAGACAGTAGAGTGGCTGCTCCAATGGGAGGTGCTGAGCTTGTTCCTGCTGCCCAATGCCCATGGCAGGTGGGTTTGGCAGGTTTTCCCTGGCTGCTGCAGAGCTGTGCAGCACCTGAGCTGGGGGCTGAGCTCTGACTGGGACACCTCAGAACCCCCCTGCAGGAAAGGGAGGGGCTAAAAATACCCCAGCTGGCTCCTCTCTTGGAAGCTCAGGGACATCTGTGATCCTTTAGGGAAAATGGTGGCAAGAGCTGTTGCAAGGGATCCGTTTGTTTTGTCCTCAGAGAATTCTTGTTTTGCCCTTGGGAAGTTTGGAGGGTGAAGCCTGCAGTGCCTGGGGCTCACAGCTTAGGTCAAAAGTCAACACACAGATGAGAGGCACGGATTTGGTGCAAGGCAGCCTTTGGGGGCAGAGGGGCAGAAGCAGAGTGCTGAGGCTCCCTGCCTGTGCTCTCAGTGGCATTGGACTGAGCATTTCAGGCTGTGCAAACAGTGTCTTCCTGGGTCAGTGCTGTCCAAAATGCTACAAATGCAGCTGATCACTGATTCCTCAGAGGAGCTTGCTATGTCACCAACAGCCAAGGAATGGAAAAATGATCATCTTAATATGCAGTAGACAACATGATGTATAGCCTTGCTTTAAGTGGGGTTAAATCCACTGCTAAGAGTGCCAGCATCTTTAAATGCAAGGTTTCATAGACTTTGTGTCTTTAATAGGGATCTTGAAAGGGCAATGTTCAGTGATTGGGTGTGTGATAGGCCCTTTAAAGGGCATTTGAAGAAAGTAGATCTCCAGGAAGAGGGAATTTAGTTCTGGAGTTATTTTGATCTCTTCTTCAAATCAAGGAATTAAACATAAACTAGAAAGGGCAGATGTTCTCTGTGAGATTTTGTAGGAACAGACAGCGATTTCTCAAGTCCCATAGTGACCAATATCTTGAAGTGCATTTAAACTCAACTCCCATTTAGAAATGGCACCATAACCCTTTTCCTGCTTAGCAGAATTGGTTTTGGGTACTTTCAGGAGCTGTTGAAATGTTGATGACTGCTGTTGGATTAACAGCATAGAGAAAATGAAGTCTCTTCCCGCACAGAAGAAGAAGGGGCTACTACATAACATTTTGCCTGATCCAAAAATAAGAATGGTCTCCAGAGCATTTCAGGGTTTGATCTCTCAGCCACATCTGCCATGCAAGGAGTCTGTTGTTATTAAATTTTAGTCAGAGTTTGATATAGTTCAGTTCAGAAAATGAGCAGGGAGCAGGCTTCAGAGAGAATGTGAGAAAACACTTGTGGTTTGGTTACATTTCAGTCCCCTGTGTAGCATTTTTTTTCTCTCTATTCTGCTATTTCAGGGCACATTGTAAGAAAAAACGCCATTAACATTGGGAGAGGAAATGCTGTTAAAATGTGGAGATGCTCAAGTGCCAAGGCAATGAGGTGTGGGTAATTATCTAAGACACGCTGAAGTTTGAAACAGCTGTTTGTTGGAAGCCACAAAAGCCTTGTGCCAAAGACACCAGCTAGTCACTGATGTTTCTAATGCAGCTGTCAAGCAGCACCCATCTCTGGTGGGCTGGAGTTTGGAAGTGTGGTCTAATACTGCCCTTTGCTGTGTGCCACTGAGCAAAGGGAAGAGCCAGATGAGACTTTTGGCACTTGACATCAAGCGTCACCAAAATGGAATCATCCTTTTTAGACAACTTCTTAATAGAAATCAAAGGCAAGTTGACATTTCAGTTATTAATATGTTCACTGCATCAGTCTGTTGATGCAGAAACAGATTGTGAAATGATTTAGTAAAGGTACAAAGATTCTCAAATATACAAGGCTCTGTTTGCAGAAGTTAGTTCTGAGGAGTTGGTGGTTCTGTTTTGGGGAGGATCAGCTGCTTTGGCCATTTCTGGATCGTGGGGCTCTGTGTGCTATTTTGCTGCTCTTACCCAGAGAGGCTTCCAAGAAGCAAAACTAGAGGTAGATCCTTGTTTGCATTGAGGTTGGTGGTTCAGAAGCTTGTGTCTCTCTCCCGGCAGTGCTTGTGGAAGGGGTTTATGCCAGGAGCCCTGAAGTCGTCCAGCGCTCCGCCCTGCCCGTGCTCTGGTCCTTGCTGGAGAACAAGGCGCTGCCTGTGCGGAGCGCCAATGTGCGCACTGTGGTCACCAGGCTTGCCTCTGCCCTCTACAAGGTGATGGGCACCAAGCTGCAGAAGTGTGCTGCCAGCCAGCCCCCACATGTGCGGGAAAGACTCTCCAACATTTTGGGCTGGTGAAGCCTTGATGTTCTCCAGAATACAGACCAAGTGCTGAGATGGACTCCTCCGGATATGACTCTTTAGCTGTGCCAAAAATGACAAAGTGCTAAAGAAGGGTGTGCATCTGCCCCTGCTCTCTGCACTGCCCTTCCTCATCACGGCATGGGGGGCCTGAAGCAGCTCCAGATTGAGGACAAGGGGAAGGCCCAGCAGGGCTCAGGCTCAGCCAGAGCTAAGGTGGGAGCTGGGCCGCTCTCTGGAGGGAGGAAGGGTCTTGTGGCAGCCTGGAGAGCCTGTGCACATTGGCAGGGAACAGTTGTGCCCTGCAGGTGCCCCCTGCCATGAGCTGTGCTGCTGGCAGTGCCCCGTGGAGCTGTCGGGCTGCTGAGCTGTGGGGCAGGGAGAGGAGCAGGAGGCTGCATGTGCAGCTGAGCCATTGCTGAAAGCACAGGGCTCTGGGCTCCTGCTGTCCCAGGGCAGCCCAGAGGCCAGGCTGTTCCCTGGGAGCTCTGTGCAAGGGGTCAGGGTGTGCCCCTGGGCTGCCTCAAGGGGCTGCTGGCAGGAGCATCTTTCCCTGTGCAGTTCTTTAGAAGTTTCCAGGAAATGCATTTCATGAAATGTGGCGCTTCAGATGCTTTACTTTTGCATTGCAACTTCTGTTACACTTTGTGTCTCAGTGCTTCCATGAAGTTTTCTGTGGACCTTTCTCCTTACATTTACTCATGAAGTCGTTGACTGCCATCCAGAGGAGCTCTTTCCTCTGTGCTCAGGAAGAAGCTGCCAACTGCTGGAAGAGTGATTGAAGAATAGGATTAATTCATTAGCCTTTATAGTTGTAGATGTAGATGTGGTTCTGATAGTTAGCTGTAGGTTTGGATAAATGTGTTTTAATTATTGGAGTGTGAGAAAGAGGAGTCTCTGAGTTCCTCAGAGGTATCTTTCTGATCTTCTTCAGAGAGAGATCAGAATGCATGGGGTTAATTAAAGCCTTTAGATATTTATCTAAAATATATTAAGCCACTCATACATGAAATAGAGCTGTAAGCTTAAGTTTTAAGTAAGTAAATAAGTTTAAGTACAGTAATTTCACAATTATATACCACACCAGTTTGAGTAAAGTTTTGGTCCGTACTGGGAAGTTCTGCTTGTAATACGGAGTGGCTTATATATGAACAATGTTCTAAAATTTGCCAACCCGGAAGTGAGAGCCTGCGGCAGCCCCAAGCCAAGCTGGAGCCCAGCCGGCCCTGGCAAAGGCAGGGACGCCTGACAGAGGCGGGGCCAGCGGCGTGGGGTGGGGGCCGGCAGAGCTGGGGCCAGCAGTGCGGGGCTGCCCAGCAGCGCAGGGGAAGCCCGGCGGTGTCGGGCCGCCCGGCAGTGCAGGGGGAAGCCCAGCGGTGCGGGGCCGCCTGTCAGCGTGGGGGAACCCGGTGGTGCGGGGCTGCCTGGCAGCAGCGGGGAGCCCGGCAGAGCTGGGGCCAGCAGCGCAGGGAAGCCCGGCGGCACAGGGGAGCCTGGCGGCTCGAGGGCCGGCAGAGCCAGGCCTGGGCGAGCAAACACGGTGACAGCAGTGAAGGCAGCAGGCGGGGGCGAGCGAGCCCAGCGGTGGCGGCAGCACCGCCCAGCCAGCCTGGAGCAGCCGCGCTGAGCAGCAGCGCCGAGCTGGGCCACCCGGCCCCTTCAGCGACCCCGAGCCAAGCCAGTAAACCCCGCGATCCCACGATTCTGTTACTAATTTGCAACTTTGTGAAAGTTGCACACAGATCCTTGCTGCGAACGAAAGTGCGGCCAATAATCCGGTGCGGCTTATATATGGACAAGGGCCTAAACGTTGCCGACACCCCGGAAATGCGACTTATAATCAGGTGTGGCTTGTAATCATGAAATTACTGTAAGTGAGAGGATTTTTTAAGTGCCTTAAAGAGCAAAAGCCTTAGAATCTAGTCTAAAAAACAAGCTTCCAAAACAAGCTTCATTAAGAGCTCAAAAACACAATTCTAGATATTTGTGTAAAAAACAAGCTTCAGTGAGAGCTGAAAAACATAGTTGTAGGGATAATAAAAATACAGTAAGAATATTACTTACATTCTTCACATAGAACAGATAGGCTGTATGAGCAAGTTATGTGTAAACTTTTGTATTATAGAACTTGAACTATAAGAGGTTTAGAAGAAATTTTTCAGATTCATGCGTTCAGTTCATTGGGTAATTTGTAAATAAGAATTAGTGCACTGGGGAGAGACTGTCTCCCTCCCTCCCTCCTCACCACCATCATCATTGTCTGGACGAAGATTGGAGCTGCTGCTGCACCTTCTGCTTCTAATCGGGACCCTACACCAAAAGTTTTCAGCATGGAATTTAACACTTGGGACTCTTGGTCTTTTGAGATTCATGTGCCTTTGCAATAAACAACTTTACAGCAACCAACAACTTCTCTGCTCTTTTGAAGACAGAAACCTATGACAATTTCGACATTTGAGTATATCTTCAAAATTTTGATGGTATGTTTTTAATATGTTTTATTTTGATGATATGCTGTGGTTTTTTGTATTTTACATAAACTACATTTTTTAGAAAACAAGCAGGGAATCCAAGACCAGCACCTGCTAGCCTAGAGGAGATGTGCTGTGGTTATGGGAGCTCAGCTCACTTGGTGTGCCGCGTCTCACCCATACATTTCTTCACTGGTCCTCTCCTCCTCCTCTTTTGCCTTGTTTTCTTTGTGTTATTTCTGCTGCCATTTATGACTTGGCATTACAATGGGGTCACCTATTGACATGTTTGGGGTTCACTGGACCCAAAAGATCCTGTATAGACAAAAGTTTTCCACCTAGATGTATTCTGTGTTCACAAAGGGTCTGAGCAAGAAACAAAGAGAAGTGTGTCCAAATCCCAAAGCTTTGCTCCTTTGCAATCTTGCTCAGATCTGGCTCAGAAGTGTCTTCAATCACAATTTCATAGGTAAGAAGAGGATATGGGAAAAGAGACACTGCTTTAGAAAATATATTTGTTTTTATATTTAGCCAGGACAGCAGTCCAACAGTGTTGTTTGCAATTCTTTTGCAGAAGGATGAGTGGACTGTGAGGCCATCAACCAGTGACAAGGGTTCCTCAAATCTGTTTATACTCCTGGGTGGCATTCAGCTCAGAGCTATGGGATAATATCCTAGTTCATCCCACACACATTCTGTCTCCAATAAAAGCTTGGCTTGGCTTATTAGAGCAAAATAAATAGAAAAGTAATAAAATGGGCAGTTAAACTTCTCACTTTGGAATGACTCTTCTGCTTTCCAATGTCAACCATGTATCTCATGCTCCCAAGGCTTGTTACAAACAACTGTTTGACATTGCTTAAAAATTCACAGGCAAGGTTTATCAGGAAAACCCAGACCGAATATTAAGCTCTACAAAATTTGTTGGCAACATTCACACTAGTACTTGCTAGTCAGTTAAGGCACAACAAGGAAAAAAGAAACAAACAAAATGCAGTCAAACCACAAATGAACCAAGAACTGTCTATGTGTGTGTGTGTGTCTGTGTGTGTTTACATGCGTTCGACAAAGGGACAGAAAGGACAAGGATAAAAAGGAATGCGGCCTAAAAGCTTAACAGCACTCCAGCTGAACAGGAGTTAACCTGGAGCTCCAGGAGAGGGGCTGTTGGCCCAGGATCCATTGCTGATCGGCAATCCTATGAGTGCAGCAAACTTGGGAGCTCGCTGGCTCTGAGAGGCCCCATCCGAGGGAGGTTGCTGCTGGCAGCCTCTGTGGTCCAGGAGAGCTCCAAGGGCCTCCTTTGGGACCTGTTCATGGCCACAGGAGAGTGGGCCTCAGCCAGAAAATGCTTCATCATGGTCACACTTTGGGCCAGGCCCTGTCTTTGAAAGTGTGACAAGAAGGATGTTATGCCATCCAGGCAAGGAAAGCAGTTTCCAAGGCTGTTCATTGGAAATGCCAGGAGCTCCTTAGACAGCACAAGTTCCTGGGAGCACTCCGTGTTTCAGATAAGCTCCAGAGGAGCTGAGTCCAGGGGCTGTTCAGCAAGGCCGAGCCTAACAAGCGTTTCTCACATCACAGAGTGACCTGACAAGGCCAGGGGGAATTCACCACCACAGTCTGAAGCATGAAGTTTTGATAGAGGGTAAAAAGCCATGGCCCAGTGGAAGTGGGCCATTTCCTCCAGCCTGTGGGAGAGTCACAGTGCAGATCCTTGTGCTACTGATTCCCTCTCTCCCCACTTTTCCAAGTTCTTGGTGGCAAGATCACTTAGGTTAGACACGCAGCTCACAAGAAGTGCTCCTGTAGTTTTTTGCACAATGAATTAAAGTGAGATTACATATCCCAAATCATGTTCAGTTATCATTTAACTGACTGATCTGAGGAATTTCTGGAGCAGCAAACTTGCTTCCTGAAATATTTACTGTGCATGGCATAGAGCACAGAGGAAAGATTTACTGTTAAAAGCATCGGCCCAGCAATGCTCTTTTGACAAGTTCTGCCCTGAGCTTTCCTTAGGAAGATCTGAAAGGTTCAATGTCACCAGCAAAAGCTCCTGCAGTGGCTGCTCGCCCGCAGAGCAGAGCTGTCAGCTGAGAAAGTGTTGCCACAAACAGCAGCTTATCCAGGACAGCAAATCAAGAGCTGGGAAGGAGCTGATGTGAAGGCCAAACCTCCTCAGCTCCTTCCAAGAGGGCTGGAACAGTTCCTCATTCCAATGAGGTGCAGTGCTGGACACCCCAGCTCTGTGTGAGGACTGGACACAAGTTTGCTCCCACTGAGTGCTGGGATGGTTTCTGCAGCAGCTCTGGGCTCCTCTGTGTGCTGGACACAATGAGCAGAGAAGGAGCCAAGTGCACTGACACACCTTTGCCTTGAGCATAGCTCGCCCTTGACCAAACACACTGACAGGTTTCCCCTTTGGCCCATGTCTCAAAATGTCAGGTCAGCTGTTAGATGACTCAGGTTGGTTTGGTGTTCAAGGAATTTCCCTCAGAAATACTAGGTTTGTCTTTCTCTGTGCCTTCTCCTCAGCAGCCTTGGGGATGCTCCTATGTGAAGCCATCTGTCTAACACAGAGACACCTTAAAACAGGACACTATGGAATAAGTCGTCTCCTCTCAACTGTTCCAACAATCCCTTTCCAGGAATAGGAAATGAATACTAATAGATGGGAGTGAAAAAAATCCAACAGTTTATCAACAAACAGAATGTCTACAATGCAAGGAAATAAAGCAACTAACTTCTAGATATCAAATAGTCAGACCTCACCATCCCCACCCACTGGAACAAAGACCCAAAATACCGGAAGCAAATCCCCCCATGACCTGTGCTACAAGATGGCCCCGGGTTCTCCCCCAAGAAAAACAGGAGGTGTCACGGAGCAGGTCAAGCAGCAGATGAAAGCTCGGTGGCTCGTCCAGCATCGACTTTCTCCCAGTGGCAGAGCTCCATGGAACGGTCACGGCAGGTGAAGCAGCTGGGCTGGAGCCCCTCGGTGTCTTTTCTCCCCGGCACAGCTCAGCTCACAGACTCTTGGGCTGGGAGCGGGGCCGCTGCGCTTCTGCCATGGCCCTGGTCTGGGACAAACAGTTTTCTGCTAGGAGAGCCCTGCTCCACACATCTTTCAGAAAGGCCATAAAACCAACTCCAAACACTCTGCCTACAGCAGCTTTCCACACAGGACTGCAGAAATCCAGGACAACTGCAAGCGAGTGTTGGAAGGGATTTGTCCTATTCCTGCCAGCAGAATTCTCCATCATCTGATGCAATTTTATTCAAACGTAACATGAGAGGTGAGATTTTTTTCTCCTGATAAGTCTGATGATGAGTAACAAGCCTTGGGAGCATGAGGTACAGGGCTGGCATGCGAGAGCATGAGCATATCCTCCAAAGTGATCAGTTTAATTGTCCATTTTATTACTCTTCTATTTATTTCACACTAATAAGGCAAGCCAAGCTTTGCTTGGAGGCAAAACAGGCATGGGATGCACTATGGTCCCTTGCAGGGTCAGCAGGGCTGGCAGTGACAAAGGAGGAATCTGCTTCATTGTGAACCCCTACAGAGCTACATCCCAATGTGGGTTTAGGTAGCATGGTATTATTAAGATCTGCCTTCCTGCATGAGACACAAAAAGAAGGTCCCAAATGATTATCATGCAAGCATGCAGTAAAGAACTGATCCTGCTACCCTAATGAAGCTAATGCCTCTACTGTAGAGCCTTCCAGGAGGCTGCTCTGCAGAAGCTCTCATGGCCCAGTGTCCCTTGATGCCAACAGCAAAGCTATTCATTTGGGAAATCAAATGAGGTCCAAGCAAATTCCAAAAACCCCTTTGCCTCTGAATTGTAGCAAAGCTCTAGTCCAGGACCTCCTCTCCAGACAAGCAGCACAGAGCCAAGGGCTCCTGGCACTTTTGGGAAATGCTGACGCACATTCAAGCCTGTTGGGGGACTGGTGTGTAAGGACTGCACCTCCACAGCTTCTGGTGGATGGCAGCTGGAGCGTTCCACAAGCAACAAGAGCTCTCAAGGCACTCAGTGTTCCTCAGAGCCACAGCTGAGGAGAGTCCATGTCAGGCATTAGCCTTACCAAACTGAGCAATGGATGCTTCTGTCACTAAAACTGCCAGGAAACAAACAAAAAAAATCTGTGCTCACTCGGTCTAAGTGTGGATGAAATTATTTCTACTGCACATCCTGGCCAGAACAACATTCTGGCCAGAATATAGTAATGCCTTCATTCTCTAACACAAAAAAATATTGTTGCACAGTTTTTGTTTTTCCCATAATTTTGGTGACATCCTGACACCATTAACAATCCACTTCTAATAACATTTTTTACAAATGGCACATTGATTCCTTCCCAATCACTGTCCTGGTGGCTGCCCCCTTCCCTTTTTCCTGGGGCTCCCTGCACTTTTTTCATTGGGGATTGTAAAAACTGACATTATTCTTGCCTGTACCTTTACTTTTTCCTCATTCCTCCTTTCCTATCCTTCATATATCTGAGGTGCCTTTCTAACCAGCTCCTGCAAGGGTTCACTCTGCCAGTCTGTCCCTCCGTCCAGCTGCAGTGTCCTGATGTCCTGGTGCAGCACACCTGTCCATGTCCCTGGGATGCTCTCCCAGCGCCTCATGCTCTGTAAAGAACCAGCTGCCAACAGTTCAGGGAGTGGGTACAGCTGACAGTACCACGGGGACAGGCAGGGGCTGGGAAATCCTGGATCCTTATGAGGCTGGGGAGCAGCCCCTGTCCGCGGGGGTGGCAGGGTCAGGCACTGCCCAGCACTGAGCCCCGACTGCCCCACAGCCTCAGCTCGGTCCTGCACCTCCCCCCTGGCTCCAGCACTGGTCCCCCGCCCATGCTGCTGGTCCTGCATTTCCACACCTGACCTGAGCACTCATAGAGAAAGCCCGTTAAGTCCTGAGTGTGATAGATTTGTGTTAATCATGAAACTATTGAGGTTTGTATAAACCAGAACACTAAGGTCTGAAGTGACACTTGATAGAGGAAAAATGTGATTAAATCATTCTGTTTTAAATCTCCCTGTTATGAATATTATCTTTCTAAATAATTTGTATCACTACCAGTTTGTAAAATCAAACTTTCCAATAGTTCGATAGATTTTGCAAAATCAGACTTCCTGCCTGTGTTTTATCAATGACTGCCTCTCTACGAAGACCAGAACTTCCCAATTTCTGCCAGTTTTATCTACCAAGACCAGATGCTTATCTATGGGACTGACTCCTAGAGACTTTCTCACGCATGTTTATTTTGGTCACTACTGCTTGCCTGGAAAAATTATGACAGCAAGAAAACAAAAATTATTGATTATCACGAGGGACCACACTGTAAGAAGAAGCTGCAAACCAAGATTCAGTGGAGCGTAGGGTGGGCAGTGACCTCTCACGTCTCCCCAGCACTGCGTTACTCTATGTTAAATAAAGCAATCTAAATTTTGCTAAAAATTGAGACTTTTGTTTCTCATTTATAACATGAGTATCAAGCAGACAAACCCAAATCCTCCACCCTGGCTCCATAATGGCCTGGGGAGGGGTGGGGGCATAGGAAAAATACCTCCCTGTTTTCCCACTCCTGGAAGCAGGGAATACAATAAACTTGCAGCTGGCCCCGTATGAGACTGCAGATTTTGAAGATAAAGCAGAGAACTCCCCAGTCCCTACTGCTCTTTCTTTACCACATAGACTCCTATTGCTGTTTGCTTTAACCGTATTTCTCCACACTCCCCTTCAACAGACCCTTTCCCAAACTAACACCATATTGCTCTTTCTGGGAGTGGGTTCCTGAGACCCTTTCTTGGCAACCCTTACTGCACCCCCTGGGCATCCATGTCCTTAACTACCCCCAGGAGAATGTGCAAACTGTCTCAACATTCTCTCAAAGGACCCTTTGGAGGTATTTTGGGATCGTCATCCCCATAGTTGAAACACTTTTTTGACCTTTCTTTGCTGCCCACCCTGGGTGTTAGGCCATGTTTTACTCTCTGAAGTTGTACTCCCTGAAGAAATTTGCCAAGAGCTGTCTCAGCTTCCCCTTACCATTCCCTCTGGACATCCATATCCTGTCAATTCCTCAGGAACCCCTCTGGTCCGCCTCTCATCTCTCTCCTGCACATTCTCGGGAGTCCAAGAAATTGCCTGGTGCCAGCTAGCACTGAAGGGACCTGGCCACAAAAACTGGCTGGATACCTCCAGATCCTCTTGCCATGTGCTGGACCCAAATGGTGGAAGGTGCCCAGATGAGCCACAATTGACAGGAAAATCCATGAACACCAGAGGTTTATGTCCATAAAGGAGACAAAGCAGTCCTTTATGCAAATAAAGGGAGACAGTCCACCACGGCACACACCCACCCACAGGGTTTTCTCTCTCAAGGTTTAGGAGGGGACAGCCTCCTTTAATCCTAAATTCCCAGTTGCATGTTGCCCTCTTCCTTCCATCATTGGCTAAGATACAAGGAAGCTGCAGCCTTCCAGAAGTGCCTACCACATACCTTGATCCTCTCACTTTACCCCAAAGTTCAGAAGTTCAGGCTTTCCCAGATCTGCTTCTGTGTTTCAAAAGTCAAGACATCTGGGCTGTGTACTCCTCAAAATTACTAGAGATGCTAAGACCCATTTTAAAGAGATTAAAAGCCATATTTCATGTGTCAAACTGGATCCAAAAACATAAGCTTTGCTCTCAAGACTCTGGGAGCAAACCCATGCTGTAGACAAAAGCTTGGCCTTGGAATCACAGGGCACTTTCTCTGCCCTCTGTGTTTTTATTGGCTGCTCCACAGCCTTGGGCTGAGCACGGTGAGGCCGCAGCCTGGGGCCCTCAAGATGGCGCCGGGGAGCCCCTGGGGCAGGGGGCAGGGCCGGCTCTGAGGGGTGGCACAGGCAGCATTTCCCCCGAGTGGGCGGGAGGGTCAGTGGCGGGGAAAGGCGCGGGGAGAAGGGCAGGCACAAAGGCCCCGGCTCCCTGACAAGCGGGTGGCTAATCGCCAATCGCCGGCTCCTGCAGCCGCTGTCGAGGTCGTGTCTCCTGCCCTGAGACAGCTGGGCTTCCTCAGCCTGGAAAAGAGACTTAGGCTTAGGCTTGACCCAACTGTGGCCTTCCAGTACCTGACAGCAACCTACAAGAAAGCTGGACAGCGACTTTGTACAAGGGCAGGCAGGGACAGCACAAGGGGGAATGGATCCAAACTGAAAGAGAGCAGGTTTAGATGAGGGATTCAGAAAAAAGACTGTCCTGGAACAGGTTGCCCACAGAAGCTGTGCATGCCCCAGCCCTGACAGCGGACGAGGCCAGGCTGGATGGAGCTCTGGACAAGCTGCTCTAGTGCCAGGGATCCCCAGCCACAGCACACGGGGCTTGCAACAATGTGATCTTTCAGGTCCCTTCCCAGCCAAAGCATGCCATGACTCCATGATTCTGGGATACCTCCCCTCCTCATCCTCTGGCACAAAAAGAAACTTGGCACCAAGTTCCACATTGCAGACGATGTCTTTTGGCAGCCTGCAAGTGTCTCAACAAAGAATGAAAAGAGATGACAATACTGACACCATTTCTCTTTTCTACTTGAAATTTGAATGCTCCACTCCTGTCCACACTGGCAAAACTGTCAGAAGAGGCAATTCTTCCCCACAAAATGCTTCGTCTCACCCAAAGAAGAAAGCCACAAGACAACAGT
This sequence comes from Catharus ustulatus, assembly GCF_009819885.2. Taxonomy (NCBI): domain Eukaryota; kingdom Metazoa; phylum Chordata; class Aves; order Passeriformes; family Turdidae; genus Catharus; species Catharus ustulatus. The sequence goes on from NW_024879446.1 coordinate 166,525, forward strand.
CTTCTTTATGCCTACATTGTTTTATTTGGTTATTTCTCTAAAGGAATTCGCTTTGCTTTTCATTTCTTTCTTTGACCCTTTCGTTCCACGGGGCGTGCGGGGCTCCTCTATTGGGTTCGCGGAGGCGACGGACGAACGGCCGCGCGTTTCGGTGCCTCGGCAGCAGCAGCGGCAGCCGCAGCGGCAGCAGCAGCAGCGCCTGTGTCAATCGGTTTTCCGCTCGACTTCCCGCTTGTTCTTCGTCCCCTTCAGCCATTCACATTCTCTATACTCCAGTTCCATCCCGTCCGTGTTCCACCTCTCCCAGTCCGGCTCATGACGCGCCCCGCACGGCGCCCCTGGGCGAGCCGGCCCCCTGCCCGTCCCTGCCGGGCTCGCCGCTGTGCCGTCCCCATGGTGCTCTCTTCCTCCTGGCTGTGGCACCTTTTGAAGAGCCTCTGGGAGAGCTCCACCCTTTGGTGGTGGTGGTGGTGGAGCAGCAGCACCTCTTGGCTCCGCCTGGCACGGCCCCGGCCCCGGGCCCGGCCCCGGCCCCAGCCCCGAGCGAGGCCCCTCCCGTGGCTCTGCCCGCAGCCGCCCCGCAGCCGCCCGGCTCCCGCCCCATCGCCGGCAGCTTCCCCGCTCCGAGCCCCGCTGCCCGTCAGCTCGGCCGCCAGCCCCGAGCTGCCAGAGCCCGGGGCAGCTCGGGAAGCAGCAGCACCAGGGGCGGGCGGGTGCCCCGGGCAGAATGGCGAGAGCGCGGTGCCGGCCGCACGGGCGGAGAAGCCTCCCCTGGAGCAGCTCTACCGGCTGGGCCCGCTGCTGGGGAGCGGCGGCTGCGGCAGAGTTTACGCCGGGACCCGGCTCGCCGACGGCGCCCCGGTAAGAGACAGGGCCGGTTCAGAAGGGGGAGGGAGGCGGCGAGCTGAGAGCTGAGAGCTGAGCCCGCCGCTCCCCTTGGCTTGCAGGTGGCCATCAAGCGAGTGCCCCGCGATCGCATCTGGGAGTGGGCGCAGCTGGTGAGTGAGCGGGGCCAGCGGGAGTAGCCGGCGTGGCGGGACGTGCCAGGCAGGGCTAAGGGCAGGTCCAGCAGGGTGGGAGCCAGGACGCTGCACGGGGAGCCAGTGCGGAGGGAGCGGGGGCCACGCAGCGTCCTGGGCCGGGCAGTGCCGAGCTGCAGCAGGGCCAGGTACGGGGGGCCAAACGCACAGAGCAGTGTCAGCCCCACTGATGGCATTGCGCTCCCCCCACAGCACGACGGCGCCCTTGTGGCCATGGAGGTGGCACTGCTTTCGATGGTGTTGTGCCCTGGCTTCCTCGGCATCGTGCAGCTCCTGGACTGGTTCGAGCTGCCCGACGGCTTTGCCCTGGTCATGGAGCATCTGGAGCACTGCTGGGACCTCTGGCACCTGCTGCGCACAGCGGGGTTCCTGCCAGAGCCCGTGGCGCGGAGCGTGTTCCGCCAGGTGCTGCAGGCCGTGCTGCACTGCACCAGCTGCGGCGTGCTGCACTGCGACATCAAGCCACAGAACATCCTCGTTGACCTGGCCACGAGCGAGGAAAAGCTGATCGACTTCGGTGTCAGCACCATCCTGCAGGACACCTTGTACACCCGGATGGCAGGTGAGCCCAAAGCCGGGGCCCAGCCGGGCAGCGGAGCTTCTCCCCTTTGCTGGCACAGGGGGAAGATGAAGGGAGGGAGGGGGAATCCTTCTTCAGCCGGCTGCAGCCAAGTTGCTTTTTGGCGGGGGCAGGGGCTGGCTGTTGTGGAGCTGGCTGGGAGGGAGGGAGCAGCATCGGCCTGATGAGCTGTGCCCGTGTCTCTTAGGAACGCGGAGGTACTACCCGCCGGAGTGGATCCTCTTACAGATGCTACCACGGCCAGCCAGCCACCATCTGGACCCTGGGCATCCTGGTCTATCAGCTGGTGTGCAGGCACCATCCCTTCAAAACCAGAGAAGACATCGTCCGGGGCCAGCTCTCCTTCCCGCCCCAGGTGTCTCAAGGTGGGCATGTGCCTTCAAGGCAAGGGAGCAAGAACGGGTCGGGGACTGTTCAGCTGGCACATAAGCGTCCTGCTCTTGCAGCTAGGGAGGAGGTTGATCTCCTGGGCTTAGCTGGAGGAGGCAGCACGTGTGCTTCTGTGCTGCTCCTCCTCCGAAAGGGAGGATGGATGGGAAGCTTTGGGTGCAGCTCCGAAGCACTCCTAGTGTGGTGTTGCCACTGTGGAATCTGGGAAAGCATGGACAGGAGCTGACCAGCAGGTTTCTGGTTTCTCCCTGCAGAGTGCCAGCACCTCATCAGGTGGTGCTTATCCCTGGACCCTGCAGACAGGCCATGCCTGGAAGACCTTTTTGAGCATCCTTGGCTGCAGCAGCCCCACCTGACCCAGGAGACAGCAGAGATCCATCCCTCTGCACAGTAGGATCCAGGAGCCCAGCACGTCCCAGCTGCTGGCATCTCATGGCGCTCCAAGAAATGCCCAGAGCGATTCCCTGCAGCTGCGGCACGGAGCAGAGAGCACGGCCGAGGAGATGCTTCCGCGGGTCCCCAGCGAGTTGTGGAGGGAGCAGGCTCAGGGCTCCCCATCCTATTGGAGAAGTCGTGGCACAGGGCGGTGAAGTCGCCACGGACTGGAGAAGGGGAAACATCCCCCTGCAGCTCAATGGCATCATGATGTCCCTGCAAGCCAAGGCACAGCTGGCGTCTTCTTCTGCGGCACGACGCGGAGCCGAAGAACGTCCTGGAGCTGGCCGCTGGCAGGACAAAGCCGATGGGCTTTGCTTGCAGCCCCTTCCTGGAGGACACGCTCTGCACTCCAACGAAATCAAGATGAGTCCCCAGCCGGCGCAGGGAGTGGGGGGATGCTCGTGCTTCCAGGCACGGCAGGGCTCAGCCTGGCCATGCGCCGGAGGTTCCCCGCTCGGCAGCAATGGGGAATATGAATCTCTCCACCGCCTGTCCAGCTGCTTTTTGGCAGCACAGGGGACAGATGCTGTGGAAGGGGAGCCGGCTCCCGGCCTCGCTGACAGCTTCTGCCAGCATGCCTGGCGCGGCTGGGGTGGGGGCAGCCAGCCTGACAAAAGCATCCATCCCTGTGGATGGGGAGCAGCAGAGGGGGACGGGTTCTGCAGCCATGCCCCAGCTGCTCTGCTTTGCAGGCCCTTGAGGAAGGGAAGGGTTTATGGGTGGGAAAGGTGGGGTTTTTCCCCAGGTTTCATTCTCACATGGAGTGGTCAGACCCTCCCCAGGCCTGTGAAATGATGATAACCTTTGGCGTTTTTTTTCATTTCCAGGTCATGTTTTGAACTGACTTTCATGCATTTGTTCTTTGTTTTTTTCAGGAAGATTGCACCTTGTGCCCAGACTGGATGAGGAAGCGCCGGCACTGTCCGTGGAGTTCTGTCCAGTGCCGGTGCTACCCCGGAGGAGCCACGGTGTGTGGTGACATCCCCTTCAAGAAGGACGAGGACCTCGTGTGGCATCGGCTCCTCTCCTGGCAGCAGGTCTCCAGAGGTGGGTGCCCGGTTCCAGAGCACAGGTGGCAGAAGGCCTTGGGGCAGACGGCAGCGGGCACACGAGAATCTCGCTCCTGCGGCTGCTGAGGAGGCTGCTGTGCCGTGCTTAAGTGGAAGAGGTGGAGCGTGGCCTGCCATGCTGCTCTCCTCTAAAAATGAGAGCATGGGTCGGGAGGTTTGGGCTCTGAGCACAGCCAGCAGCCTGGCCCACGCCCAGGTTGTGGTGGGACAGTGGGGACAGGAGCCTGCTGTGACTGACTGTGGCTTTCTGCTTTCTCTCCCCAGGCTACCAGCACCTCATGCCCTGGAAACAGGCACCACTCAGCCAATCAGTCTGGGAGGGCTGGAGGGTGGCAGGTGTTCATTTGCTGTCAAAAATAAATCCTTTTGTTGTTGTCATTGTCATCAGAGTGTTTCTTTCATCCTTTCCTGAGCTTTTGCTCCTTTTTCTCCAGGGTAATCCTTTTTTTTGCCCTTCCTCAACCACTTGGTAGTCATTTGGAACCTGTGGGTTAAGTAAGGTGAAAAATTCAGCAACAGCCCCTGTTGCCAACTGCACGAGCCCATTTAAGAACCTGGAGCTGCCAGGCAGGCCCACATGTTACTTGGAGAGGGAAGTGGTTTGCAGGTTGTCTTGGTTTGAAAGACAGTTGTCTGCTAAGAAATGCAGGAGTCTCTCTATGCAATGGAGAATGTAAACCCCCTCCCTCCAAATTATTATAATTTTGAAATTAAGGGGCTCTCAGGCAAAGAGATGGGAATAGGAATAACAGTTCTTTACAAGTAAAATTAGTCAGAATGAAACCGGACACCCCATCAGTCAGGGCATTGGTAGTAGTCCAATTAAATTGTGGCTTGTCTGGCTTCAACTTTCTCCCAGTGGCAGAGCTCCATGGAACGGTCACAGCAGGTGAAGCAGCTGGGCTGGGGCCCCTCGGTGTCTTTTCTCCCCGGCACAGCTCAGCTCACAGACTCTTGCGCTGGGAGCGGGGCCGCTGCGCTTCTGCCATGGCCCTGGTCTGGGACAAACAGTTTTCTGCTAGGAGAGCCCTGCATACTGCTCCACACATCTTTCAGAAAGGCCACAAAACCAACTCCAAACACTCTGCCTACAGCAGCTTTCCACACAGGACTGCAAAAATCCAGGACAAACGCATGCGAGTGTTGGAAGGGATTTGTCCTGTTCCTGCCAGCAGAATTCTCCATCATCTGATGCAATTTTATTCACATCTAACTTGAGAGTTGAATTTGGTTTCTTCCAGGTTGCACCTGGGTTTAAAAGCATTCTTCTGAACTCACTTTCCCTGGAAACTGCTCTCCAGGAGAGACTCTGCAGCCCCAGTGGACTTTGAAAGAGAATTGTCTACTCTGCAAGACTTTACAGGTGAAGGTGGGAAGCTGACATTCTGTTACTGATGCAGTGAGGCCATGGGCATGACACTTCTTGCCTCTGGATTTTTCTTTTGGGAATGGAAATCAATCCTATGCAAGCTTCCACTCACATGCAAGCAGAACAGCTGCCCAGTCTGATTGCAGCACTGTGCAAAGGGCAAGCAAGGGGTCAAAAAGGACCTCAAGTGTAGCCACCGCTTACTTGCTCCAGCTGCATCCCTGGGCTCAACTGTCTGTGGAGGCAGCTGCAAGGATGTTTGCTCTTCTCTCCTTCACTTCCTCTCGTTCTGAAAGAGCTCCACGTCCTTTGGCTCTAAGTTCTCTTCAGCCAACTTGCACAAAGCAGCACAGATCTAGCTGCAATGGAAATACATCACAGACTGTAAGCAGAGACACACAAACGTGGCACAACATCTCATCAGGAGCACAGAGCCCATAGACTTTAATCCAGCTCCATATACATTCCAATAGTTTCAGGAGAATGTCTCCCATCCTCACCTTGGCAATTACACACAGGGAGGTGGAACACTTCAGTGCCACAACCTTACACTGCTCCAACTGCAGCCTAGGACAGGAAGCCCTGCTTGGAGCATGAAAGTCATAGGAATGCTCCAAGACAAGTGAAGAGCTCCCATGACCAGTGAGCAGGCAGTTCAGTTCCTACAGGCCATGGCAGGAGAATAAAAACCATGTGCAATATGCAGCAAAGAGGGGTAATTAGCTGTTGCTTAACACTCATGGCCAGGAATTGCAGCTGTTTCTCAATTCCTGGCTTCTGAAGGATAAAGCTGTGAAGGACTCTGAATGCCTTGGTCTCTGAGACCAGGAGACCAAAAGGAGGAGTCATGCGAAAAGAAGTTGCATAAACACTGAATATCAATGAGAAGAAAATTTGAGAATGAGAGGGCTGTGAGACACAACCAGAAAGGGAACCAGGAAAAATCAAATTCTCCCATTTTATATTGCAGCTTTGCTTATATTCAACACTAGAATCTTTGCTTCTCTGCTTCTCAGGGTGCCCTTTGCCCACATTCACCGGTGTGTAGCTTGCTCTGTCCCTTCAGACCTTCTCTAAAATGGCCTTTGCACATAAAGAATGCTTCAGGCATGACCTTAGCACCATCTGCAAACCAGTGACTTTGGCACCACTGGAATCAGGCAAGCAATTGTTCCGTAGCTGTCAAATATATTCCCAAGAGAATCCCCATGCCCCAAGAGTGGAAGACTATGATTTTCAGGCATATTTTGGGCCAAGCACTAAACAGCCACTGCAAAGGAAGTCTGCTCATCCCTGTCCTTATCCCTTACCTTTCCAAAGCCGTCCCTCAGGTCTTTGTCACTCGTAAGACCAGGACTGGTGGGATGATCCGTCTCCTTGGCCTGGCTCACTGGGAGGCCTGGTACTGGGAGCAAAGGTTTGTGTCAATCTCTGGCAGACATCAAGGCCCCAAAAACGTCATGCTGGGCAACAGGCAAGACAGGTTCCAGACTGCAGAGCTCTCATAAAACAAAAAGATTGTACATAAGGGCAGCAAGGTACGTATGCCTAGACCCTCTCCCAGGGGATGGGCTACTGGCAGCAGACATGGCATTGCTGTGCTGGCCAGCAGACTGAAACCTGCTGCATGATGAAGGCCTCAGCCCTCGGAAGCTGGAGAGCCTCGGTGTTTGACAGAGAAGGGCAGAGATGGAGATTGCTCTTGACAGAGATCCTTATCTGCCCTTAAGTTGATTTTAGTTAACATCTTCTTTCCTGCTCCTATTTAGATCAACATTTTCTTCCCTTTGTTGCAATGTTTTAGACAACATTGAAAGAAAAGCTTAGGATTGCAGGAGTGTTACCCAAATGTAAATTGTTTTCTTGATACCAGATCATTCATTTTTCCCAAGGATTTTCATTCTAAACTATATGAGCTTGGGCCACTTTTGGGCCAGCCTGACTAAAGGCTGATTGTCTTAATGCAAGTAGAACAATGTACCTCATTCTGAAATATTCTCCAACACAGCTGTTAAAACTCAGTCTATAAGCCGCATCTCTGGGTGTTGGCAAATATTTTGTTCTTTGTCCATAAATAAGCCACACCTGAGTATAAGCCGCGCTGTCGTTCGCAGTGAGGACCCGCGTGCAACGAAGTTGCCAAATAGTAACAGAACCGCGGCAGGGCGGGGTTTACTGGCTCGGCTCAGGCTGTGCAGGCTCAGCCTGCTCGGGGCTGCTGACGGGGCCAGGTGGCCCAGCTCAGTGGGGCCGCTCGGCGGGGCCTCTCAGAGCTGGCCGCTGCCTCTGGGGTCGCTCGCCCCGGCCCCACTCCCGCCACGGCGGCGGAGGGTGGGGGCAGAGCACACCCCGCTCCCGCGGCGGGCGAGTGCGGAGCACACGCCCCGCTCCTGCGGCAAGCGGGCTCGGAGCACCTCCTGTTCCCGTCGCAGTGGCGGAGGGCGGGGGCGGAGCACACGCCCCACTCCCGCGGCGAACGGGCACGGAGCACACGCCCCGGTCCTGTGGCGAGCAGGCACGGAGTACTAAACATTTAGAGGTTAAAATAAAGTGGCAGCAAAGTAGAAGACATCCAATCTAATAAATTAAGATTTTTTGCCACTGCAGAATGGTCAGCTTAATAAGAGAGTTAGATACGGGGTTTGAGGAAGGAGTACAATTTTGAATGGAAGGCAGGGCCTTGGAAATCAAGGGCATCTGGGAAGTTGGCAGGGAAACTACTGACCCCAGGGTAACCTGCTTGGGAACACTGCAGTCAGTCAGGTCTGAAATATGGACAGGCAAAATGTAACTGAGGCTGCAATTCAAAACGAAAGTATCTGAAGCTTCATATTTCAAGGGACAAACTTCCTGGAAACTTCTAAAGAACTGCACAGGCAAACATACTCCTGCCAGCAGCCCCTTCAGGCAGCCCAAGGCCACCCCTTGACCCCCTTGCACAGAGCTCCCAGGGAACACCCTGGCCCCTGGGCTGCCCTGGGACAGCAGGGAGCCCAGAGCCCTGTGCTTTCCAGCAATGGCTCAGCTGCACATGCAGCCTCCTTCTCCTCTCCCTGCCCCACAGCTCAGCTGCCCTACAGCTCCACAGGGCACTGCCAGCAGCACAGCTCATAGCAGGGGGCACCTGCAGGGCAGAACTGTCCCCTGCCAATGTGCACAGGCTCTCCAGGCTGCCACAGGACCCTTCAACCCTCCAGAGAGCGGCCCAGCTCCCACCTTACCTCTGTGGGAGCCTGAGCCATGCTCCCAAAGGAACAAGGGACTTAGGTGAACTCCTATCTTAATCATCAACACATCTAATGGGTGAGGTAGGTACTAGAGGGATTTTTGAATTTTTGAGAGAATTTTTTTTGTTTTTTTTCTAGAACTAGCTTGTGTTTACTTCTTCTGAACTCTACTGATTTAGCAAATCTGAAGGGAAAGGTGGAATGCTGCAATGATAAGAGGAGGAAAAGATTCTTTCTTGACCTTGGCCTTTTGTGAATACCCAGTAAAGACCCACACAGCTGTGACTGCTATTTCTGCAAACCACAAAGTGCTCTCAGCAAGCAGGATGGCCATGGTGGTGTTTTTATAGCACTGTAATATCATCCTCAGTGTTGGAACCAATCAGCAAGCAGAGGAAGATCCGGAAATTTATCTGTAGTGAGACCCAAAAAGAAAGAAACAGGACTTGCATCTCAAGATCATGTCCAGTATGTGGTCAGCTGTGGCCACAGTCCCTGTCGTGGCTGACCTTATGAGTGATTTGGCTAGTGTAAAAAAGAAGGAAGTAGAGTAAACTACTGACAGAATGTTGTGATGCCATGGGTGTCCTTGCCGGATTACCTGTCGCTGACACCCAGCAACTCTGACACAGCCAGCACTGACCACCATGGACCAATTTTCCCTGAAAGCTGGTGGGATTTTTCTCCATTTGGCTCAGGCCTTTCTGCACCTTTCTATCCTCACCTTTCCCTTCTGTGATCTTTCCCATCAGGGGAGGATAAATACTGAAGTTACCTAGGAACTAGGTAACCATACAGCAGTAGTCTATGCATCTATGAACATATGTGAAAGAAATAAAATAGCTAAAACAATTTTAACATCAGAAAGAGACCCCCAATTCCTAACCATACCAAAAGCACCATAAACAGGACTTTCCATATTGAAAAATACACTGGATAATTCAGAAAGTTAATGTAGAGTATTTTTCACAGGATAACAAGGGAATCCTCTGATGCAGTTGAGGTTTGACAGAGCTTTTATTCTGAGTCCCACTCAGGATTTGAACTGGAGAGAGCATCCTGAAATGGTTGTCACTACCTCCTGAACTACCCCCATTGACTCCCTGCAGTGATCAGAGATGCCAGTCTGAAGAGAACTCAGCCTTGAGTAGGCAGCTGCCAGCTCTGCCAGCAGCACCATATGGCCAGAGAGCTGCTGTGCTTCAGACTCACAGCAAAGGCCACCAGCAGGACAACTCCCATGTCAGAACTTCTGAGAGCTTTCTTCTTACCTTGGTGGATTCCAGGGAAAACTTTTGGGCACTGTGACAGAGAATCTGCTTGTCCAAGAGACTGATGATTCCACTCACAAGGAGCTCAGCACAACCAGAGCTTGGGCAATCCCTGTGGGACCAGCTGAGGAGTCCATTGCAGCTGAGGGGACAGGATCACTGCCTGTGAAAGGACAATTCCAGTGAAGTACTGAGGCCTGAACAATAAGCCCTAAGTCAATTCTGACCTCCACATGAACGTTCCAACCAAACATATTTATATTCACTCATTAAAAAAATATGCATGGTCATTAGTAGTATAAATGTGAATGCACTTTTTAGTGAAACAGGCCTCTACCTTCCTACACTTAGAAGTCAGTCAACTTCACAAAATCAGATATCTCTGTCTCATTTTGTTTGAAGTTATATGGTCAAAGTAAACTCCCTTGGTTCCTCCCTGAGCCCTGGCCAAGAGAAGAATGAAACCAGATGTTTCCACACTGGAAGTTATGGTGGTTTTTTTATTCAGCAGTATAAAATCTGGGCCCTCTCACAGCAAAGTTGATGGCATGGCCTGCAGGTGGGCAAACCACATAGGAATTCCCAGTTACTGGGAGTGCATCTCCAATCCTTTGCTGTGACAGGGGCTACCCAGGTGATGCGTGTGTCAGGACAATGGTCAAATATTTGGGTAACTAATAGGAAACTATTAGGGTGATGTATCTTTCTTAGTCCTACAGCTAATTTTTGTAGTAATACTCCAGTGCATTGCTTGGCTTACCCTTCTGTATTTCTTTGCTGCTTTGCACTTCAGCAAATGAGACTTATTCCATAAGCTGGTGTCTTGGTGCTGACCCTGCAGACTAGCAAAACAGCGACCCATTCCCTTCAGAGCCGGACTTGGTGCAGGCACAAGATGGCGGCCAGGGCTGAGGGAGCCACACACAAGATGGCGGCCGGGGCTGAGGCAGCCCAACACAAGATGGCGGCCGGGGCTGAGGTTGTCCCTCCCAGTGGCTCTGCAGTTCCCGCTGGCCCAGCCCCGACCCCGGAGCAGCACGGGGCGGGCAGAGCCCCCACTTTCAGCCTCTGTTTAAATGGACATGAACAGACACCCGGGGCACAGACACAGTGGGGCACCTTTGGTCTGTGCACACAAACACACACCAGCCAGTTTGTAACATCAGCTGGCACTACTCTGATGTCAAGGCAATTAAAATAGGGAAAATAGGAAGAAATTCAGGGGGTTAACTGTTCTAAAATAAAACTTTTTTTTTTTTTTTTTTTTTTTTTTCCCCCAAAAGAGGCCCAAAAGCGTTTCCTGTGCAGATGGACTTCATTTAGCACAAGGATCCATCACAGCGTGTTTTCTCCATGCAGGAATCACAGTGACTGTGAGGGGATGAAGACGGAGATGGGATCTACTTGAAGCAGACTGTGCAGGGGGTGCTCACCTGGAATTTGTATCCCTCAGGGTACCTATTTATTTAGAGCACTATGAAGCATCTGTAAAATTGAAATACAAACCCAAACTGCAGCAGAAGTCCATTTAGTTTAGGTTGTTCCTAATGAGATTCCTCAAGCTGAGCACAGACTTTGTGTCCAGCAGACACACAGGCAGGGGCTGCTTGGAGCGCTGCTCTGGCACCCATTATTGTGAGCAGGGGATTTCAGGAATAAAGAAGAGAAGCCCACCAAGTACTGAAGAGAAACAGTCACTGACAGGAACCTGTGGGTGAAGAAATGTGAGGGGAGAAAAAGGCAGAAAAGGTGAGGTGACAAGTGTGAGAAATGTGAGTGGAAGTAGGAGAGAAGTGGGAGGGAAGAAAAGGGTAGGAAAAGGAAACCTGAGTGGAAAAGAGTGAGAAAACTGAGGGGGAAATGGTGAGAAATGTGAGTGAAAACAGGAGAGACAGGTTAGAGGATAAAAGGGCAGGAAATAGGATGTGAAAATTCTGAGAAACGTGAGTGGAAAAGGGTGAGAAACAGAAGGGGGAACATAGAGGGAAATGTGAGGGGAAGAGAATGAGAAACTTTACTGGTAAAGAGAGAGAAAGAGGCAGAAAATGTGAGGGGAACATTGTGAGAATCCTAAGGGGGAAAGAGTGAGAAACCTGAGGGCAGAAAAAGGCAAAAAACATGAGTGAAAAAAGGGCAGAAAATGTGAGAGATAAAACTGTGAGGAACATGAGAGGAAAGAACGAAAAATGTGGAGGGAAAAGTGTGAGAAATGTGAGAGGAAAAGGGTGGGAAATATGAGGGGAAAGTGAGAAACGTGAGAGAAAACTTTGAGAAACATGACTGAGAAAAGGAGAGAAACATGAGGCCACAAAAGGCAGGATATGTGAGAAAAAAATTGTGAGAAATGTGAGGGAAGGAAAACAACAGGAAACGAGTGGGACGGTATGAGGAAAGTGAGCTGAAAAGGGTGGGGGAGATGAGTAAAATTTGGGAGGGAAACATGACTGGAAAACTGTGAGAATTGCGAGTGGGAACAGATGGAAATGTGAGAGGGAAAAGGAAAGGAAATGTGAAGAGAGAAAAGGGCAGGAGAGCAGGCAGTATTGGCACAACAGCTGTGATAATTCCTCACACATCCCCCCCTACATTTGCCCATTTGGACAAGCCCAGGGCTTCTCTGTATGTGCGTCTCTACCTCTGCCTTTATTCCTATTTGGAAGCAGTCGAACTGGCAGGATCTGCCCACCTGCAGGAGCTGCTCCAAGCTGGGAACGTGAGTGGCGGTGCTGATTTCCAGAGGCTTCTGTGTCCCAGGGGAAGCCAAGGCAGGAGCGGGTTGGAAGGCGCTGGCGCTGCTGCTGCTGCTCTGTGCCAGAGAGCCCCGGCTGGGCAGGGCACGGCGCCCACTGCGCTGCGGGCTCTTTGTGCTGCCACAGCTGGGCACACCTGGGACAGGTTATGGCCACTTGTGGGAAAACCGAGGGGTTTGTGGGGCTGCATTGCTCTGCACACACCCAGGGCACCTGTGGCACAGAGCTTTGGGCCAAAAAGGGAAACCAGATAGAAACAGCTGGAAAAGATTTAATTTCCACCTTTCTTTCTTTATTCTTCAGTAGAAATGACCAAAATGAAAGGTACCAAGCAGAGCCCAATCCCCACTGCCAGCTCAATGTGGGAAAAGAGGCATTACAGTAAATTCACAAATACAAGCCGCACTGAGTATAAGCCGCATCTATGGGTATTGGCAAATATTTAGTTCTTTGTCCATAAATAAGTCGCACCTGAATATAGGCCGCTCTGTGGTTCGCAGGGAGGACCCGCGTGCAACAAAGTTGCCAAATACTAACAGAACCGCGGCATGGCAGGGGGTTTACTGGCTCAACTAAGGCTGTGCAGGCTCGGCCCGCTAGGGGCTGCTGACGGGGCCAGGTGGCCCAACCCGGCGCTGCCACTCGGGGCTGGCCGCCGCCTCTGGGTTCGCTCACCCCGGCCCCGCTCCCGCCGCGGCGCCGGCCGGGCACGGAGAGAGCGCCCCGCTCGCGGCGCGGCGCCGACCGGGCACGAAGCACCCCCTGCTCCCGCCACGGCGGCGGAGGGCGGGGGCAGAGCCCCCCCACTCCTCCCCAAGCCGCGGCAATGGCGGCGCGGGGCTTCCGTTACTTTATTTCAGTGCTGGCTGCATGGGGAATCACTTCCCTAAGTTCCCACATGCACACCCATATGTTTGTATCCATGGAATTAAGACATATTCATTACTTTGCTGAAACTCACAGACCAAACATTCCCACAAAGTATCTGACATATTTAAATCACTTCCTCAAAATTATGGACATTGAGAGTAGGAATCTCTTGAGAGTCTCAGGTGCTCATATAGTGAACATCCCATTTCTCAAATTCTCCTCCTGTGGTCAAGAGGTCTAAACTGTCTTGTGTCAAAGGACAGACATTATGGAAATAAGATTCTCCACCTACTTTTGATTTGGTTTGGTCTTTGGGGTTTTTCAGTGTTTGTTTGTTACTTTAGTTTTGTTTGGGGTTGGGGAGTTTTGTGGAGGTTTTTTTTCTTTTTAGTTAGTTAGTTTGGTGTGGTTTGGTTTGTCTGCTTATGGTTTTAGCCTGAGATCTACAGTATATAGAAAGGTAAAATCCCTGGCAGGTGCACACCTGGAAAGCAGCTGGATGCATGAGGAGACAGACTTTCATTCCTAGCTTTAACAAGTAAACCCTGCTTCATTTTTTAATTTCTTCACTAGAGTCCTTTGCAAATATTTGCATTTTCTTTTGCCTAAATACTGACAACCGATGACTGAATTATTTTGGTTCTCTTTGGCTTTGTCTTAGGTCAAGAAAGTCTTCAAGTTGCTCTGATAAGAAGACATTCTTTACTGAAGGACACAGCAAATACATGAGATGAGGTTTGGAGTCTGTGAAATGTCCAGGTCCCCAGTACTTCCCTTGAGCTGCAAGATGTAGATGGTCAAGCTGATATTCCTGGACAAGAAGAGGGAGATGTATCTTCCACTGCTTGGCAATTTAGTTTTCCCAGCAAGCAGAAAGATGCAGAAGGGCACCTAAACTCCAGGAGCCCTGCAGAATTCGTCTGCCTCTCTCAGTTTGTGCAGCAGTGATAAACACACAGGCTCACAGCCACACACCTGGATGAGGAATAGTCCATACCACTTCAAGTCCAAGAGCAGTATTCCACAATCACTTCTGAGCTACCTTAGGCAGTGACCAAACTACCTGTGACAGCAGCCAGAATGAGCTGTGATTATTACTGAACAGTCCCCTGAACTATCCCAGTTTAGTTCCTTTGCCACAGCCCTCGCCACAATATTCCACTATGACCTTTAGTCCTCCTGGAGCCACTCAGGCAACAAATGACACTTCCCCCTGGCAGAGTCACAGGCAGCCTGAGAGCACACAGATGATGAGAATTTCTTCCACTTGAGCTACCTGGGCTCTTCAATGTCCCTGACACACTTCCACTAGCTCAGCTCACTTGAGGGAGAATAAGGATCCTGGCAGACCTGAGCAGCATGTCCAGCAGACCAAGGCATCACAGCTTCATCTTTAACAAGACTTGTGCAGTCATCACACAAAACAGCTCATGGAGATACTCAGCTGAGACTGGGAATGTACAGAGACATTTAAGTCAGGGGGAGCAGCACTAGAACAGCCTGAAGTTGTGTTTGCAGACAAAACAAACCCAAGTGAGGAAGCAGAGAAAGAGGCAGAAGTTGCTTGGGAGGTTCAACAAAGAACCATTTCACATCAAGTTTATTCCAAAACTGAGGTGCATTTGCAGGGCAGTTACCATGACTTTTTGCTTTCCAGTTTTTTTTTTTTTGTTTAACAGACTATACGTTCTTTCTTCTTACACTCTAAAATCCAGAGACTAAGGTGGCCCCTGAAGTGTTAGTTTCAGGTGTTTTGAATTCACTAGACTGAAAAGTATGGCTACTCTGTGATGAGTGATTGGAGAGATGGGGAACATTCTGAGCTGTGATCAGAAGCCAATTTTATTGAGTGTACAAGGCTTTTATTTAGGGTTTTATTGTATGGCCCTTATATAGGGTTCTAATTTTGGTGACAATTTCCCATTGGTTACACATTCTTCATGACATCACATTGCCTGGTAACATTATCATAGCAAAAATTTCAAACATGTTTCTTGGTCACTTCTTGCACAGGGAGCATTTATCCTGTGTCTGTCTCTCCCATGGTTTCTGCTCAATAAGGCCTAAGACACCAGGCCCCTTTGGCAGTTCCATTGTACTCTCTGTTTTATTCACCATACTCTGTGCCTGGTGTTGCAGGAAGATTGCCTTTGTCTGATGGGATTCTATCTCCTATGCAAATATTTTTAGTTATGTCTGAGTCTTCCCATACTAGGTTAAGACCACATCTGTGAGAAGGAAAAAAATGATGAAGACTCCCTTTCTCATTCTGTTGCCAAGGAATCTAAAAAATTATGCTAAATTCAACGACTTTATGACTTGCTTTCCAGGAATCGGTTTGCCAAGAATTCTCATTTTCTCAGCAATGGAAGTCCCAGATACAGACTCCAGGTAAATTGGTCAGAAAAAGACACATTTGTTTCTATGGCTCTTACTATTCAGGGTGCAGTGGTTAGACCAAGTAACCTAAAACATTGGCAGGAACACCTTTTGACACAAGTATAGTGTAGAAATAAACAGGACAGGATTCATTTAGGGACCACCAGTTAGCTCCCAGAAGATCAGGAACAGTTTGGGTCCTGCATGCCCACCACATCCACATCACCTTAAGGAATACTGCTGGCACAGGTGTTGGAGGAAAAACTGTCTGAGCATGGGAGATGAAAAGGTCAAGGCAGTGACACAGCTGTGTGCAAATCAGAAAGGGAAAATTTGGTCTGCCTACATTGCAAGGAGATCTTACCGGCTAGCAGTAGGGCACACAGGAGAGTTTCAGCTGAAGCACACACATACACCTTAATGTGTTGCAGATATACTTAAAAGATGAATAATTTCTGACAGCTTCTCAAAAAATAAGTGAGTATAGACTGGTTTCATGTTGCCCCCTGTTGCATGTAATACCAGGAGACTAGTGAAAAAAATATATTCACATAAAGCATATTTCATTTTCAGGACTGTCTGTTCTTTCACTTGGAACTGGTAAATACTCACCACTAGGAAGAACACTAGAATTGCATTTTCAAAGGGGTAACAATTGTGATTCAAAAGTTACAATGCCATGTACAGAAATGTGCTAGTTTTGCATAGAAGTCACCAAGAGAAAGGCGCACACACACACACATACACAGGGGGTTTTCTCTGTGAGAATGTCTCCTGCAAGTTGCTGGTGACAGGAACGCTGGATTTGTCTTTACAAACAAACTGTGGGTCTGCTGGTAGATAAGGCTAGCACTGAGAGATAGAAGAAACAATGGGATTGATTACACTGATTGATGAATGGAAAAAGACATTTGCCTTTACAAACAAACTATAGAAATGAAACTGAGTATTGGAAGATGAAAGAAACAATGGGGGGTGGGGGGGGGTAAACTATGAATTCTGTAAGAATTAAAAATTAAAAGGGAGAGTTATACATTAGAGGGAAATCTTAGGTATCAAGCGTTCCGGGAAGTCTGTGCCTCTCAAGTACCTCAGCCTATGGGGAAAGAGAGAGGGAAATGCGGCTGGGAAAATAGGATAAAAAGGAGGCTTCGTCCTCCAAAAATCTGAGAGACCCCAGGGGAATGCCCCATGGCCTCTCCCTTTATTCGAATAAGGCAAAAGGGACTCCTCTGTCTCCTTTTTGGACATAAACCTCTAGTGTTTGTGGATTAATTTTCCTGAAACTGGGACTAATCAGAAAGCTGATTTTCTAATTAACAGCTGAGGAAACCAATTTAAAAGTTACTTCGCCTCCATGAACCACATTGGCTAAAGTAAAAATTCTCATTTAACTTCTGGATTTTAATCAAGTAACACTCGGCCTGGCCCTGGCCCGGCCTGGCCCTCGTTATGCGGCCTGGCTGGGCAGGGCCGTGGGCTCGGGAGCCGCCGGGCCGCTTTTGATAACCAGGGGCCCTCATGGCCAGGGGCAAAAGAAAGAGGGAAAAACCCTTGCTGTCGGCTTGGAGCAGCCCTGGGGAGAGGAAGCCTCCCCCGGCACAGCCTGAGATCCTGGCATGGCTCCAGCATGGCCTAGCCCAGTTCCTGCTCTTATTGTGTGAAATTTTAACCCTTCCAGTACTCCAATAAGACTGACAGACCTCCTACCCTCCTCCTTTGAGTAAGAAGTAATGGAACAAAAAAAAATACACTAAAGTCAGTAATCTAAGAGCCCAGTTTCCAGATGGGAAAAGACTGAGGAAACGCTGTGAAAGTTAGCTGAAAAAAACCTTTTTATAAGCTATAGAGTAGACTGGACTGCACTAAAAATTCCTATAAATTGTAGAGAAAACACATGGAGAGGGTTGAAGTGTTTGAGAAAAGGATCCTTTGCCCGGAGGCAATGAGGGCCTCTGTTTTGGAAAATAGAAAAACAAACACATGAGAAAAAGAGATGAAGAGAACTTTTACCTTTGAACAACTTGCCCTTAAAAGCAATACCCCATAAGTTTGACATGGCCCACAAAACATAGTTCTGGGAAGGCTGTGAAGATGGAACAAGTTTCACGGTTTTACAAATTTTCCCAGGCAGATGCAAATCATGAAGGTAAAGACACAAAAAAACTTTATTAGTTTCTTAGAAAAAATCCCTATAGTCAAAACAAGAAGATACTTCTCTCTCTGAAGTGAACTGAAATTATTATTTAAGTGAAAAACTAACTGAAGTGTCTCTGTATGCTCTTGTTAAAAAATGTGAAAAGTGGGGAGAAGAAAAAGTGATCTGAAAAATCTTATTCCGAATTTTTATTTTTTCTCTGTGTTAATAATAAATTTCTTCTTTATATCCTTTTAAGTTTTAGTTCTGCCTTGTTTTTACTCCTCAATCCTATCCTAAATAAAAACTGAGGGTATTAAAATTGGCAACTCTAACAAAACCAGGAAAAAAGAAGGATATGGAACTATAGTACTTCAAGTGATGAGGCCTGTACATTGAGTTATGTTCTTTACAAATTCTTTTTAAAGGGGAAAGAAGTAATTTTTAGAAAAAAATCTTAATCTAAAACCAAACACCACAAAAAATTTAAGGATTTTCTTTCCTAAAAATTAACAACCTTTTCTGGTGTCAATTCTAAACCAATTGTTGGCCCAAACACTGAAATGTAATATCCATTATTTACCTTGTGCTGTTTGTAACTGACATTTAATTTTACCAGTACCATAGAAAGCTGGGGAAGAGTTATGCTGCCAGACACAAGATACGCACATTTCTTTTTAAGTTTCAGTGTCTTTAAAACACAGCTAAGGGTAACTTCTCATTCTTAGCCACACAGTACTGTGGAAAAGTCAATGTAACCATAACTATATCACAGGTGTGAATAAACACTCCAATGGACAATCCACTTTTCAACCACCTGCTTCCTCATCTTCAGTAGGCCACAGTGTGTCTCATGACTCACAGAGATTACAAAGGAGGCCTTAAAAAAGCAGCACATAGACGGACATAAGGGCCATGAAACATGAAGAAAGATGTCTCTTTTTTTCTGAACTCCTGTCTTCTCCTTTTGGCCTATTCATTAGAAATTTCATTGTGATTCAGTTGCTGGGATAATTTTTGTGAGGTTTGTTACACTGTGTTTAAACAAAGACAAACACCATCCCTCTGAGGAGGAGCATTCCTAATTCAGGTTCTGTTTTAAGCTATTTAAGATGAAATGGGAAGAGATTTTCTAGGTAGTGGGTTTCAATTTTTCTGAGAAAGCAGCACACAGAGGAAAAGATGACAGGGCATCTTGAGAACACTCACTCCAATAGACTGCTCCACAATGTGATGAGACCAACAATCCTTGTGTCAGCGTGTCACCCACAGGGCAGCGACTGAAGGGACAGGGCTGGGCTCCTCACAAGGCACCTGGAAGGAGGGCAGGAGAAGGCAGTGTCAGCTGGAACCCAAGACAAGCTGGATGTAAGGAAAATATCCACTGTGTGTGTGGGATGAGCTTCTGCCACACCACCAAATACACTCACATGAGTCTTCATGGTTAAACACATAAAGACATAAAAAAAAGGGCAGGAATTAAAAGAGATGGAAGAAATAGGTCTATTATGTCCTGCTCTGAAAACTGTTTCCAGCTCCAGGGGCATTTTAAAGTAAAAAGAACAAGTGACACTAAGCAGAGCATTGCAAGATCACCTTTGTTGGTTTACATTGAAAAGACTTGGCTGCAGGAAGGATTGTAACTCTCCCCTGATTGTGGGGGAAAAAAAAAAAAGAAAAAAAAAAGAAAATAAATTCTTACTGAGCAAAGAAAAATGCCAAACCTCTTGGTGAAGACAGCACTGTGAATTCACTATCACTGTAAGTGATTAACCCCTCAGGTAAAGCAACTTCCTTCCAGGCAGCAGGACTTTAGCACTGATGAAAATGCTGACAAAATTGCTGACCCTTCCAGCCGCTGCTTCTATCTCCAAAGAGTGACAAATGTGCCAAATCTGCTGCAGACAGGCAGGGACAGTGAGAAAGAACTAGCCAGTTGGCTGGAAAAGGGGCAAAAAAAATTTCTTCAATTCTCTCTTTTCATTTCCCCTTCTCCCATTTGATCTTGTCTGCTTTGAATTGGGAACTCTGTTTGCAACCCGACCAAAATACTGAAGCTAACCAATCTAACATCATTTCCTCCCTTCAGCTGTGCAAAACACGGAGTGATTTTGCTTTCACTGGACAAAGAAGAAGAGTTTCCCGCGGGATTCCTCAACTGAGACCCCTTTCTGAAAGTTCCTGCGCTTGCCTCGATGGTTTGTGGTTCTGCTGCAGAGCCGAGGCAGAGGATGAGCGCGGGCAGCGGGACAAAGGAAGGGTTTGCAGCTCGCCCTGCGCTGCCCCGCGGTGCCCGCCCAGCCCCAGAGCCGCCCCGCCCGCGCTGGGCCCGCAGCCCCGGCTCTGCCGCGCGCGTCCCCGCCAACCCCGGCCCGCGCGGGGCCGCGAGCGGGGCCGAGTGCAGCGCCCCCCTCAGGCCGCGCGCCGCCGGCGCAGCCGCGGCCGTTGCACCGCGGGCGTTGTGGGGACACTCGGTGATGAGCGCGATGGCGGAGCTGCCGCTGCCCGCCGGGCTCAACGCCAGCACCTTCCCCGCCAAGCTGTGGCGCCTGGTGAACAGCCCCCGCGTCCGCTCCGTGCGCTGGGACAGCCGGGGCCAGGGGCTGCTCATCGACCGCTCCCTGTTGGAGCGGGAGCTGCTCAGCCCGGGCGGCGCCCTCGCAGCGGGCGGCGAAGGGGCGGGGCCGGCCCCGGACTCCTTCCAAGCCACGCACTTTGGCAGCTTCGTGCGCCAGCTCAACCTCTACGGCTTCCACAAGGTGCCGGGCGAGACCGGGGGCTGGCTGCACTTCACGAATCCCAGCTTTCGCCGGGACCGCCCCGACCTCCTCCTCCACATCAAGCGCCTGACCAGGGCCAACAGGCAGCGGCTGGCGATGGGGCTGGAGGTGCGCAGCCGCCAGCCCAGCCGCTTCCAGCAGCTCCGCACGGAGCGGCCGCTGCCCGCCTTCTCTGCCGGGCAGCCCCCCAGAGCCGGTGAGACGGGCTGGGAGCTGCGGGAGCGAAGGTGCCGCGGGCTGTGGCCGTGGGCAGTGCCCGGCGGGGCAGGAGCGGGCCCTGGCCGGGCTGGGGCTGCTCAGCGCAGCTGCCCCGGCCGGCACCGGGGCTGTCCCTGGGCAAGGCAGCTGTGCCGGCAGGGCCCGGGAGCTGTGCCGGCTGTGCCGGGGGCTGCGGGACGGTCCCACCCGCTCGCTCTGCAGCTGGCCCAGCCCCGCGCCGTGGCTGCTGCTGCTCCTTGCCCTGCCCTGGGATGCCTGGGGAGCTCTCGGGGAGTGCGTGTGAGCCGAGGGCTCGGTCATGGTCCGGCCCAGCGGGAGGGAACCTCCTGGCCCTCTGGGGCAGAGGGGAACAGACCTGGCAGTTGGGTTTCTGGCAGTTGCCTCCTGCCAAGGAATGGCAGCAGGACAGCTTTCCCAGACAGTTCAACGAATAGGGGACAGCTAAGTAGGCAGGGAATTGGGTGTTGAATTACCCCAGAAAAGATTTTTTTTCCTTCTTCTTTCTCACCCTACTTGGGAGGATGGGAGCTTTTGTCTTCCCTGACACAAGTACACTTGCTGCTAAGGGAAACACATGCAAAGATCAATAGTGACCCAGCCTTTCCTTTGCTTCCTTTCTTCTTCCCTCACTGCTGCACAGCTCCCTCATGCCAGAACCTTGCTGCTGCCTCACTTGAGGGGTCAGAGCTGCCTCCGGGCCCTTCCTGGGGACATGCAGGTGCTCAGGAGTCTGAGGCTTCCCCACCACCTGCCAAGAAAGTCTGTGCCTCCTCTGGGCTTTTTGGAGCTTCACCAGTGGAACCATCAAGAGAACTCTTCCACCAATTTAATCTACACAAGCTCACCATTCCACTGGTTTGCATCAACCCTGAAGCTGTCTGCAGGACCCTTGGAGAAAGCAGCAGCTGCAAATCTTCAGGGCAGCACACCCCAGCTAATGACACATCAGGTAGGGAAAGAGTTTCTACCCTTGCTTTTTAAACAGGTCCTGTTTAGTGACCCTTTGAAGTATTTTCCTGCAGTGCTCTGTCATGGGGAGATCTCAAGTGAGAATCGGGTAGAAAGTGTCAGGTTACCTTGGAAGAGGGACCTTGGAAACAGAACAATTCTCTGTCTGCTTTTCCTATTCTTGCTGCAGATTTGGAGTGGAATCTGGGAATTTTCCAGACAGCCTCTCTGTAGGGGTGCAAGGGCAAGGCAAAACACCTTTGTCCACAACTGGTCAGTGTCAGGCAGACTCCCATCTTTTTTGGAATGAAGCCAAACTAACACCCTGATAGGATATTGCAGAGTTTACAGGTTGTCTCTCCTTCAAATAATGCTATTAAATTTCAGTGAACTCTGTGTGTCCCCAGAGCAGCTGCGGCTACAGAATTTGGCCTCACCCACCAAGTTTCTTTTTAGAATATACTCACAGTTTAAGTTTAACATGTGTGTCTGCAGATCTGGGTTCTTCCTGGGTGAATCCACTTTCTGTGTTCTCTTCTGGTGAGAAACTGCAAGGCCACCAACTCCAAAAACTGATGGGGAGATAGAAAAGGCAGGGATTATCAAGTGGCTTCTGTGTATGTGTAGATAAATTTTCACATCCATCCTTCCATATACATACACATCATTTAGAAGAAAGAGTTTTTAAGAGGAAGAATTCACACTTCCAATCCTCTGGGAAGTTTGAATATGTTTCTGGAATTGAGGCTGCTTTGTGCTGCCTGTGAACTTTGATCCAAGGCAGCATAGAGCTCTGTGTCCCAATCCCACATTCTGGAGCCTGACCAATGTGTTTGACTTCTTGCAGCCACTCCAGGCACTTCAGCCCCCAGTGCTCCAGCCGGCTGTGCTGGTTATGCACCATGGAGAGCCCCCAGGTGGCTCTGGTATACTCCTGGGGAAGAGGAATTGCCACCGCTGGATCTGGACCTGGTGCTTGAGACACTGGAGGAGATGCTTTCATCCTCCCCACCTGAAAGGTCTCCCTGTGCTCAGGTACCACCGAACAGGGATGAAAGGGGCTGGACCGAGAGCTTTTGAATGTTGTTACTTGGCTGAGAAGCAAAGGCTTCTTGAATTCAGTGGTGAACGGACAGGGAAGGATTTGCTTGGTAAAGTAAGGTTTCTAAGAGAATAGGAATGAAAAAGTCTCCCCCGTCAGTGAGGATGAGAGGTGTGAGCCTGTGTTGGCTAAGTTTGGGTGCTCCTTTTCCTGGGAAGAATGCCTCCTGCAGGGACATTTGTGGTGAGGAAGTGGAAGCTTTGTGTGTTTTGCCAGGCTTTGTTTGATGGGACCAGAGAGTGTTTGGAGAATGCCAGTGAAGGCAAAGTGTCCCAGTCAGAGAGGGGCATGTGAGAGGTGCCTCTGCTCCAGCAGCAGATGTGGGCTCTGCCTCTTTTGTGTGTAAAGGCCAAGGCAAAGCAAGGGCTGGGCTGCAGCTGCCTCTGCTGCTGTGTGAGCCCTGCCCTGCGTGTAGGCATTCCCAGAGCTGTGTTTGGGGATGGGCTGGAGCTGCAGCTTTCTTGTCCTCTCAGTCACCTGGTGCCTGCAGTCCAGTTTCTGTCTGGGAAATCCTCCACTGGGCAAACTGGCCAGTCTTGCTCTCCATGTTCCAGAGCTCAGTCACCTTGCTGTTGGGCATCTGTGTGGGAAGAGATGTGTGTTCCCATGCAGTCCCTGTGAAGCTGCAGCGTGGATGAGACTGTTCAGCCCAGGGCTTTGGAGGGAGGAGCACATCCCTGTGCCAGCAGCAGGCAGGACTCCTTCCTTAGCAGCCATTCCATGTGTTCAGTGTCACCCCCACATTCAACACTGTCAGCTTTGACAGCTTTTGGACCGTGTTGGAGAAGTCAAAATCTTTTTGACTTTGGAAGGCCTTTGGGGCCCAGACTACTTGATAGGAACAAGAGATTAAGAATGTGAGCCTCGGAGTTGTTGGACCAGGTGTTTTGTGTGACTGGTAAGAAGGGTTCATCTCTTTCTGTTTCTCTTTCAAGGGGAATATTGATGCTGCCTCTGAATCTTCAGGAGGGGAGCCTGAGAACAAGGCTGCAGCAGAGGGAGCTTTGCCTGGCACCCAGAGCTGTGGGAACAGTTCCCAGGAACCTGAGGAGCTTGGTAAGGAGAGAGCCCACATGGGTTTAGAGAGGTGTGAGACAGCTGCTCTGAGCCTGCCTCTGACAGGAAGGGAGATCAGAAGAGTTGAGTTATTGTCTGCAGGGTTGGTGCTTCCCAGTGTCTTTAGTTCAAATCCTGCACTGACAGAACCTCCCTGCCCTCCACGCTTCTCCAGAGCTCTGACACTGAGTCCTCTGCTGTGGCAAGAGAGCCAGGAATAAACCTGACCTTGTGGCAGTTGTGTCACCAAGCCAGGTGTCCCAATTTGGTTTCATAACACAGCTCACAGCACCCTTCAGCTTCAGCCATTTCAGTGAGGACTGAGATCTCTCAGCACAGAGAAAGAACAAGGCTGGGCTTCTTTCTGGGAGCTGGGATTGTCTGTGTTTCAAGCTCTCGTGGGTGCCATCTGCACTGCAAGTGCTGTGAGTTTATTGGAATACTTCAAAACTTCAGAAGTTTTGAAAACTTGGAAGGATTTTAGCTCTTTAAAGAGCACGCCTGAAATTCCCAATTGAGAATCTGCCTTCCAGGCCATCTCTTGCAGTCTTTGATAGAAGGACAGTTATTTCCAAAGGGAAAGATGCACAGAGGCCAATATTGCCTGAGTGTTCCCTTTGCTTCCCAGATATCCATCTGATCTACCTGGCCAGGAGGGCTGCCCTGCGTGCCAAGGAGAGTGCGAGGGAGAGCCTGTGACCATCGGGCAGGTGGAATCCCTCTGTTTATAGATACATTTAGAAACTTCTATAGTTATATTTATTTATCCATGTAGTTACTTTTACAGATTTATGTAAAAGTATTTATTTATTTACAGAGTTGTGTTTATATGTGCCTATATTTATACATCTATACAGTTAAATCTATATATATAGCTATAGATGTGATAAAATTATATATAAATATATGTGGTTGCTTTTATAGATTTCCAGATTTACTTTTATATATGCATAGCATAATAGTAATATATATTTATATGCTATTATTAATTATCAGTTACAAGTTTTAATATTTATATTTATATTTATAATGTGCATATTCATTTAGTTAGAGGTGTATGGAAGTTTAGATACACAGATTGAGCTGTGTAGGCCTAGGCTATATTTTTAAGCTCTTTCCCTCCTCTGATGCCTTTTCCATCTCTTGTTTTTCCCTGTGCCCCCTCTGTCCCCTCTTGCTGTGCTGGTCCGAGCTGGCGGCCGGGCCGGGCGGAGCAGCAATTCCAGCCCCGGGTGTCCCTGGAGCAGGTGGGAGCTGCCGCTGGCCCCAGGCACTGTCCCCTGAGGAGCTGCTGAGGGACGGTGAGACTGAGGGGGCTCAGGGGGCTGAGGAGGGGTGACACTGAAGGGACGGTGACCTTGAGGTGCTGCTGGGGCTGAGGCTGTGGGGCAGCAGAGGGCCATGGTGGCACTGAGGTGACAGGGAAGTGGCACAGGCTGAGGGGGGTGGCGGGTCTAAAGGGACAGGATGGGTCAGAAGGGACTGAGGGGGTGAGAGGACTGCGGGGCTCTGGAGAAACTGAAGGGGACTCAGGGTTTGCCCAGAGCATGGCGGGGCTGAGGGGATGGAGGGGCCAGCAGGGAGCACAGAGGGGTCCGGGACTGCAGCTCTGCCAGGCCTTGGAACCAATTCCTGAGCCTCCGTTTTTGTTTTTGCCACAGCTGCACTGAAGACCTTGAAGACAGCAGGAGGAGTGACAGGAGCCAGCAGGGAGAAGCCAAAGGCCAGGAGCAAGAGCAGTGAGCAGGGAGCTGCTGGTGCCACACAAGAGCCTGGGTAAGGCCACACCGTGGTCTGCTCGGCCTGCTTTTTCTTTCCAGCCCTCCTGGGGAGGCGTTGAGATTTTATCTTCCCTGATGGAAATGCAGGTGCTGCCAAGGGAAATGCTCTGCTCCTGACTCAGTGTTCCCTTTGCTTCCCAGATGTCCCATCTGCTGTCCCTGTCCAGAAGAGCTGCTCTGCACAGGAGGAAGAGACCAAGGGAGAGCCTGGGAACATCGGTGGCTGCAATCCCTCCTGCTGGAGTTCTAGTTACAGATGTGTAGAGTTCAACTGAGATAGCTGGAAGTTTATGGATATTTACCTATGTTGACAGATGTTTGTATAGGCATATATGTATGTATATTGTTATACTGATACATGTATATTAATCTGTTCACATCTGGGTTTATATTTACATACTTCTGCGGTTGTATAGCTGTGTAATTCTGTTGATAGGGTTGTAAGGATCATGGCACATTGATATTTGTATATTTATAGATAGGTTTGTTATGTGTGTATTTATGTACATCTTGCTTTATGTAATTTGAAATATTAATTATATTTTTACATCTGTATGTTGTATGGTTATGTATTTACAGATATTTAAATATATGTTGAGTAGTATAGTTATATAATTCTATGTGTTTAGTTCTGAGTCTGGGATTCTTTAGAGAGGGATATTGACATTTTTGTATTTGTATACGGGCTGTACAGTTGTAGTAATATGTAATAAATTAAGCTGTTAAACTTCATATTTGTGTTAGCGAGTGGTTGTAGAGGGTTGCAATAAATTACCTGTTTTAACTGAAGTGCATATTTGTATATATCTACATAGCACAATTTTAAAAATAAATTAGTTTCTTAAAGAAATATTTGTATGTTTATATATTGGCAGCATGCGTGTAGCAATTTAAAATAAATGTAATTTTTAAACTTAAGTTGTTTTTTGTCTATTTGTACATTAATAGTGTGGATGCAATGATCTGCAAGAAACTCAATGTTTGAACTGAAGGAAGTGTAGATTTGTGCTATCCAAAGTATGAGCAGATGTAAAGGTGATGATGCTGGAGGATTTTGGCCATGAACATCTCCAGCCATGCCCAGCTCATGCCCCACATGCACTCAGGCTGGGCAAGGAAAGCGCAGATTTGGGATGGCAGCAGAGCCACACGTTCACTGAGAACTCCCTGCAAAGCTGCTGAGGAAACTCCGGGAGTTCACTGAGCGTAGAACTCCAGCCAGGAGCCACCCAGGGAGGACAAATCCACCCCCATCCCACTGGCAGCTCTTTAGGAAGTGCTCCAAGTGTCCTCTGAAGGTCATCCTGGACACCAGAAGCCAAGAGGGATCCTGAGCCAGCTCTGCTGCCTTTGGCAGCACTTTGGCAAAGGAGCTGGAGCAAAGGGGAGACAACAATGACTGAAACTGCTGCAGGCTGGGGCTGAAGGAAAGGAATGGACACAAGTGCTGAGATGCTCCAAAATGCAGAAGGATGCTGGAGAACTGGGAAACAACAAGGACTCACACGTGCTGAAATGATGGAAATCCTTTTTGTGAAGTTCCCTAAAGGAACTCCCCAGAGAATTTGGTGCTATAATACGTAGTACCAGAAGTAGTGTAGTAACACTAGGTGATTGTCTATATGCCCCACAGGCAATGGCCTAGAAAAAGATCAAATATATTTTGTATATTCTATTTATTATAGCATATATATTAAAATATATCATATGTAGCATTATGCATCATAAATTGCATATATGATAGATATGAACATGTATTATTTGATACATGTTGATAAATATTTTCATTTCATATAAATTTAATCTATTCTTCCAACTTGGGAGAGTGAAGATGTGCTGCTGTCCAAAACCTTCTGCCCACACAGCAGCCAGCCCATGGGTGTGTGCATGCACGCCCACCCACTGTCCTTAATCTTCTGAGCATCTCAGGGCTGCTGTTTGCACAGAATTAGGATGAATTTAACTCAACAGACCCACGAGTGGGGTGTCCAGTCTGTCATGAACACTCATGTGGCAAGGCACAACACAGAGCTCTCAAATCACTTACATTATCACCCGTGCTTTCATCCCTGCTGGGGACTGAGGAACTCTGAAAAGCACCAAAGACACAGAAAAGAGGTGCAAAGAATTGGCATTGTGCTACTGGCTGGTATCCTCACGGAGGAAAATCTTTTGGGTTCTTTAAGGCTGTAACTTTCCAAACACTAGGAAAGCTGCTCAGCATGGGTAGCCCAATTGTAAATGGTTTTACTGACTTGGCAAAACTGGAATGTTAACTGTGGACTCTGACTGAGGCCAGAACAACAGACCCTGAGCCAAAGCTGCCCTCTATGTAGATGACCCTTTGTCAAGATCCAGTTATCAAAGTTCTTAGAAATGCCTCTGCTTGAATTAAGGTGCAAACAAGGCCATATGCGAGAGTCAATAGTATGGGTTTTATTTGATAGCAAATATGAGAGAGAGAGAAGAGTGAAAAAAGAAGAAAAAGAGATTAAAAAGAGGCAAGAGAGTGACAGAGACAGAATAAGGGAAATATCAGCACTCCATGGATTCCAGTGATGTTCTGTTGACCCTCTCCAATTGGTCTTGGTGGTGGTGATGGTCCCCCTGAACAGCACAGAATCTGATGGGTTAATACATGCCCAGGCTGGGTAGGAAAACCCAGGCACCTCCCAGGCTGGGGGGAGTTTGCCATCATCTCTTACAACAGACTCTGCTGTGTCCAGAGCAGTCCTGTGGTGCAAAGACCCTGGGGAGAGCTTTGGGGTGTCTTTGATGGATTCTGACACCCTCTCAGCTGCTTCTCACAGCAATGTCCCATGGATGTAGCCTTCCTGGGATTGAAGGTTCCACAACTGGGATGCTTTGTGTAAGGGAGGATGGGTGTTCTCTGCCTCTGACCAGAGGTTACATCCAAAACTTCCTTCCATGTTCATTTTTGGGGAGGAAACCTGGCTTCTCTGGGCTGTGATCTCCCCTGCTCCAAACTTAGCCAGGGAAGAATCTCTGTGCTCTGTTTTGCTCTCTTGTGGAATGCATTCCTCCCCTTCAGCCTTGTTTGTTTCTCCCTAGACCTGACATGAATTAACAACAGTGTGCTCTTTATCCTTCCTAGGTGCCTTAACTCAAACTCCACAGTTCTTCAGGGAGGCTTCTGTGCTTGTAGCTGCTTATACAGTTTTTTGCTATAATGGGCAAAACTTCCTAACAGCGTTTAAGGCATGAACCATTTCAGTCCCTAACAACCGTCCAACCAAGGTATTTGCTCCTTAGCCAAGTATTACTATCAATAGTATCCATGTATCCATTCATTGGTGAAATGGCATTACCTTTGGTCTTTAAGAAACTGGACAAGGCCACACCTGGCCTTGGTTTCTCCCTGAGCCCTGGTCAGGTCAGGGAGAAAACCAGGAGGAGAATGGAATCAGATGTCCTGCACCATTGGTTCTGTCACACTGCTCATTCAGCACTATCAAGGCCAGGCTACTCTCACAGCACAGTCAGAAGCCCCATGGCCAGCAAAGGTACTGCAGGATTTCCCGATTCTTGGCTATTCAGAGCTTGGCTGGCACAGCTTCCCCCAACTGATGTGTGGATATGGATGCAGGGGAAAGGACTGGGGTATCAGGTGATGTCTCTTTCTTAATCTCTAGAGGCAAGCTTTCTTGTATCAATGTATTCAGTGTATTCAAGTATCAATGCTGAGGTGCATTGCTTAGCTTATCCCTATCTGACTTTTTTGCACTTTTGCATGGGAATAAATTACACTATTCCTTCAACTGGTGTCTGTATCTGTGTCTCTGACCCTCCCCACCACCAAAACAAACACACAGCCAGTTTAGCACAAGACTGAAGGGTCTGTCCATCCTATTTTGAAAGAGGACAAAATTGCTGCTCTGCAGAAAAAGAAACAACCTTCTCACATCTCTTTCCCTCTGGGGTTCCCTGGAGTGTGACCCAGGCAGGGGCTGCTGCTCCTGCCTGAAACCTCCCCTCCTTCATCTCTGCCAGCCCATCTCTTGGAAAACACTCCTGATCACTACCTCCTCCAACACAATTACCATGATCCACCTTCCTTTGCTGCAGGCAAGTGAGAACAGTACCCACTCCTAGCTCCGGCCTCCTCTGGAAGCCAAGTGCTTTCAGCAGGCACAACCCTGAAATATCAACCTCCTTCCTTCCCCTGCCCACTGGCAGCTCACACCAAGAGGCCTTTGGTCCAAGGATACCCACAGAGGAGCTCGAGCAGGGAGCAGCTTGAAACACAAATCCTTCAGAGTTTAAACCTCCCTTTATCAAATGAACACACACCAACCCATCCCAAAGGGAAAGCAGGCAGGAAAGAGAAGCTCCTCTCCCACAACAGCAAGCTCTGTGCTTCCTTCTGTTCCAGCTGGAGAGCAGAGGCCAGGGGCTACTCCTCAGTTTGGGAAGGAACCCTGGGAATCGGCCTGATTTGGGAGCCCAGCAGAGGGAAGTTCCCCAAAGAGAAGGAAAAGATTCTATGGGATCAAATGATTATGGCAATAGCTCTGCAGAAAAAGAAAAAATCAAAATAAATGTTTGAAGCATTTGAAAGAGTTCCCAGGTGGGAACGTCTCCCCTGACACAATAACCCTTCAGGTCTCCTTGGTGTGTCAGGAAGCTCAGGAATGAACCTGCAAGGCTTGGATACACATCATTGGTGTCCATCTCCAGAGCACAAGCAGCTCCCCAACAAGACTTCTCGTGACCAAAAGAAAAACCTTCCCCCTCCACCTCTCTGCACCAACTCTAAGGAGTCTCTTTCCATTGCAAGATCCTACTTTGGGAGTCTACATTGACAGGAGTTGGCTGCAGGAGAGGTTTCCTTGTAACTCAAAGGAGTCAGATGAATGTGTTTTTACAAACAGACCATGTGAATCTGTTTGTAGACAGGGCCAGGAACTTAGAGATAAGGAAGTAACAGAAGAAACTCTTGGTTCTAGAAAATGTTTCTGACACAGACTGCTGCTCAGCCAAGGTCATGTTAAATTCCTGAACCTAGGGAAAAAGAACCAAGACTGAATAGAATTACAAACAGGCTTTTCTTTCTTTTGAAGTCCAATATAGAGGTGCATATTAGGGGTGTGGTGGTTTGTACAGATTTTTTAAAATTTTTGTTGAGATTTACACAGCTTGTATTGTATTTGATAAGAATTAATTAGTGTTGGATTTTTTAGACTAATATATTGTTACATTAATAAGAAAGGTTGTGTTTTTGTGAAATAGACACGTCAAGACAAAAACCTTGAGAAACGTTTTTTCTATTTTTGGCTTTTTAGAAGATAATTAGTTTGGCTGGGGCTAAGTCTGGCATGGCTTGAGGGCTGGGTTGGGCCTGGGGCCAAGGCCGGGCTGGGGAGGGGAGGCTTTTGGGCTGTTAAAATTTTTTTGTTTCGTTTTGTTTTTGTTGTTATTTTATTTTATTTTATTTTATTTTATTTTATTTTATTTTATTTTATTTTATTTTAACATGGTAAAAATGTTGTTGTTGTAAATAATACTTTGAGGAATAGTTTTGGGTAGGGGTTGCTTTGTTGTGGTTTTTTAGCTCTGTGGTGGGAGTTAGGTTGAGTTTGTTGTGTTTTTGTAGTTGGGGAGGGAGAGACTAAAGGAACCTTTTTTTTTAATAAAACGTAATTAAACAACACACTACTGCTTTTAACTGAACTTTTAGTTTAATTTAGCACAATTAGTAAAAACACTTCTGTATTGTAAAATAAATTTTAGCTATGGCTTGGAAAAGATTACAAAACTATTTGTTCTTTAGGCAAAGTATTAAATTTTTCCTACTTAAAAAAAGACTTATAATTGATTAAAAAAAATAATTAAGATAATAGTACATACAAAACCAAAATGAAAATATTGAAGTTAAACAAAAGGAAAAGTTAGGTTTTAGTTGAGGAAAAGAGAAAAGTCATGGACTTTTTTTTTAATATTATGGAAAAAAATTTTGTTTTCTTACAACACATAAAAGTATTATGAAGTAAATATGACTTTTAAGCGTAAATACAAGCAAAGACATTGGGGTTGAAGTAAATAAATGTTGTAAATTGCGGTGAGCTAGAAAGTTCGTTCGGAAGACATCGTGATGCACGAGGAGTTAGGCCCCGCCCTCTCCATGGCGTTGGCCAATCACAGCTGTACCGAAGTTACTTAAGCCGGCGTTTGCTGAGAAATAAACGCATTGCACCGTCGACCGTATCGGTGTAGCGAGTGATTTGTCCGGTGACTGGGATTGTAAGTGTGTGTGTGTTCGCCGTGGCCCACTCTAACCAGGTCGCCACTTGCCTTCGTTTTCCCCCAACAAAGGCAACAGTAATTACTGTAATTTCTTAAGTTAGAATAGTAAAAATATTTTGTTACTTTTTAGAGAAGAAAGTAAAACTTTTGTTTTTAAATAGGAAGTAAACTTTTGTTTAAACTGCTGTAGAGTATATAGTTAGGTCCAAATGAATAAAGAACTCCTTGTGCTCAGTGATGCCAATGGCCAGAGGCAAGAAAGGGAGGATGGCACAGCATGGCCCACATTGTCACTGGCCCTGGGCTCTCTGGACTTGTCACAGGGCTCCTCTGGCCCGTGTGCCCCACTCTGCTGGGACAGCAATTCCAGCTCCTTCTGAGGCTGTGGGGAGGAGCACAAAGGCACTGGCTTCCAGAAACACAGCGACCTGGGAAGGGGAGAGGGACCTGGCACTGTGGGCAAGTAGGAGTGGACACGACTGGAGAAAGACATTCCTTTCAGCTTCTCCTTGAAGCAGAGACACAACCCACAGGGGTGGGAGACCCTCACCCAGGGCTGGCCACCAGCACCCAGGTTCTCCAAACCCCAGCACTGCCCAGGGAAAGGCAGTGACAGGAGCAGGCATTAGTATTTACATTTCTGTATTATATGACACCAATTTAATGCTTAATTTAATCACATTTATCAATGTATTTCACATTTATTGCCCATAAACTCTTGCACTTTTCTGTTACTATACAAATGGCAGACTTTGGGAATGGCCAGGCACACAGAAGGAAAATGCCTGAATATGTATTTGGCTGATGCAACACCAGGGGTATAAAAGGCAGAGCTGCCACTTTGTGGTGTGCCACTGGCTGCAGCTGAGCACCCAGTGCTGTCCCTTTTTCCTTGGTCAGTCCCTTTGTTGTGTTGGTGTGGTTTAAGAAACCTTTAAAATTTGAAAGTGAGCAGTCATTTCTCACAAAAGGAATAGTCATGTTTTTTCAAAATACATTTTTCAGCTCAGATAATGATATACAAGAACCACAGTTACCTCAGGACAGAAATCCATGGGAAATGGACACTGTTGAAGAGATGGGAAGCAAACTCCAAAAGCTTGAGGAAAAAAACAAACTTGCAATTAACCAACAGGCACAGATGAGATATAAGGACATTTTTGTTGATTTTTATGCTTTATTTTACCCTTGCAATAAATGTAATTTGTTTCCATAAATACAATTTGTTTTTTGAAATAATTCTCTCATCAAGTAAATCAGAATCACAGTCACTAGTTGGAAAAGAACAAAGAAGTAGACCTGTACAGACCTCTCATGCCTGTCTATAAGAACTGGTATCACTTTTAGTGTCACTGCTAATACTTGAAGGTGTGTGTAAGAAAATAATATTCCATTCCCATTCAGACCTACATTCACACTATGGTTGCAGCAAATCCTTGGCTCCCTTGAGTCCCTGTTACGTACCTCCAGTCTCCATCTGCAGCTGCATTTCTGTTTCTGCTACGTCTGCATCTCAACTGTGACCCTGCCCATCCAGGCCCTTGGCAAGGACACATCCCCTCCCACCTGGAGGTGACAGACGAGCTCTGGCTCCAGCTGGTGTCACTTCTTGGGGATGCAGCAGTTACCACTTGGTCTCCAAATGGGGCTCTGTGGCCAGGTCTCCATCTCAGGGCCACTGGGCTCACCAGGCTGCACTGGGACTCACGGTCCCCACTGAGCCCTGTCCTGAGAACAGCTCCCCAGCCCTGCAAGCAATCTTGGGGACCGCCAGGCCCTTGACACCACCAGGAGACCCCCAGCCTGCTTCAGGACACCTTCCCCAGCATCCTTGTGTCCCTGCAATGCAGGACTTCAGTGCCAACAGCCCATGGCCATCCCAAACGCATGCAGTCCTTCTGCCCACTTGGTGTCCCCACGTCTCTGAGGTGGAGCTGCCATCATCTCCCTCGGCACCACATCAGTTTACAGTGTCTGGGACAAGCTCCTGAGACCTGCTGCAGGCTCAGCTCACTGATGCACCAGGAAGGAGCACCATGCAGCACCTGACCCCCAGCAGCAGCTCTGCACAGCCCCAGCTCCCCTCAGGTACCCCCGCACCCTGGGAGCTCCCGCCACGGGCACCGAGCTCCCGCTGCCGGGGTCCCCCTTGTGCAGGCCCGCCTGGAGCTCAAGCGCCATCTCCGATTCCCGCCCGCGCCTCCTCAGGCGGCAGCGCCGCTGCTTCTCCTCCTGCCGTCCCGTGCCGGCCCGGGCAGCTCCAAGCCACACACGGGACACCCACAGATCCTGCGGGACAGCCACAGATCGTGTGGGACAGCCACAGACCCTGCGGGACAGCCACAGATCCTGCGGGCACTCGGCACCCCCACAGCCCGGGCTGGGGCACGCCCGGCACACAGCAACCCCACAGTGCCTGCCTGGGGACAGCACCCTCAGCACCCCCACACCTCACGGCCATGGGGAAAAGCTCTATGGGGTGCCATGGCCGGGATTTAGGAGCACGGGCTTTAGTAGCCACCAATGTGGCTCCTCTGAGAAGGTGCTGGAACGTTCCTCCCCGTCCCGGCCCAAAGATGGGCCCGCCTCTGGCAAAGACCGAGCCAAGCAGTGACCGTATGAACAGCGACAGCATGTTAGAGTAGGAAATAAAGTAAAAAAAGAAGCAACACTTTTTAGACAGTAAGTATCTTAAATATACTAGAACATATTTAAATGCAGACGTCACCCCGCTCTTCCTTCCCATAGCAGCTCTGGAGAGGAGCTCATGACGTTTGTTTTTCTGTCAATGTGCTCCTGACGGGGCTGAGGATCAGCCCCTCATGGCGGGACCGAAGCATTCAGTCGTTTCAAAAGGCGATTTCACTCCTCCACCACCGGCTGGGTAGGTCCCTATCTTTCAGTAGGCCGAATAAAATGCCCTCTGAGGTCCCTGTGTAGCTCGCACTTGGCCTGAAAGCGAGTGCAGGACGGCGATTCCGGCGCTGAGGGAACACACCGCCCGCCCCACACCGCGGCCCGAGCGGGGCTGGCGCTGGGCGAGCGGGCAGTGGTTAAAAATGTCTGTGGGTCTGGCCGGGCCGGGCCGGGGCAGGCGGAGGAGGGGCTGATCCCCGCCGGCCCCGCCGCTCTCCCCGCCCCTCGCTCAGGTGCCGGCGGCGGCTCCCGGTGGCCGCTCGGACGGGGAGGGTGCCCGCGGGACAGGGGGGCACTGACCGGAGCCGTCCCGTCCCGTCCCGCAGGTGCCGGGCCCGGCAGCCTCGGGGAGGAAGCGGGGGCGAGACGGCATCGCTGCCGGAGCGGGGTTTGCCCTGGGCAGAAGCGTCCTTCGGGGAGCGGCTGGGATGCGGGGCTGCCCGCGGTGCCTCCGCCTTTGCAGAGCATCCAGGCGTGTGTGTCCCCGCGTTCTGTGGGCTGCTGGGGCGGGATGCGGGAGCTGCTGCGGTCCCGAGCCCGGACGGGTCGGTTCAGGTTCTCCTCAGAGTGCTTGTCTGTTTTTAAAGGTTCTCCTGTATTTTCATGGAAGATTTTTTCCTTCATTTTCACGGAAGTCGTGAGCAGAAAGTGGAGCGAGTGTACACACTGGAATAGAGGGATGCTTGTGCATAGATGTAAATTAGTGTGACCTGCACATGAAAATGTCAATCTGTGTAATACCTTGATTTCATTCCAGCATATGTACCTCAGCAGAAGCTGACTAGAGAAATTCTCAGTTGTGTGGTAATCTGTACAGATTTTCTTCTGGCAACAGGAATAGTAGCATAAACATTTGCTATTTTGTCTTTCAGCCAAGGAGTGGTTCAAACTGGAAATGTAGGCACAAATCAATTAGGAAAAATATGCAGCTGCTTTTCCTCAAATGCGCTGGGAAAGGGGAGTTTTTGGTAATCTTAGTAATACTTAAATGTTGCTGCCAGTCACTTGAGTACTGAAATGCAGTCACAGTGAACATGCATTTCCTAGAATCACCTACAGCTCTGAAGTTTCTTCAAAGTACCAACTTCTCACTCTAGAGTGAGTTTAAAACATCACTTGTAGCATGTCATCAGTACAGAAGATGCTTCACAGCTTTTGTTATCAAGTTGGTAACTGAGCTTTGGCAGCAGTGTTTTAGAAAGCTGGATTATATAATGACATCTATTTAGGGAAAATTGTTTTTCTCTGGCATCTTGGAAGATCAAAGGAAAAAACCCTCAAAAAGAGCAGTTTGGAGATAGCATTTATTTCCCAGCAGATAAGCTGCAGACCTTTGCTGAAGCATCTTAGATTCTGTGATTGAGCAGCATGTCTGATGTGAGACTGAAACCAAAAGCTGGCTTCAGTTGCTTTGTCCACATCCCTTAATGGTATTTGTGGCCAATAGCACAATCCTTAGAGGAAAGCAGATGTAATTAGGTGTGTGTGTTCTTGAAGTGGAGGAAGTGGGTGTGCAACTCTCTGAGCTGGAGACAGAATTTAGGAAAATACCAGGCTGGGTAGCCAAAGAACTGTATTGCTTGCTACTTAGTGGCCCTGCAAATGAAATAGTGTGAGCATGTCTAGTTTGATTTCCCATGTCAAATCAGAAAGACCAGGTGGGCAGGTGTGCTCCAGATTTCTAATAAGCTGGACAAATTGTAATCTAAGGACCAAGTCTCTACTTGTTTACCTGTGTACCTCATGCACCTGCACAGCATCAATAGATGGCACCTTATGTAATAGACTTTATTTAATTTTTCTTAATGGCCTTGCCATACAATCGTGTGTGTGGTGCTCCCACAGGGGGTGAATCAGTGCCATCATATTAGTATTGACTGCTAAAATGCTGTGGAGGTGCCATGGCTTTGTCTGGGCTCCTTAGTGTGTGATTTTAAGTCTGGAGTGTTACAAGTCTCTGAGAGAAAAGAGCAGTTCACAGGACTGGCAGTGAAATTTGTGCTCTTGCTAACTGATTACAGTCCATATCTGGAAAAAAAGATTCAAAACTGCAGGCACCTCAGTGATGTGTGTGAAGTCACCTGGCTGTGTCTACTTAATTTCCCTGGAAATAGAGTTCCCCTTTTTTGGTGTATCAGGTGGTGAAACGAGTCCAGAGGTGGCACAGCTCTCCAGGGGCAGGGCTGTGCACGCCAGGTTTGAGTCCCCACAGACAGAAACTGTACTACCCTTGCACTGGGGAGGAGGCCTTAGCCCTTTGTATATAAATTTCACCATTTAGATGTCTACTTCAAACTCAGCTAGCTAAATGCCATCATTTTCTGCCATCACTGGTGGGGTGGGAGAGGGCACCTGGAGGAGCTGTCCAGGGGTTACAGTGTTCAATGAGCTGTTCTGAGGTGAGCAGAAGGGTTTTTAACCAAGGGTTTAACATCTAGCAGAGTTTGGAGTGGGCTTTTGACTGCAGCTGGCAAGGATCCCTTGAACTGATGTTCAGATCACTTGGCAGGAAGTTTTGCATGATTTCTCTATCTTGCTTTTTCTTGTCTAGGAGCTTTCACTTCTTATTAGGGGAGCAAGTGGCTTTTGAGGAAAGGTAAACACCATGATTTTTTGTGTATGTGCCACAGCTTTAGTCTAACCAAAGATATGTTGGTTTAAAAACCCCAAAGTTATGTAGGTAGTACTGTAAGATGGATGTGATCCCATTTTAAAAAAAAATATTTTAATGGAACACATTGTAGGGGAATAGTGTTTGTTTAGGTATGGACAGGAATGGTGTAGTGAATTGAGAGTCAAAGTTCTAACATCCTTACTCCTGCTAAGTAGTGTCTTCCTTGATGAAGGATGCCAGTGGAATCAGATTTCAGTATGTAGCAGTTACATTCCAGACTCACTGCCAGGAAGTTGATCTGTTGATTTTTGATATTAGCAGATTAGTTTGTCAGTAATTAGTAGTGACTTCTTATGCTCCAGTCAGCATAGCATAAACGTAGATAGAACTGTAGTATTTCTTCATCTGTGAGAAGAATCTGTGTCTTCATATTCCAAATGTTGGTTTTTGTTTTAAAAACTTAAGAAAAGAGTATGTATCATCTAAAGCCATCTGTCAGAAGAGTAGGAGAAACATTCTGGGGCAGGATTTGCTTCTCCTGGAATATCTTTATGGACTGTGTCAGCATTCATGCTAATTAAGGCATTCAAGCTGTCTGGTCTTTCATTGATGTTTTGCCTGTGTAAGGATTTGTGGTTGATGCCTTTGGATGTGCACATTAGGTTTCTATTAAAATGTGGACAGCCATCTCTTCCAGTTTTATCAGTGTCTGATTGTCAGAGAAATTAGGCCATAGTCAGCAGTCAGATATTAATTCTGAGCTCTATTTATATGCAAGAGAATGAAAAGACACAGCAGAAAACATAATTTTGACTTTGACATTGACTTGCTGTGTGACCTCAGGAAAGAAATGAAATCATTTTTCTGTTGCTGTCAAAGAGCCCCCTTCTCAGCCTACCAGATCATTATTGTTAAACACACAGAGGTGCAAGTGTGTGCAAAATTATTTTCTCAAAGCAATTGAAAGACTTCATATTAGTGTGTCATTTTAGAATTAGGATCACTGGCACACAGAGCTGCAGCTTGTATGGCTCCAGTGTCCAGCACTGCAGCCACAGGAGATGTACAACAGCACAAGAACAGTAGCAAAAAATGATCTTGCTTTTTGTAATAATCTAAACCCCAAGACAAAAGGCAAGGGGAAATAAGGAGAGACAATGAAATAATGAACACAGGTGTAAAGCTAAAGTCCTGTTATTTTTCATCAAAAAACAATGGAAATTCATACGTTTAAAGGGGCTAATCATAGTTCTTTTTTAGATGAGAGTCCTCCAATAGGAGACAGTGAAGAACTATTTCTTTGTAATACCAATATATTGCCGATGATGGCTGGAACCAAGGCCTTACCAAACAAAGAGCCAACATCTTGTAAAGTACTGGAAATGCTGGGCATGGGAAGAGCTCATGAAAGGCAAGGGGCATCTGAGAGAAGTCATGACCGTAGGATGATGCAGCAGGTGAATTTGTCAGGCTGGACAAGAGGAGACCAGCAGGGATTTGTGGTCTGGGTAGAATTGTGCAGGCAGGAGTCAGGGTGGTCCTGACTCGTGGTGGTGGTGTTTCTCTGGGGAAGTGCTCATCTGGAAGGGTCTGCTCAAAGCAGCAGTGGAGGGTGTAGAGAGGGAGCAAGGCTGGCTTAGTAAAGTAAAATGATCCAGAGGAGGGTAATGTGTGTTTGGGACACCTGGCACGTGTATGAGCAGTACCAGGGTGGAACACCAAACCAGGGCTCAGAAAAAGTGACATGACTTTGATGGAGTGCAAAGGAAAGAAAAATGAACCTGACAGAAGATGGTACCTGAGCTGGTAGTTTGTTGTTTGAAGCACAACTCCATTTCTTTTGGGAAGAACCACTGCTTCCCAAAGTTTTCTGCACATCAAAGGAATTGCATCATGAATTCTTCCCCCACAGTGCCTGTTTCCTTCAGGGGTAGGTCCTGTAAATCCTCTTCAGAGGGAGTAGTGCTGTATTTCAAGAGTAACTGTACAAGACCAAAATTTCCAGTACAAAATTCTTCAAGAGGCAGTAGGGGCAAGAGGATGTTGTTCTTAACAACATGGTTTGTTCTCAGCCCTGTGAGAATACTGTCCATTGATGAAAACAGAGAATCTGTACAGGGTTTCAATGAGCTCAGCATGTTTAAAGCAATTTTTGAAGTTTATCTTATACTGAAGTCTTGTCTATCTATTTTTCAGAATTTTTTTTGGCAGGGAATGTGTTGGATGTTCTTGGTGAATTTAAAGGATTTACCGAGCAAGTAGTAAAAGTACATTGTCACCTGGCAAGTTACCTTTCTTTGTTCTGTGGAGATGCTTTGAATTTTATCTTGCAGACATTTTTCTGAAGTACAGGAGAAAAATATTCAAGGTGGAGATAACTCTGACTTGGGATTTTTTTTCCCCCATCCCCCACTGTTTTTTGGAGCAGAATTCTCTGCTGTCATAGGGCTTAGGAAAAGTGATTTAAAGTGATTTAAATAAATAATGGCTATGTTATGTTACCTGCCCTGCTCTTCATGTGGCCCACAGAGAAGCTTCATAATCAGTTGATTTGGATAAGAGCTTAACTAAAGAGCAGCAAAAGAGTTTGGATCTCAGGGGTCTGCCAAGAGGAACCCCCAAAGTGTGAGTGTTTTGTGTGAAAGCATGCCTTGCAGTTTGAGCCCAGGGTGACAATGATTGTAACACAACAGTGCTCATGTCACAGTGAGATAAAGAGGCCATTATGCACGACTGACTGGCATCAGATCCTCCAAAAGCCCATGGTCAAACTTGAGCAAGCTTGATCACCCTGGAAGGAGTTGAGGGTTAACAAAAAAGAAAAAGCCATGTATTTGTGTGCGTGCATGCCAAGGTCTGGTTAAGTTTTAAATACAAAATGACGTCTTTGGTTTCTGTTTTTATGGAAGCTGCTGTCAGGAATCAGCAAAAACCATCTAAGACAGTGTTGAGAGTAGGCATAGTGGGAATAAAATGGAGTATGCCAACAGGCCATGTGAGTCTTCCTTTGTTTCTTTGCTCCATTGCTTCCTTCTGTGTGCTTTTGAGCATGTGTGGCTGAGTTTTAGTGTCCTCTAAAACATTTACAAAGTTTTGGACCACATTGGTCTGTCGATACATACGTCTCGTGATTGCTGGAACCTAAGCACAAATAATGGTGATGTGTGTTTGTGGGAAGCATCTCTTTGGCTATTTTAAATCCTCTACAAAGGGTTCAAGAGCACTTGATACACCAAGAAATGTCCCTGACAGATTGTGAGCTGTGGCTCACTGTTATTGATTATCTGATTTTTATATATTAAATGTGTCACAAGTTAAATTTCCTTAATTAGTTTATAGAGATTTAGGGAAGTACTCTACAATTGTTTCATGCAGCTGCACTGCTTTCCTGTTAAATTTTGAAAATCATGGTCCTGGATTAAAGCTGAGGGAAAGAGAGAAGTCTGACCTGAACAGACCCTGGACCTGCCTGAAGTTCCTGCCCAAAGCAGGAATAAAGATGCAGCTTTTTCAGCAAGAGATTTTGCCTCAAATGCTGTAGAAAAAGCTAATCAGGCAATAAGATTTTAGTGTTCTGTGGGGGAAGGAAGTCCTGGTGGTGAAACACCAAGGATTAAGCTTAAATTTGTTGGGTTTTTTTCTGTCTCATGTATGTAGTAATTTGCACAGGGAAGGCATTCCTCAAAATGAGTGATTTCAATACTTGAACTACATGTTCTATGTACCTGTAGATAATGAAAATACTCTTGTGTGATTGGGTGAGATAATTTGAGCAATATATGGTATGAAAAAGTGAATCTCTGAACAGTTTTTCATGATGCAAACCATAGGCAGCAAGAGTGAAATGAGTCATCGATGTCTTTTATTGCTAACAGCAACACTTTAGCAATGCTAATCAGCTATACTGAGTTTCTGTTTTCATTTTTCTCATAATTAAGTAAAAGATCTGGCATGCAATCAAGTTCTACTCTAGGAGGTTCATGCAAATTTTTTTTTAATTTACAAATTTTGATAAATATATCCTGCAAAAGGGAAGTTGCTGAAGTTGAGAATAATAGAAAAGAAAAGGAAATACCATTTACAGTGTGCTTCATCAGAGGGAGTATTTTTAATGAAATCACCACTTGACTGCAGGTATTAGCTGAAAATACAGCTGCTCTTTGAATAACTGCACACTGACTATTTGCTGCATGCAGAGCAATAGTTACAGACCATGAAATATCTTTAAGCAGCCTGATTTTTCAATTTAGCAAAATGGGATCATCTCTGTATCCTCAGATACCTTAAATATAATAGTTTCCTGTTGTGAGCTTTTTGATGTTGACTTCTGTAGTAAGGATTAAGTTTTGTCTCTTTTTCCCTGTAGTGTTTTTTCTCATAAAATAAAGTGATTGATGTAATTTTTTTTATTCTGTTCCCTAATATTTAAAGTAAAAAAATGCTATTTCTGGATTAACTTACTTTGTCAAAAATATTTGTATTAAATAAAATATTTTTATTAGAAATTATTTTCTCATTCTACTACAGATTAGACTCAAATATGTCATTTTTTTTGTTATCTCTGTAGCCACATAATGTTAGAATTGGTGTGTAAGCAGGGAAATAAGATTAAATGTTCACTGAAACACAAATATAGCTTAAACCATTACAAATAAATTACATGTTAATAGCATTCATTCAGGTATTTGTGGATTAATGATCAATTGGATGAGGAGTGTTTCAGCATGCAAATAAAAAAATTATGTTTTGTAAAAGTATTAGGATAATCTTCTTAGACCTTCATATTACTACAACAGCTGTTTTTTAATGAATGTTTGTTATGTTTGGAAACTGTGCAGCCGGCTGAGGAGGGAGAATTAAATTTTGGGGATCCCAGTTTAAAGAGCAGTGACAGTGCAGGGTGACACGTGAGGCTGTGTTGGCCATGGGGAGCGTGGGGAGGCACAAACCCTTCCTGAAAATGAGGGACGTGCAGGGTTCCTGGTGCTGTGTCACAGCTGAGCCTCTGTGCTCCTGAGGTGTGAGCAAGTGCCAGCCTTTATTGCAAAGCTCAGCTCTGGCTCTCAGAGTGGGCAGAGCCTGGCTGAGCACACCCAGCCTGGGTGGCTGCAGCTGGAGAGGGCAGCGGGACCTCTGAGATGCAGTTTGTGCACCAGCTGACCTCGTGTGAAACTGCTCCCTTTGGGTTCTTCTTCCAGAATGGGCGTGGTATTGCTGCTGCTGGGCAAGCAGAGTGTGTTCCTTGGAGTGCTCCCTGCTTTAGATTGATTGCAGATGGGTCAGCATTATTAGCTACTTAATATTCTGCATGGTATTAATAATTTTATTTTTTTTCCTCC
This sequence comes from Catharus ustulatus, assembly GCF_009819885.2. Classification (NCBI taxonomy): domain Eukaryota; kingdom Metazoa; phylum Chordata; class Aves; order Passeriformes; family Turdidae; genus Catharus; species Catharus ustulatus. The sequence goes on from NW_024879446.1 coordinate 209,065, forward strand.
CTCACAGTCATCTCTTTGGAAAGATGGTTCTTCATTTCAACTCCCTTTTTGGCTTCCCTGTCATACTCCTGTAGCACTGGATGGGGTCAGCTGTGTCTTTGAATCTGGAAGATGCCAGTGTGTGTAGCCACAGGGAAAGGTAATACTTTCCTTTTGGAAAAATAAGTGATGTAAATTCCAATGTAATAATTTTGCTTCGTTTTATTTGGCATGCTTCAAATTATTGGCACCTTTTAGCTGAGTTTGAAAAGGAGGGAAAAAATTCACTTTACTTCTTGGGCAGGTGAGTTCATATTTAACAGTGGGCTGAAATGCATCTTTGCATTGGGGGTTGAATGCAAGAACCACTACAGTGGTACCAGCAATGTTACACAACCATCTGGGTACAAGAAGTGAATAAAAATAGCTCTTTCCAATTTAGGTGAAAAGAAGTTTTACATATGCAAAGTAGAATTAACCATATATTGGAATTTGGCCAAAGTTGATTCTCTCCTATTCAGCACTCACAGGATCTGAATTAAGATTTGTTGTTTAATTATTTTGATAAGTTTCAAAAATTTATACCATGCAAAATGAAATTCATCATCAATGTAGCTGGTCTGTTTGTTCATCCAGTGTCATGTGAATTGCAAAATGCCCCAATGGGTTGGAGAAGTTGAGCCTCAAGCATTTGCTGAACTTCTTTCCTTGTGTAAAGGTTATGATAGTGAAAACAAAACTTCTGGTCTCATTATAACTGTTGTTCTGTAATGGATCAGCTGGTCCATGAGAGTCTCTCATTTTCACAGTTCACTTGAGGACATCAGTATTTCCTGCACTGCATGTAGAACTGTGTTTTATGCTAAGTCATAGGGAGGGCTGCTAAGCCACTGTACATTTATTTGTGATTGTTATTGCTGAGTTATTACAATGAAGACTGAAACCTGTATTTACTTTTTTATAAAGTCTCTCTATTACAAAAGCCAAACCCAACACTTAAGGACTTTGCTTGGGAATTTGCCTGAGCTTCATGTGAAGCATTTAGCACCTCTGCCTCAGCTGCTGTGTACAGTTCATACAACAATGTGTATATGAAGTAGTCACCACATTAAATACCTGTTCACAGTAGTCAGGCATTTGTCTACAATGTTACTGGATACTGTCCAATACTGTGTGTGCTTTGTTTAGAGTTTTTGGAGGTAAAAGTGTTTTGGGGGAAAGCTACAACATAGTGAAAGCAAAATGGGAAAGAAACCCCAAATACAACTATTTACACTGCATAATATAACTTAAAACAAGGTAATCGAAGTCTGCAGAAGGAAAAATAGACCAAAAAATGCATCTAGCAAGCATGCCCACTTTGTTGCATGAACTTCTTTCCTTTTTGTGCTGTGTGTCCGAAATGGAGCAGAGCTCCAAATAAACTTTGTGAAACATTCACACTGGTGCCCAAAGCAGGAGATCAAGGGACAGAAATATGAAATGGCAAAGCCCCAGACAGAAGCTCTTGACTGCCACTGGCACTGTTGTGTGCTTTAAAGGAAAAATAAGCCTCAGTCAGTACTAACATGGTCTTTAGAAATGAACCCTGAGAAGGGGTAGAGCGTGCCCTGCCTCAGGGTAAGAGCGCAGAGCTTCAGGCAAGTGCCAGCATCCCACTGACATTTTGTTGGGCTGGGACAGCTGGGTGGATTCGGGCTGCTTGCCTTGCAGGAAAACAGGGAGTGGGGTGTGTGCATTTAGGGATGAGTGGCTTTGGATGTGTTTCCCGTTGTAGATGGTGACAGCAGGATGAGGACACTGTGGTTGTTATTTAGCAGTGGGGGCTCGGGGGTCAAGAGAGGACGTGAATGGGAGTGAGGGAGAGCTGGGCAGGCTATTTAGTGTTTTGGCTGGTCCTGGGAATCAGTCCTGCAGCAGGAGCTTGCCACGCATTCCTGTATTTTCAAGCTCCTTTGTGCAATCCATGACTGGCTGCCAGCACAAACAGCCTCTCAAAGAGTTTTCTAGGATGATTCAATATTTTCCCCTTTTTTGACAGGGCTCTGCTCCTCATGCCCTATTGACAACTTTGGAGGCTCTCAGTGTAGATTTGTTTCTAGGACATGGTATAATTGTGTAATTTGGCTAAAAATAAGAGTAGGATTTAATATAATATTTCTGGGGGTGTGGTGTGGGTGTTTATCTTTTAAAATTTATCCAGTAAGCAAAAGAAAGTGTGGTCTTCAGTGTTCATTCATTTCTGATTGCTGAATAGAATGTTTGGTGATATGCCTGTAATACAATTTTTCTGTAATTACGACTCAGGTGTTTTCTGTGTTAACACTCAGTATTAAATGCACAGGATATCTTCCCACATGCCCAGATACAGATTTTAGAAGAAATTTCTCAGAAAGTCCTATTTTTCTATTTTGAGTGGTAACAGAAGAAACTTCATTTTCTGGCTCCTTAACTAGTTGTCCAGTTATCAGTTACATTAATAAAAGTTTCCACAGGAGAACACATACACACTACTTCCATTTCCTGCCTATTTAAGATACAGTTGTTCTAGTTTTGAAAAATTTAGGCTAACATTAATTTTCTTGAATTGTTGAGTAATGGAATTTCATCATATATGTTACACAGTAGAAAGATGATTACTCTCTATATGCTTATTTTTCTTTGCAAACTTTCTGTCTCATTTTTTTAGACGAGTATTTTGTTATATTTATTCCATTCTGAAACAGGATTTTTTAAAAGACCTAATTAAATGAGGCTGTACTAAAAGGACTTGCTTGATGGTCTCCTTTTTTACTGTCTCTCCCCGGTTACTCAGTTCCAGTGCAAGAGTCATATCCACATCCTTTTGATCAGATCTACTACACCAGTTGTACTGACATCCTACACTGGTTCAAGTGCACATGACACAGGTGATGTATAAATCCTAATATTGTCAATTTGCTGGTATTTTATAGGCTCTTGATTCAAAATCAAGCATGATATGTAGCATTTTTTAGCTGTAGTGTACAGCCTGTGTAACTATGATCTGTGATCAACTGGAAGATGCCTGTCCAAGCAGTGTCACATACATTTTATTAGCAGGTTGGAGTGTACCATCCCACAGAGTGCTAACAGAAAACAAACACTGGGGAAAAACTGAATTCTCTAGAACTTGAAAATTGTATTTGTTCAGAAATGTCACAGGGAGCCCTTGCTGCTTTTCAGTGTTGTTCTCTGAGGGGAGTAAGTGTATGCTTCTTGAAAGAAGAGTAAAAAGATTTGTTAAAGGAAACTTCCTGTGCAAGCAGAAAGCAAGCAAGGGTTGAATGATTAAAAACTGGTGACATCTGCAAAGAGCATTTTCCTCAGAGGAATATGCCCGTATGTGTGAACCATCACAAGTGAAAAAGTCCCCATTCTTTTCTTGCTTTCTGATCACCCATGAACCTCAGGCATGTCAGGCATCCCGCTGGACTCTTGAATTTGGCAACAGATAAATCAAGACCACTTAGAGCATTTTTTCTTGTTTTCTTATGACACCTGAATGTTTTTTAAAATGTGTAAGAATATATGCTCTTTAGTTTCTTGACCAAGGTATGTGACAAACACTCATTCCTTTCTTTAGGATCAGTTACCGTACTGCCTACAGACATGGTGAGAAAACGATGTACAGGTGCAAATCCCAGTGCTGCCCTGGATTCTATGAAAGCAGGGAAATGTGTGTCCGTAAGTTCAGCTCTTTTTTGCTTTTTGGCTTTGAAATTCCATGCAGCCATCACTGTGCTGGTGTGACTCCCCTCCGATGGGTGACTGGTGGAGGCTGAGTTGCAGGAGCTCAGTTACTCATCAGTGATGCATGTGCAGCTCTCCTTGAAGCCAGTTGGGGCTGTGCAGATGCAAATGATGGGATGGTTGGATTTCGGATGTCTCGGTGGCCAGTCAGCCTTGATGTGGTTCTAAGTAATGATTATGTGGAAAACGCACAGTGCAAGCATCAGTGTGTTTTCCAACCCAGTAAATAAACACAAGGTTTAAAACCAAGAGGGAAGTGGAAGTCTTTGCTCCTTGGAACAGACCCCAGTAGATCCTCATGCTGAACCTCTCTTGGAGATACAGAGATATGGAATAGCTCTTTGGAGGTCTCAGCACCTTTTTTGGATGGCACACATCCCTGTCTCCTCATCTAACCCAAAATTGGGAAAATTTCTCTCTGGGGAGTCTGGTGGCAACCCTGGCTCTGTTCTTTCTCTTTTGTGGCCTTGTACAGGCCTAGGGAGGGCTTAAAATGCTATTTGTTAAGAACGTGTTTTATACCCTGGAATTTGGGAAAAAAGCTTTGATTCAAAACATTTTCCTAATGTGCAAAATAAGTTCAAAGTATTTTTAAAAGAATGTATACATCTGCTATCAGATTGGTGATGCTATTAGCCTTGTTTTGTAATATGTATATATTAGACTTACAAGAACCAATTTCTGACTTTATTTGGTTATTGTACAGCATATATGAATTATGGTATTTAATATTTTTATGAGGTAGGATACTTTTTGAAGTGTGTTGTGGTTGGACTCATCATGTGATGACACGTGTGATGGTGATTCTCTTATGTGTCTACAGCTTTTACATAGCTATAGCATATGTAGTAAATTCGTTGTGTTCACACGATGTTCAGAGCCTGAAGCATTCAAATACCATTTGACATAGTAATTTTTCCTGTTATTCCAAAAAATGTGCTGAACAGTGATACTCAGGACATACTGTTCTGACTTCTGAAGTGATTGTGGAAAGCGTCAGACTTCAAATTATGTGAAAATACAGATGCTTGGAATACCTTGGAAGAAAGAGACCTTCAGTCTTCATGATCTCCAACTGTAGCATTTCAATTACTGCAGTTTTATTTTCCGTGCAGTGTGCATTGTTTTATTTACCTAGTGGAAGGATGTCAGATACCTCTGGAAGACTAAAATATTTGTGGTGTTATTGATACTTTGTTGTTTATTCCTTTATTTAACTTGCCATTTAGAAATGTAAAATAGAAAAGTCTACTGCTAGATGATTCAACATTATGTGCATTTATATTTCATTGTTTCTTCTCAAAAATAATAGGAGTCTGTGTTTTATTAAGTGTGCCATTTGATTTTGTGTTCAGGTGGGTTGTCAAAGCTTGTTATTTTAATTTTAAATCCAACATTATATGGGGTTGAAGTTGGATTGTTTTTAGAGAGTGTAGATTGTTTTCAAAGAGTGTAGATATCTTGTTATCAAGTAGTAATTAACTTTCCCCGAAAAAGAGTGCTTTGTGCTGTCCTCATGAAACTCCTGTTTATGAAGGATATAAATAATGTAAAAATTTCTCACTCTGTCTTCACTATTGCCTGTACCCCTGTAGAACAGTAGGTTAACTGGATCTCAGGTTGTTCTTTGGTGCATGTAACAATGTTTAGACCTGATGCACTTTCTGAGATTATCTGAATGCAGTTTATATGCAGCTACAAAGGCAGAACAATAATTCTGTGAAGTTCAGTAAAGGAGCTTGCTCCTGGCCTTAGCAACTCTACCCCAGGCTGAGTGATTGACTAAATTCCTTATTTATTCCAAAGAATTTCCTGCCACTTGTCTGCTACTCTCTGTGCAACCGCTAGGAGATTTGGCATATGGATGCTAGGCTTAGCTATAGACTAGAAACTGTTTCAGAATGTGCAATTTTTTTATTTTAGGATGTTTCTGGAAAGAAAGATTTCAAAGGTTTTAAGACATTTTCTAGTGGATTTCTTGTAGATAGACACACAAGCAAAGGTTGATTGCTCCTGGCAGCTTGAACATTAAGCTCACTTAGTTTTTAACATTGCAGTACATTTCTAAGAACCTTAATGAAGAGGTATGCCTCTTGAATTTCCTCAAAACAAGAAATAGAAAATGAACCATCTATCTTGTATAACTGGATATCACTCACTATACTAGCAAACAGCCATCAAGCACAGGAAAAAAGGATCAAACAAGGGGTATGTTCTAGCATACAGTATAGAAGTGAAGTATTTATTTGAAAAACAAGTATATAATGCAGTTGAATAGATAATTGATTTTTTCCCATAACCAATGTTTGTTTCAATTAATTTGGAGGAAGTTGGAGTTAAATCTGGCAGTCATTTACTTTATGTGCATAATTACAGCCAAGATGAGAAATGTTTTCCCATTCACTGTTGTGCTTTGACAAGGCAGTCCTGAGCCATGACAGACCAGGAGGAGCTCACAAACAATCCTGCCAGATGTGCAGGTTTGTCCATCAGTGGCTGGCGTGGACATTTGAGGGAGATTCAATGGCACCCATGCTGCATTCCTCAGTGTTACAAAGCAATAGTAAAAAGGCCGCCAGAAAGTGTGTCCATGCAGTTGTTTGTGCAGTATATTTGTCTAGTATATTTAGAGTATATTTAGAGTATATTTAGAGGCCTGGAGACAAAATGAGTCATCAGAATGATTTTACCCTTCTTTGCAAGGGATCATTTGTTCAGGAAAGTTTTTTCACTATTTTGCTGCTCAGGTAGAGGGCAGCAGTGCTGATGTCATTCCAGTATCAGCTGAGGAGAGGCAGAAGTTGTCCTCTTGCTGCAGAGGAAGATTGCAGCTGCAGTGTTTCCCTGGGCTGTACTCCAGGAAATCTCAGTCCCTGTGTCACCTGCAAGGCTCAGTCCTGGCAGCTCCAGGCAGATTTGTTCTGCGGGATTCTCCAGTGGTCCCAGGCCCTGCAGGTGGGCTTTGAGCCCTTCATCCCAGTCCTTTGGAATCAGGAGAGCTGGTCCTTAGGGACCCGATTCAGGCACTGCTGGAGACTGGCTTTAGGCGCACCAAGCTCCTGATGGACATGGATGGTTTGGGTGGGAGGAGTTCAAAGATCACCCCAAGGTAGGCTCACCTGTACATGTGCAGGACCAGGTGAAACATTTTGAGGAACAAAGTGGAGCCTCTTATTCCCCAGAGATGCTCAGAGCATAAGTACAAGACTAAGGAAAGGGATGAAAAAGCATCTGGTTAAACACAAAATAAAATCAGCTGGGTGGGACCCTGGGCAAGGAAGGCAAGAAAGCAGAAGAATGTGTACTAAAAACACTCATGTTTCTTGGAGCTATACTTCTATCCTGTGTGATATACAAGTCAGAGAGATATTAATTATTTTCTAACAAAACACTTATACCATTTGCTTACGTCTTAAAACAAATTGCATCTTGAATTCAGCAGTGGTCAGTGATGTTTAAGTTGCTTTTTTGCAGCTGAAAATGTAAATGATGAGATCAACCCCAAAGGCATCTTCACCATACCAGCACCTGTGACAGTGATGGCAGCAGGCTAGCAGGTAGGGCATGTTTTTTAGCAAAGAAAATAGCTCCTTTCCCCTCATGCACCAGGGAGATTGAAGCCAGGGTTAAATGTCTCTAAAATCCTTGGCTGAGCTGCAACAGAGGCTTAATCCCCAAAAGGAACAGAGAATAATGGGGTTATTAAGGCAGTGGTTTTGCTCTCAGCAGTAACCTTTAAGACTAAAACCTCTCCATCATTTTCTGCTTGGAGTAGCAACCCTGAAATCTGTCTCTGTTCCAATTCTCCTCCTGTCTCTAATTTTGCACTGTCCATGCCTCAGGTGCTGATGAGTGGACAGTAAACTGCTGAATGCTTCAAAACTCAGCTTCCTATGATCATTCCCAATTTCTCCAGTCTATAACTACCCTGCTTTCATGAGGATTTCTCTTCCCACCAGCAAACTGGCTCAGAAAAAAAAATCATTTTATCCCTGCAGAATTCAGAGTGGCCTGTGGAAAACAATGATTTTTTCTGGCATATTTTCTTTCTGATGGATATAACTCAGTGTGATAGGGAATGTGATTACTGGGCTCTGGAGTAATAGGTGAGCTGCCACAAAGAGATCTGCTGACTTCCAAATTCTCAGTAGCTGGGTCTTGTTGTAGAAACAAAATCTCACTTCTTTTGTATGCAACAGTGACTGTGCAGTTGCTCTTTATTTTATTCTTCCTTATTTGCACCTGTATTTGATAGTGGCATTCTTCACTTCTCTCCCTGTATAGAAAACTGCCATAAGCTTCTAATTCTCCTTCCTTATGAACCTGGGGCAATCTCCAGAACATTAGCAGGCAATTTAAAAAGGATTTAGAGAATGAAATCAATAGGAGTGGGTACAAAGGAGCATGGTGTGGCTGTGTCCTCTCTACTGCCAGCTGTGTACTTATGTCTTCCCAAAGAGACTCTCTCCAGGACCAGGTCAACATCCAGAAATCCATGAAACAGAAAATCAGGAGCCTAAATAATGCTCTCCCTGCTGACGAGGAAAAGACGAAGCAAGGCTGAGGAAAAGAAGAACCAAAGGCCTGGTTTATGTGCTTTGAGGAGCTGTGATTGCAGTTTTGGCAGCTAAAAGGCTTAAAGCTTTAGCCCAGTCCTCTTGTTCCCTTTTGACCTGGACAAGGGGCTTAAAAGGAGGTGCTGGATTTCAAGTGCTTGCAGGAGAATCCAAACACAGCATAAGCTGCCAGTTTGTGAATAGGCAGAAATTGGCTGCTTTGAAGCACTCAGCTGGTTTCCTAGTTCATTTCCATGCTGCAATAACCAGTTCCATGACTGAACTGCAGAATGTTTTTAACAAATCAGAGTCCTGGCTTTGTGAACACTTTCAAGTAGGTGCAGCCAGAAGCTTCTTTTCAGAAATTATGAACAAGCTGAAGTAATAATGGAGACAGTTCCACTAGCCCACAGCAAGTGCACCACTGATCTAGAGACAGACTCCTCGTCTGCAGCGTGGATTGCGGGACAGACTGTCCAGTATGAAAAACAAAGCATCCTTGCAGAAGCTAATACTTGAATTTACAGGGAGCCTTCATGCAGCACAGATGGAACACCACTCACTGTACCTACAACTTGTAAAATTTACATGGAATTTCAGTAAGATGAAAAAAGTAGCTGACAAAGCCCAGAACCTGTGAGAACAATTAAACATGCTTCAGCAAAAATTCATCACCCGAGAGAGGTTTGACAGAGTAGGAGGATTAAATAATGCAGACGTTGGAAGCATCAGGCACAATCACTTTTGAATGAGCAGGAGCAACAGCTACAGGAGTGAAAGATAAAACTGGAGTTGCACTACAGTGAAGCATCAGATCAAAGCCAAGTCTTCCATGAAACTCTAAAAGGAGACGCACAGAGAACATGTGGCCATGGACTAGACCTGACAACTTCTCCTGACAGAAGGAAAGAGAAAACAACTGTGGGAAGGGCTGCATTTTATAACTCAATCTTTATTTCAGAAACCCAAACTTCAACCTCACTTTGCTGTGATTTGTCCATGGAGTTAGTTTGTTGTCTTTCTCTCTAACTTATAATTTTTTTTGTTCTAAAGTCACAACTTTGTGCATTAAAATCTCTCGGAAATAATAATTAACAAATAAAACAACACACACACACCCTCCACCCCCTCCTTATTTCTTTTGGCACAAAAGATTTGAAATAACTACATGACACAGAATTAGCAAAACCACGGCTGAAAGCCATTTACAGAAATCAAGTCACAAATGAGAAACGAAGTTTTGAGACATATGCCAGACAGTGTGAAAGGTTATGGAGTTTTTATCTCTTGCAATTAAAACCTTCAGTCTTAAGGATATATCCCAGGTGTCCTGATGGATGTGTGCTGTAAAATAAAACCTGAAAGCAACTCAGGATACCGTGGCTGGTGCCAGCAAAGAGTTAAATCATCTGCAAGCTAAGTGTGCAGACAGCGAGAATTTAACAGGAACTTTAAAAAGAGAGAGTTACAGAAAGTACAGCAGTGCTCAGAGGAGAAGAAAGTGCTTTTCCAGGATCCTGTAGGATGAGGTTTATTCATTTGTTGTTGGACATCCATGCTCCCATCGGGGGCTCGAAATCTCTCGGTTCAAGAGGTTTCACGAGAACCTTTCCCTAAGCCTGACTCCCTCCTGATGGAGGGAAATGTGCTCCTTTGGTGCAGAGAGCGCCCTGCTTTGAATTCTGTCCACAGGCATTCCAAGTTTTCCTCTGTCTGGCCGAAGAGTGCGCTGTGCTGAGGATTCGCACATCCCAGTCTGGCTTTGGTGTCAGGGGTTCCTTTCAGTGTCCTGCACTTTTATTTGACTGTCGGGAGCCCTCCAGCCTTAGGAGATGTCTGGGAGGCCGGAGAGAGCAGCGGGAGCCCCGGCAGAGCCCCGCGCTGGGTTCGGGCCATTGTGGCATCACCGTGCGCGTCCGTGGCAACCGTGGAATCGCCGCCTCCGGCTCCGCGTTTGTCCCGGCTGGTCCCGGCACTCCAGGTCCTGCCCTGCCGGGAGCCGCTGCCCTCCGACCGTCCCATCCGGTCCTGCTGGAGGAGGAGCAGCCTCGCAGCAGCTCCAGTCATGGGCGGCAGACTATCCAGTGAGTTCTGAACTTTCACTGCACATTTATTACTCGCTCCAGGCTTTGTCGGCTTGAAGTTAGTGCAGTTAGATTTTTTCAGATCATGTTTAGATTTATTCTTGAGTGCTGTCTATCACCTTCCAATGTCGTGGGACCTTCCAATGTGTTGTTGTCACCTTCTGCTATCCCCGGTTTCTGCTCCAAGCCCTGTCCAACCTGATCTTGGGCACTTGCAGGGATGGGGCAGCCACAGCTGCTCTGAACAACCTGTGCCAGGGCCTCAGCACCCTCAGTGAGGAGAATTTCTTCCTCATATCTAGTCTAAATCAGTGACCTGTTCTGAACTATTCAGCACACATTCAGAAGTTTGCAAAAAGAAACTGACACAAGTTTTTAATGACACATCAAACATAATTCCCCAAGCAAAAGCTTCCTCTGCTGTTTTAATTATGGAACTCCCACAAGCTGCTTCGTGGCACTGGATTTTTTTTTCCCTAGGTCAAATATCATGTTTTTTGAATTTATCCCTTTGTGTGCTAGAAAGGCATTGATACCCATTTTAAATCAGGAATATTGCATATTCTAAATCTTTCGCATTCCCAGGTGACACTGTTCAGGTTTATTTTCTTCTTTTCCTCTGTGTGACTTCAGAGTAATTTAAAGAAATTGTACCACTTCAGAATGATGTGGATGTGACAGAAAAACATTTTGATTCTGTTATGAAACTACAGTTTTGTTGGTTTTGGTTTTGGGTTTGATTTTGGTTTTTGCTGTTCATTAGGAGACTTTGGTGTAAGCTGCAACAAAAAAACCTAATTTCTTAGTTATCAGGGTTATATTGTAATGCAAAATTCTGAGCAATTTGTGCAATACTTACCAGCCCTTAATATAGAAAGTGTACTATTAGACAGGCAACCTTGTGTTTTGATCTAATTTTAAAAATCATAATACTACCATTTATCTCCCTTAGAATTGTTTTGCAGAGAAGCAGAGTTTACAATCTGCTGAGGCAAATGTAGCTCAATCTACACAAACATTTTTTTATTAGTGCTCTGACAGTAGATATTCTGCTACATATATATTTATTTCTCTACAATATTCAGGCTTGGAGGACTAGCAGTACAATTCTATTTTCTAAAGCCAATGTCAACTTGTAGTTGTGGTAATTACTCAAGTGACATGGTGGTAACACTGTGTAACTGTTCATGAGTGGTTAAAAAACCAAATATTTTAGTGAGTTGACAAATAAAGCAGGTCTTTGCTAGAGGCCTTAAGGGTTTTATGATATAGAACAGAATAATCTTTGATGCTGATCATGTAAAAGCATATATGGTTAACTATGTTCTTAATTCCCCACAATTTATAGACTTAAGAAATGGCGCTACAACCACCACGAATTCTGTCAACAACTCTTCTGGAGAAGCTAAGCGGTGAGGTCCAGTTTTAGGTTTTTAAGTCTAGCAGTTGATTTCCTGCTTTTGTGGCTGATTCATTTTCTAGATGCCTGAAATGATGCAATTCAGGCTGAAGAAGAACCCAGATCTGGTGTGATACATGCAAGCTGTCATAGAGTCATCAGGAGGTGGAGAGAGTTTCTGCCAGCATGTAGGAATACTGCCCAGGAGGCACAGCAGGGTTTTCCACATTAATTGAGGTGGCAGAGGTTGGCTTTAAGTCTTACCATGAGCCCTGTGTTTTGTAACTCGATAAGAGTTTGATCTTTGGCACAAACTCCTTGTCTGTCTTTAGTCTGTACAAAACTGCCAGTTACATAGGAACAGCAAAATTCCACAAATGTGGACTTTGGTTAGAGAATCAGACTGCAGTCTGCTCCTTCAGCTGCAGAAGTTTAGCAAAATTACAGCGCTAGGGAATAAGGGAAAGAACATTTCTCTGTGTTGCAAAATGACTCTGCATTTCCTGCCAGCTGTGGAATTGAAGCTAGTGAGAAGCTGGTTTTCTGCCATGGTCCATGTTGACTGCAACCAGCAGACTTGTGAAGTGAACACTGAGAATTGAGGTTTTGAACTACAAAATACCTTCTGCAGTGTAGAACTCAAGAGCTATTTCACCTGCTCATGTGCTTTCTTGAAGATTCTTACAGTCCTGCTATAAATGGTGTCTTAGATTAAAACTGTAGTTGGTAAAAAACATGTTTTAGTTCAAAACCAAGTGTTGATGAACTCGTAAGACATGAAAATGGAAGTACAAAACACTCTCTGAATTCTGTTAGACTGCAAATTGTGCATGCTTCGAAGCTTTCCCTACTTTTGTGTGTTTTTTTCTTTGAATCTTCTGAGAGCTTTACGTTTGTAGTGCTTCTAGTTGAAGCATGAAGATGATAGAAAAAAATTTCCAAGCAGTAGTATCAAGCTTTCATAAAGTACTGCATTTGTTGACTTAAGGCTAGTTTGGTCACTGATGGGCTGGGTGTTTTTTGGGGGGGGGGTTGGGTTTTTCTTTCTCGTTTGTTTTTGGCTTTTTGGTGATTTTTTGTTTGTTTTGGGTTTTTTGGGGGGGTTGTTTTTTTGTTTTGTTTTTATGGTTTGGGGTTTTTTTTGGTTTTTTTTTTTTGGTTGGTTTATTTTTGTGGGTTTGGGGTTTTTGGTTCTGTACTAAGAAAATAAAATAGACTTTCTGATATATATTTTTAAATTTCCATCAATTGCATTGTGAGTTCAGAAGCTGTTCATAAAATGCTATTTGAAAAAGGTGTCTAATGCTTTTTTCCCAATATGTAATATAATCTTCTCTGTTTTAATGCTTTAATACACATTTTTCTTTTCTATAGCATCCTTTTTGTTAATTCTTGTGGTCTCATATAATTTTTATATTTAAATATTTATAGTCTGCAGTTAAAAACCTTAAATTTTATCCTTTAATAATAGTCATGTCTTTAAAGGCAAGATTTAATCTAAGTTACCAATCCCCTCCTTGATGGCATTTGTATCTTTTTTGCCAGTCAAAAAAACCAAAACAAAGTGAGAAAACGTATGTCATTAGGTAAATCTTTTTCGTTATGAAAAATGTGTGTTGTTCCTGTGCACAAATGTAGAAGTAAAGTGGTCACTTTTTATTTAGGAAGATCTATTAATTCAATGTCAGTATACAATTTCATTTCTGTAAAAAATTCTTCATGTAGACAAAGGTACAGTACTTTAGTATTTACATTTCTGTATTATATAATAGCAATGTAGTGCTTAATTTAATCCTATTTCTTTTATCTGTGTATTTCACATTTGTTGCCCATAAACTCTTGCAGTTTTGTGTGAAGAAAACTATTATTGCTGTATTTCTTATGTACTTAAAATAATGTGAAAACCAACATATATTTAATAATGTGAACACTGATTTTCAAGTACAGGAATAACTTAAAGGTTGTCCAGTTTGAAGTTATAGTAATTTCACTTAAAGTTATTTAACTGTTAATAAATATGTTTTTAATATACATTCTTGTATGTGTATGTATAGATATGTATGTGTACGTATTTATGTGTGTGTGTACGTGCAAATTTCTATACTCTATGTTTAAATTTTCCACTTAATATACAGAAACTTGGTTTTGACTCTTTTATTACTGCTTGGTGTGATTGAGGGCTGATTCTGCTCGTTTCCAAGTAGATTTTGTTAATAGCTGGAATAGTAGTGGAAATTAAAATAGAACAGGGTAGTTTGGAGGACTACACCTTTCATTTGTGTAGTGTTTGTGATTAGTTGCATGTCTGTAGTTTGAGTGTGTGGATCTCTGAAGATAAAGTTGTAAAATGGAGGTTTTTTTACATCTGTGCATTTGTTTCATGACAGAGATGGTTTTGAGATGGTAACTCGTGTCAAAAAATGAGACTTACTGTGGAGACAAAAAGCTGGCCACTTATTTTTACTTACATGATTGGAATGATGTTTTTAAGCCTCCTAGAAATTAATTATCAAAAATTATGGAAGTTCATTATTGAAAATAAAGATACTCAAAAATAATAATGAACATGTTAAGCTTAAATCAACTTTGGTAATCCAAAATGCATCTCTCTTTTAAGTTCCTACTGCCACATCTCTCATATCTTGCAAAATAAGCAATTCAGTATAATCCTTTCTTCAAAGACCAATAGTGCACGAAAACTGAACAAACTAATTTTACTTATGTGAATGTTTAAAACTCTGGGCCCATGCCTGGGTAATTGCAGTAAAGAAGCATGGAAATTTTAAAGGACTGCTCATGTGTTTTGAAAACCCATTTTTTAGATCAGGCAATGATGCAGAAGGACCGCCTCAGGACAAAAATCAATCAGAAATTGACACCATTGGAGATTTAAGAAGTAAACTCAAGAAGCTTGAGGAAAAAAACTTGGAATTAACCAGTCAACACCATCAAGATGTAAGGAGTTTGTTTGGTTTTTTGCTTGCTTGCTTGCTTTATTTTACCCTTAGAATAAATGTAATTTGTTTCCTTAAATGTGATTTGTTTTCTTGAAATAATCCTTTCATTGGGTGAATCCAGATCACAGTCACTAGCTGGAAAATAGGAATGTAGCCTCTCATGCTGCTGCCTGTAGGAACTTGGTTTATTTGCTGTATTTAATGTAAAAAGATGAATGAGCATTCAAACCCTAACAAACTGCTGCGAGCAGAATTGTTACCTGTAGAGTAATAATATTTCAAACTGAAGGAAATTTTAATGAAGTATTTTCTCACTGCTACTTCATTTAGGTACTAGTTTCCCACAAGAGCATCAGGGAAAACCTTTGTCATGGGCTTAAATTATTTCCCATTCATGGATCTCCTGTTAATAAGGATGCTGCTACTGTGTAGATGTTCTGAAGAAATGAATGTTTTACTTTCCACCTTCTTGCATTCAGATGGCTTGAATGTGGTAATTTCTGGCAGCAGTGACTAGACTATCTTATAGCAGAAAGGAAGCTTTTTTGAAGTGTTTTCTTTGTTTTGTTTTTTGTGTTGAATAGCATTCTGCTTGACTGCTGAACACCATTGCACTGAAGTTTGTATTTGCATAATGAGTTATTGGTGTCTGATAATCTAGTATCCCAACATGACTGTTTTCCCAGTTGTTAAATACAGTTATCAGAAAATTGCCTGTGGAATATCATTATAACTTTTATTGTCTTAAGGCTGAAGTATCTTTGGAAAAACAGAGGGGTATGTTTAAGGTACATGAAAATGATATAAGAACATGATCAGTTTGCATTTTTAAAAAAGTATCTAAAATGTGAAGTTTCAAGACTTCATTGCAAATTCAGATGTGATAAATTGCCAGCTGTGAATCCAGTTTCCGAAATATTGATTTTCTAGATGTCTCGTTATGAAAAAGAAATAATGAAATTAAGGTTGGAACTTGAGAGAGGAGAGTCTTTTCTTCGAATTCTGGAGAGTGAAATGTCCTTTGCTCAAAAAGATGCTCAGAAGCAGGTAGATTCTGCAGAGGATGAGCTACATGATGCGAAAACCAAGCTTTTGGAACTGCATGGTAAGTTAGATAAAAAACAACTTAATTATGACCAAAGGCTACATCAGTCCCAAGTCGCTAAAACAAGCAGAGATTGCACAAAGTTTTACAGCTACTACATTTGTTTGAATCCTCTTATTTTCCCATGTCTTACCCATCTGCTTTTATAACCCCATAAGAGTTTACAAAATCCTCGCTGTCTCATAAGAATGAAATATAACCTGCTAAACCTATCTCTCTTTTTTTTCTTCTTTCTTACCTTCTGTTACTCCCTCCTTCAGTGTGTACAGAATTGTAATTAAGGTCTCCCTCTCTCCATCCTGCTTATCAGCAGTTCTTGCTTTTTCATTTCAGAGGGGTAAACAAATAAAATCTAGTCCTGAGTATTTATTTACACTCTTCCCAAAAACTTTTTCCCCCCCAGGAGTTCTCATTGTACTGCTTTTTTCTTTTCTCCTTCTCATATTTCTAGCTTTTCATTGTTGTCACCTGGCCTCTTCGTGTCATCTTTGGTTTTCTTTTCTTACAAATAATGTGTGCTATGACAATACTATGTGGAAAGAAAGGAGTTTACTTAGACATTTTTTCCCTACTAGTTCTGCATTCAGAAACCCAAATTTTCTTAATCCTTCTCAAGCAGAGAGAGATTTCTTGCTCTTAAATGCTGGGGAATGCATTTTTTATTACCTATGTAAATATAATACTCTTTAAATATAGTATAGGAGATGTATTTGTGAACCTTTGGTGTTCACTGAAAAGGCTGGAGCACTCCTGGAGTTTGTAACCTTACAAGGATGGAAGGAGACTCTGAAACTTGCAAGTGCACTTATACTGCCAGATTTTTTTTAAGATAAGAAGAAATCTGTGCTTTCACTCATTTGGAGAGCACACAAATTATAGAAGTCTTATTACTGATTTTAATCAACTGGGTGTCACTTGCCAACATTACTGCAGAGCCAAGGAATGCAGGTATCCCAGTACAAATGCTCTCCTGATCATGTGGCTTTGCTTACACAAGTAGTACTTGTAACCAGATAGTATAAATCACAGAGTTTGAAATAATAATAATATGAAACTTATAAATCACATGATGTGACTTAGGACAAGCTGTTCAGAAACACAGTAGTTCAACCCCAAACTTGCTAGTTGGTAAAGAAAGTGCCTTTTCTATGCAAAAATTGTTTGGTACTCAGTATTCTAGGTATGCAAAACCTTTACTTGTCTGACTGTTGTAACATATTTGAATATTACAGTAATTTAATTTAAATGTTGCCTGTAACAAATATGGCTGACTAATGTTTGAAGAGTATGAAGTGTTGATTTCAATTGATGGTGAAATATGTCCAAACATAAAGAACTCCCTTCTGTGGCTTACAGGGCATGTATTCCCTAATAACAGTGAAAGAGAAACTGTAGAACAAATTTCTTTACTTGATTTGAAAACACAGCCTTAGGATTTAAATGATGAGGGGTAAAAGATGTCGGTAAGAATTTGTAGTACCTCATAAAAAGTGCTGTTGTTTTCCAAGACTTCCTTGGGCAGGATACTTGTGCTAATGTCCTTTATCCAATAAAGATTAATATCTATAACCAGATGCCCTGTATTTCCAATAAGCACTTAAGACAAGAATCATACAGTCATGAGTACTTCAAAGACATACCTTTTGGAGAGGTATTTAACAGGAGATGTAGATTCTCTCTTGATTTGTTTTTTTATTCTTCTTTGTTATTCCAGTACAACAGAGAGGGCCTAGACATCAACCTTTTAGCTACAGGTCAGAAAGTCCGCTTGACCAAAGTTATAGTCAAGATGTCCAGCAACCACAGGCTGAAACTGACCGAGCCATCGAGGCAATGTGCCACGGAACCAACACTGGGTCTGGAACCAGCTTACCCTCTGGTGTGTCACTCTAAAAAACCAACATAGCCTTTCCCTCCAACCATAACTAATTCAGTTCTGTGCACTTCCATAGTTTTAAAAATTCACTTCATCTCAAGTAAATTTACTTTCTCTGACAGGATCTTTTTGCCTTTCATTTGTGTCCGAAGGAACCACTACACCTCGTGGTCCTTCTCCTGATGGTAAGTCTGCCTTGCAAGCAATTCTAGTCACTTGGGTGTGGGTTCCTAGCCAGGATATCACAGAATCACAAAGTTGGAAGTTTCGTTCAAGATCATCAAGTCCAACCCATGCCCTAACAACTCAACTAAACCATGGCACCGAGTGCTATACCCAGTCTTTTTTTCAACACATCCAGGGATGGCGACTCCGCCACCTCCCTGGGCAGACCATTCCAGTACTTTATCACTCTTTCCATAAAATACTTCTTCCTAATATGCATTTTATGTTTCCCTTGGTGCAACTTAAGGCTGTGTCCTCTTGTTCTGTCAATTGCTTCCTGGTGAAACAAAGCAACCCCCACCTGACCACAGCCACCTTTCAGGGAGCTGTAGAGAGTGATAAGGTCACCCCCGAGTCTCCTTTTCTTCAGGCTGAGCAAACCCAACTCCCTCAGCCGTTCCTCACAGGGTTTGTGTTCCCAGCCCCTCCCCAGCCTCGTTGCCTCCTCTGGACACGCTCAAGCATCTCCGCGTCCTCCCTGACCTGAGGGGCCAGAACTGGACACAGCACTCAAGGTGTGGCCTCAGCAATGCTGAGCAGAGGGGAAGAATGGCCTCCCTGCTCCTGCTGGCCACACCATTCCTGACACAGGCCGGGGCCATTGGCCTTCTTGGCCACCAGGGCACACTGCTGGCTCATGTTCAGTAGGCTGTCAACCAGTACACCAATTTATTTTTTTTTCTTTTCTTTTTCTTTTCGTGAAGGCTTTTACCTTTCTTTCTGTCATAAATCATTAACATTTTTGTAATAGCCTTTCCTTGGAATCATAACCGCTTCAGTTCTGCGCAATTCCTTGCTTTTTAAAATTTACTTTCTCTGAACAGAATCTTTGTGTGTTCACTTTGGACCTGAAGCTGCTGGTTCACCTCCCCTACTTGCTCCTGCTTCTCCATGTGATGGTAAGTTTTCCAGCAATTCTAGTCACTTGGATGTGACTTCAGAGCCAGCATCTCCCTTCATGCTGCACAGGCAAATACAACAATACTTAATTAATTTCCTTGGGTTTTTAAAATTTGCTTTCTCCAAAGTAAATTTACTTTCCTCTGAACAGAATCTTTTTGGCACCTCTTTGAACCCCAGCCAGCTGGTACCATGTACTATGTACTGGTTTGAAAACAAACCATTAGGAGTTTCCAAGTCAGGGTTACAGTTTAGTGGGAAATTAGAATAAAGGCAGAAAGCACTGGCTTAAACTGACAGAGTCAGGATAGCACTTCACATGCTGTTGGTCAGGGTGGTGGCAGCAGTCCAGTTAAATGGTGGCTGCAGTCCTGCTGAAGTGATAGCTGTGGTTCTGTTGAAGCAGCAATCCCATAGAAGGGTCTGGTCTTCCTCTGAAGTTCCAGGGTGGTTATGCAGCTCTTACCCTCTGAGAATCCAGTGAGTATAGCTGCTCTGGTGCTCCAAAACCTCAGATTGTATCCAGCTAGGAATGCTTGGTTGTCCCCCTTGGGCAGAGCATCTCACAACAGGATGATGTAATTTCATGAGCGATGCAGTGGAGCCATGATGGCCCATTAGCAGAGATCCTGGAGGGAGTTACCAGGGATGAGTCATGGAGAGAATAAAGAACACTGCCCCATTTCTCTTAACAGCTGACACAGAGGGTAATAGAATACATACTTTTTGGTTATATATTACATCATAACATGACACAATGAAGTAAATTCACTTTGTCTGAACAGACTCCTTTTGGGGTCACATTGAACCCCAAGCAGCTGGTACACATCCTGCTTCTGTTCCTCCTGATGTCTGATAATCTGCTTTGTCATGAAATTATAGTCACTTGGATGTGGTTCCTTGCCAGCATCTCCCTTCATGCTGGACAGATTCTGTAGGCAAACACAACAATACGTAATTGCAAACATTATGAGGCTGTAAAGGTGGTGCTAACAGAAACATTTTGAGACTTTTTGGAAGAGGATGGTAAAAGCTAATACAGGGCTTAAAATTATTACTCTAATGTGTTTTTTTCTATGGATCCTTAATTACTTGGAAATTTTAGGTTGGTTGAGGGAGTTGGCGGTGGTGGTGGTGGGTGGGTGTGTGTTTGGTTCCTGGGGTTTTTTTGTTTGTTTCTCTCTACTATTTAAATGTCTTTCTTTCTTTCTTTCTTTTTCTTTCTTTCTTTCTTTCTTTCTTTCTTTCTTTCTTTCTTTCTTTCTTTCTTTCTTTCTTTCTTTCTTTCTTTCTTTCTTTCTTTCTTTCTTTCTTTCTTTCTTTCTTTCTTTCTTTCTTTCCTTCTTTCTTTTTCTTTCTTTCTTTCTTTCTTTTCTTTCTTTCTTTCTTTCTTTCTTTCTTTCTTTCTTTCTTTCTTTCTTTCTTTCTTTCTTTCTTTCTTTCTTTCTTTCTTTCTTTCTTTCTTTCTTTCTTTCTTTCTTTCTTTCTTTCTTTCTTTCTTTCTTTCTTTCTTTCTTTCTTTCTTTCTTTCTTTTCTTTCTTTCTTTCTTTCTTTCTTTCTTTCTTTCTTTCTTTCTTTCTTTCTTTCTTTCTTTCTTTCTTTCTTTCTTTCTTTCTTTCTTTCTTTCTTTCTTTCTTTCTTTCTTTCTTTCTTTCTTTCTTTCTTTCTTTCTTTCTTTCTTTTTTGTTTTTCAAATACTTTTTCCTTCCTTTCTGCTATAAACCAATAATACTTCTGGAATGCCCTTTCCTTGCAAAAACAACTATTTCAGTGCTGCACATTTCCTTGTTGGTTTTCTTATTCTAATTAATTTTTTTTTAAATTTTAAAATTCTTTTCTGTGCATGGAATTTGTTTGGGGCTGCATTGGACACCAACTAGCCAGAACACCACCTACTCATGCTCGTGACAGTGATGGTAAGTCTGCTCTTCAAGCAATTTTAGTCAAATAATTGTAGATTCAGAGCCAAAATCTCCCTTTATGCTGCACAGCTTCTGCAGGCAAACACAACAGTATTTAATTGTAAGCTACTGATAAACTACTGCAAATGGAAACATTGTGACACTTTTTTCAAAGAGAAAGCTAACACAGGGATTCAAATTTCTACTGAGTTGCTTTTTCTTTCTATTCGTCCCAATCCGGTTGCATATTTTAGGTTTTAATTTGGGTTTGGTTGTTTGGTAGGTTGTGTTTTGTTGGTTTTGGACAGTGTTGGTGGGTAAGTGGGTGTGTGGGTGGGTGTTTGATTTTTTATTTTTTTATTATCATTTTTAATTTCCTCCCTCCCTTGCTTTTTCGTTTTCTTGCTTTTATATATCATTAAGATTTTTGCAATAGCCTATCCTTGCGAACACAACCCTTTCAGTTCTGTGCAAATCTTTCGTTTTCAAAATTTACTTTCTCAGAATTTAACTCTGAATTTTCTCTGAAGTAATTTTACTTTCCCTGATTAGAATATTTTCAGCCTCAGCTTGTGCTCAAAGGAGCTGCTGCACCTGTTGCTACAGAAACTGATGGTAAGTCTGCTTTTCAAGCAATTTTAACTCACTTGGATATGGGTTCCTAGCCAGCATCTCCCCTCATGCTGCACAGATTCTGTAGGCAAACACAAAAATACGTAATTGTAAATATAATGCAGCATTAAAACTAGTTGTAACCAAGATATACGGAGACATTTTTTCAGAAGAGAAAGAGGGTGCTGAAAGTTAAGACAGAGATTCAAATTACCACCGTAATTTTTTTTTCTATTGATCCTTTTTTTCTTGGGTATTTTTGGTTTTAGTTTGGGTTAGGTTGTTTGGTTGGTAGGATTTTTTTGGTTTTGCAGAGTAGCAGTAGTGGCTGGGTGGGTATTTGGGTTTTGGCTTTTCTATTACTTCCTTTAATTTCTTTTGTTTAAACCAAAAACTTCTTTCTTTCTTTCTGTTATAAACAGCTAACATTTTGTAGCTGTCTTTCCTTGCAATCATAACCATTTTGGCTGTGTGCATTTCCTTGCTTTTTCACGTTTCCCTCCTCTGAAGTGAATTTATTTTCTCTGAACAGATCGTGTTCAGGTTAATGTTGTACAACGAACAGCCCATACACCTCCTCCTGCTCGTGCTCCTTGTGGTAAGTCTGCTCTTCAAGCAATTTTAGTCCCTTGAATGTGGGTTCCAGACACCATCTTCCTTCACACTGCACAGGTTCTGTAGGCAAGTGCAACCTTACATAATTGTAAATACAATGCAGCGTTAAAAGTAGTGCTAAGAGAAATGTTCTGAGACTTTTTTCAGAAGAGAAAGGGACTGGTGAAAGATAACACGGGGATTAAAATTACTACTATAATGGTTTTTTTCCACTGGTCCCTATTTCCTTGGCTTTTTTCTTTGTTTTGTTTGAGTTTGAATGTTTGGTTCCTTGTATTTTTCTGGTTTTGGGGAATGGTTGTGGCAGGTGGGTGGATGTTTGATTTTTGGTTTTTTCCTTTATTACTTTCTAAATGTCTTTCTTTTTTATTTTCTTTAACCCAAGGCTTTTTCCTTCCTTTCTGTTATAAACCATTAACAATTTTGTAATAGGCTTTCCTTGCAACCATTATCACTTACGTTCAGTGCATTTCCTTGCTTTTTAAAACTTTCTTTTACTGAATAGATGTTTCTCAGCCTTGCGTTTCACCCCCAGCAACCAGTGCACCTGCTGCTCCTTCTGCTCCTGATGGTAAGTCTGATTTCAAGCAAATACGGTCACTTGGATGTGGGTTCAAAAGCAGCATCTCCCTTCATGCTACTTAGCTTCTCTAAGCAAATACAACAACACATAAATGTTAACGTAGTGGAGTAATAGAGCCAATGGTAGCAGAAATGTTTTGAGACATTTTTCAGGAAAGAAAGGGGATGGTGAAAGCTTACACATGGATTAAAATTTTTTGTAATTTAAAAAAATTTTTTGTAATGAATTTTTTGTAGTTTCTTTTTTCTCATGGTTCCCATTTGTTTGGATATTTTTATTTTTGGTTCTGTTCCGTCACAAGATTGGTTGGATTTTTTGGGTTTGGGTGAGCGTTGGTGGCAGGTGGGTGGGTGTTTGGGTTTTGATTTTTTTCTTTTATTACTGTTTTTAAATTCTTTCTTTCTTTCTTTTTTTTTTTTTTCATTCCAAAGGCTTTTTCCTTTCTTTCTGTTTTAAATCATTAACAATTTTGTAATAGTCACTCCTTGCAACCATAACCGTATCAGTTATTTGGATTTCCTTGCTTTTTAAACTTTACTTTCTCTGATTTTGTAGAAATTTATCACACTGGCTTTTTTTCCCTTGGAAATAGTGTGGGACAGAATTAAATAACTGTGGACCTCAAATAATTGTAACTTTTCTTAGTACTGTTAGTACCGGATGGTTTATTTGCTTTGAAACATGTGAATATTCTTTCAGTGACAAAAAGTCAAGTAAAATCCGATGGTGTTGTGGGTTTGACATTGGCTAAACACCAGTGACCTATGAAAAAATAATTTACTTCTTCTCCTCTGCCATAGTTGAGCTTGTTATCCTTTTAAAAATCCTTTTAAAATATCCTTTTAATATCCTTTTAAAAGGATAAAGAGGACTAAAAACACCTCTCCCCTCCCCCAGCTCTTCTTTCCTTCCCACCGACAACACAGGGAGACAGAAACATGGGGGTTTTAGTCAGTTTGTGACTTCTAAAAATCTTTCTTCACTTAGGGAGAGTAGTCTTTGTCTATGCCATGGTGTCGTTCCCACGAGAGACAGCTCACAGTCTGTGAACTTTTTCAACGTGGTTTTAATTTTTAGGTGCAGCAGTCCTGACCAAATCTGCTGCAATGTGAGTCCCTCACATGGGCAAAACAGTCTTCCCACAAGTGTGAGGGTTTTTGGTGTCATTTCATAGGGTTTTATTTTAAGGATCAGCTGTTCTGGTATAAAAGCAAGGGTCTTTTTCTTGTATTTCTGGAAGCAAGGGTTCTCCCTCTCTCTGTCCAAGTCTTTCACCAGATCACAGCTTCTCAGCATCCACGCATTCTAGCGTGAGCACCTTTTTCTCACAGGCTGTGGGTGAATTCTGCATTCCCCCATGCACTTCATGAATTACAGGAAAATAGATTGTTGTATCATAGTCCTCACCATGGCTTCCAGGAGAATTTCAGCTCCAAGGCCCAGAGCACCTCTTCCTCCCCGTCCCTCTTTTATACTGACCTTAGTGTCGCCATGTTGTTCTTCTCACGGGTCTTCACCATTTTTTAGCTCTGACTTAGGAGAGGACTGGTGTCCATAGGTTCGCTTGTTCTCAAGTTCTGTTAGTTGAAAAGCTTTTCTAGAGTTCTGCAGCATTAAAAGGTTGATCCTGTCTGGGCTCTGCACTGGGGAGTTGCTCCTCATGCCTCTCACGGTGGTTCCCACCGGCACCATGCGGGACGTGCCGGCTGCCGGCTCTGCTCAGCACCTTTCTTCAAGCTGACTGCAGAAGAGGAACAGCAGAGCAGCTGCCACCACTTGGCCCTTCTGTTGGCAGCATGTCCGGCTAAAGGCGGCTGAACAAATCCAGTTCCTTGCGAGCCATCCCAGGATGGCCGCGGCCGCCTGGCACTGCCCTGGCCGTGCCAATCTTGGCCGTGTGGTCCTGACCACATGGCCCGTCCCAGACTGGAGGGTTCTGCTGCCTGCCAACCCCCCCTCACAGAAGAGAAAGAGAGTTCCCAAGGTTTTGTCTCTTGTAAATAAGTGATCCTAGAAGCATAACCAGCTTTTCTAATGGTCTTAGCACTGTGCCTATTCTCAAAGGCAGACAGTGACTGGTTTTGCCAGGCACAAAGGAAGCTTTTAGCTCCTCACAGAAATATCACTTCCATGGCTGGCTTCTTCCCTCCTCACCAAAATTAACCCATGCAAAACCAACACAGATAGGCCACAGAAGAGAATTTCCCAACTATTGAGATGATCACAGGGACAAAAGAATGTATCAGTATTTGCCTGTATCAGTACAGGCAAAACCAGAAAAGGATATTAACGATGTTTATGAAGCTGTAAGTGTGTGTAATGCTGAATACACCAGGCAGTGATGTCTTCCAGAAACTACTTTTTTGCTGGAGAATTTGTAATTCTTACCTGATTTTAATCAACTGGGTGTCACTTGCCAACATTACTGCAGAGCCAAGGAATGCAGGTATCCCAGTACAAATGCTCTCCTGATCATGTGGCTTTACTTACACAAGTAGTACTTGTAACCAAATAGCGTAAATCACACAGTTTAAAATAATAACAATATGAAACTTATAAATCACATGATGTGACTTAGGACAAGGTGTTCAGAAACACAGTAGTTCAACTCCACCCTTGCTATTTGGTAAAGAAAGTGCCTTTTCTGTGCAAAAATTGTTTGGTACTCAGTATTCTAGGTATGCAAAACCTTTACTTGTCTGACTGTTGTAACATATTTGAATATTACAGTAATTTAATTTAAATGTTGCCTGTAACAATATGGCTGACTAATGTTTGAAGAGTATGAAGTGTTGATTTCAATTGATGGTGAAATATGTCCAAATGTAAAGGACTCCCTTCTGTGGCTTACAGGGCATCTATTCCCTATAGAATAAATTTCTTTACTTGATTTGAAAACACAGCCTTAGGATTTAAATGATGAGGGGTAAAAGATGTCGGTAAGTATTTGTATCACTTCACAGAAAATGCTGTTGTTTTCCAAGACTTCCTAAGGTAGGATATTTTTGCTGCTGTCTTTTGTCAGTTGTGCTTTTGTGACCTTTATGTGTTTCAAATAGGCACTTAAGACAATAAGGAAATACCTTTAAGTACTTTAAATGTAGATTCTGTCTTGATTTGGTTTTTATTCTTTTTTTTCTTCCAGTACGCTGTGGAGAGCCTAGACACAGATCCTACACTTTGTCAGGAACTGAGATAACCTCTGGTGGGACACGCTGTATGACCTGCCCTATGTCTGGGACTGACACAACCTCTGGTGTGTCACCCTAGAGAAACTATACTGTGTCTGGGACCAGCACAGCCTTTCCTTCCAACCATAATAATATCAATTCTGTGCATTTCCTTACTTTTTAAAATTGACTTTTTCTGTACAGAATCCTTCCAGATTCCATTTGTACCCCAAGGAATCAGTACACCTTGTGGTCCTGCTCATGATGGTAAGTTTCTTTTTCAAACAGTTAGTGTCACTTGGATATGGGTTTCTAGGAAGCATCTCCCTCCATGTTGCACAGCTTCTGTAGGCAAATAACAACAGTAGTTAAGTGAAAAGATAATGGAGCAATAAAGTAAGTACTATCAGAAACATTCTAACACTTGTTTCAGCGTAGAAAGAAGGGGTTGAAAGTTAACACAGGAGTGAGAAGTTTTGTCAGTGAGATTGTAAAATTAGTTTGTTTACTGGATTAAAAACCACACCCTAACAATTGTAATGAGGAGTAAAAGATTCTGTCCTGATTTGGTTTTTATTCTATTTTTTAATTCCAGCACGCTGTGGAGAGCCCAGACAGAGATCTTACACTTTGTCAGGAAATGAGATACCCTCTGGTGGGACACTCTACAAAACCTGCCCTATGTCTGGAACCAACACAGCCTCTGGTGTGTCACCCTAGAGAACCTATACTGTGTCTGGAACCAACACAGCCTTCCCTTCCAACCATCATTATTTCAGTTCTGTGCATTTCCTTGGTTTCAATATTTACATTCTCTGAAGTTATTTTACTTTCTCTGGCAGAATCTCTTCCGAGTTACTTTATACCTGGAGGAGTCAGTACAGCTGTTGGTTGTGTTCCTAATGGTAAGTCTGCTTTTCAAGCAGTTTTAGTCACTTAGGTGTGGGTTCAGAGCCAGCATCTCCCTTCATGCTGCACAGCTTCTCTAGGCAAATAACAACAATGTTTATTTGTAAAGGTAATGGAGTCATAATATTCGTGCTGACAGAAATGTTCTGAGATATTTTTCAGAAAAGAAACGGGATGGTGAAAGCTAACACAGGGATGAAAATTTTTGTCAGGGAGACTGCAGAATATGTTTGTTTTCTTGATTAAAAATACCCACACTAGCAATTACAATGATGAGCATTAAAAGTTGTCAGTATATATTTGTAGCACTTCAAATAAAGTGCTGTTATTTCCCCAGACTTCCTAGGAAGGATACTTGTTCTAATGTCCTCTGTCCAATAAAGATTAGTATCTATAATCAGGTGCTGTGTGTTTCAAATAAGCACTTAAGACAAGCAGCAAACATTTATAAATATTTCACATGTTTGCCTTTGTGAGTGGTATTTAATAGAAAATGCAGATTCTCTCTTGATTTGAGTTTTATTCTTTTTTTATTCCAAGTACGCTGGGGAGAGCCTAGAGACAGATGCTATACTTTCTCAGTAACTGAGATACCCTCTGGTGGGACACTCTACAGAACCTGCCCTATGTCTGGAACCAACACAGCCTCTGGTGTGTCACCCTACAGAACCTACACTGTGTCTGGAACCAACACAGCCTTCCCTTCCAACCATAATTATTTCAGTTCTGTGCATTTCCTTGGTTTCAATATTTTCATTCTCTGAAGCTACTTTACTTTCTCTGGCAGAATCTCTTCCGAATTACTTTATACCCCAAGGAGTCAGTACACCTGTTGGTCCTGCTCCTCCTGGTAAGTCTGCTTTTCAAGCAGTTTTAGTCACTTAGATGTGGCTTCAGAGCCAGCATCTCCCTTCATGCTGCACTGCTTCTCTAGGCAAACAACAACAATGCTTATTTGTAAAGATAATGGAGTCATAATATTCGTGCTGACAGAAATGTTCTGAGATATTTTTCAGAAAAGAAATGGAGTGGTGAAAGCTAACACAGGGATGAAAATTTTTGTCAGGGAGACTGCAGAATGCGTTTGTTTTCTTGATTAAAAATACCCACACTAGCAATTATAATGATGAGCATTAAAATTTGTCAGTATATATTTGTAGCACTTCAAATAAAGTGCTTTTATTTTCCCAGACTTCCTAGGGCAGGATACTTGTGCTAATGTCCTCCATCCAATAAAGATTAGTGTCCATAATCAGGTGCTGTGTGTTTCAAATAAGCACTTAAGACAAGAAGCAAACAGTTATAAGTACTTCACATACATACCTCTGTGAGAGGTATTTAATAGCAAATGTCGATACTCTCTTGATTAGTTTGTTTTTTAATTTCAGCAAGTGGGAGAGAGCCTCGAGATCTACATTTTAGCTCTGGGTCAGAAAGTGATCTTGACCAGAGTTACAGCCAACATTTCAGGCCACTGCGAGCTGCAGATCACTCAACCCCCGATGTGATGCGCTACGCAAGTGACACTGACTTACACCACTACTGGAGACCCTGCCCTCCTCCTCTGCCTTCATTCCTCTTTCCTAGTTGCTGGAGAGGCAGGAGTTACAATTCCCCAGGACCATCGGGCACGTATGTCAGCGTTATGCCATCCGTAATGAATACTAGCTCAAAGCTGGATTCTTCCTGTATTAGGCCACTAAGTACTTTTTCCTTTTCCATTCCCTCCTGTTGGAATGGAAGTGGTACTGGGTCCTCAGTAAACACATCCTTCAGTTTCAGACCACGCAGATCCCATTCTTTGCCTCCATTCAGATCTGTCAGCCAGGATATCTCATCCAGAAGGAGAAGAAATCAGTATGGGCTGTGACAGCCTTCTTATGCAACATCCTAGCCTCTCTTCAGAAGAAAAAGCTCTAGAAATGTAAAAAGAGCTCATTAAAGTACAGCTTTACCAACCTATGTATTGTAGTTCAGTGTATCTTTTTGTCTGTAATTTCATATTTTTATGAAAATGTGCATTCATATCTTCACATTTCTTTGTTTCTAATTATTCATATACCAAAACACTTTTAAAACTCTTATTTATTGCAGTTGTTAATTTTTATATAGTATATTTTAAAATTTTATAGAACAGCACTTTTGGGTGGTTTTCTTCATTCTTAAAAAGCAAATCCACAAGCCATTTTAGTCTCTCTCTCTCAAAGTTGTTGCATGCCTGTCTATTTTAAACCAGGACTACAATACTTTAATAGGGTTGAGAGGCATCCATGAAATTATGTCATGGCCCTGCCATGATTCACCTTTTTCTTTTTTTTTTCTCATCAGCTCTGCTGCAGACACACATTTAGTTGCAAACTTAAGACAGATGAGCAGAATAAGAACAATGTGATGGGCCTTTGGGAGCACCCTTGCTGATCTTTCTGCTTTTTCAGTTGAGCATGACTCTCATCCAGGCAAACAGATTGCACTTAGTAATAAATAATCATTTGGCAGGAACTCTGTTGATTTCTAGGAACAGCTGGAGGCCTTTATCTCCACAGGATGTTTTGGCTTTCCCACACTTGGGTTTTGGCTGCAAATACCATTGCCCCTGCTTTCTTATCTGGAAGTCTCATGGCTGGGCAAAAACTACCCTGTGGGCCATATTCCAAAGGCAGTTTGGTCTGGCATTTGTCAATTTCCAAACCACAGTAAAAAAATCATAAAAGAGAACTTCTCATACTTAACAAACAACTGACAATTCAGAGGTGAATGTAGAGCTTATTCACACAGTGAAAAGGAAGGGAATCTTCCAAAAGAGTTGTGCTTAATAGAGTTTTTCTTCTGACTCCCATTCGTAGCTGGCACTGGAGAAAGCCATGTCCCTGGAAGTGTCAGTGTCTTCTGTCTGCCATAAATTGTTTTGCTGCAACAAGCAGAGGCATCAGGCTAGAGAGAGGCTCAGCTGATGGAAGAAATGAACTTTTACTTGCCAAACCCATCTCCCCACAGACTCAAGCAGGATTCCTCTGGTTCCCAGGAATACGCAGAAATAGGGCTGAGAAGACCAGCTGAACCTGTGTGTTCACGCCCAGGACCTTGCTGATGCCGTTTAGGTTTTTCCTTTTTCTCTTTTCTATACCCTCTCTATTGTTCACACATGTGTTTGTAGCTCTG
The DNA here is from genome assembly GCF_009819885.2 of Catharus ustulatus. Lineage (NCBI taxonomy): Eukaryota > Metazoa > Chordata > Aves > Passeriformes > Turdidae > Catharus > Catharus ustulatus. The sequence goes on from NW_024879446.1 coordinate 238,867, forward strand.
TGGCCTACTGTATTAGTGACTGTTTTCCCAGTACTTCTCCAAGGCATTTCCCTAAGCAGAAAGACAAAACAAATTCCAGGGCTCCAAGCCCCAGGGGGTACAAGGCCCCAGTGCCATCCTCGTTCTTCCTGGGAGCCAAGGTTGAGGGCAATTCTTGGAGATACCATTTCATGGACAAAGCCAGTGCCCAGTGGGGACTCCAGAGACGGAACTCGACCTGAGGGAGAATTGTATAACCACTTGTCCTCCTAACTGGTGCTTTTTATCAATTATGCTAATTTCCTAAAACTTAGAAATATGTACTCATCCCTGGAGGGAGTGGGGCTTTTGTGGACATCTGAAGGTAGCTGCAGGTGGAAGGAGGTTGCTGGGGCCTGCAGCATTTCCTGCTTTGGCTGGAACAGAGCTAGGGAAAAACAGAGCTGTATCCTCCATTCAGAAATGCAACTATTTCTTCAAAAGAAAGAAACTGAAAGCTCTAGCAGCCAGCTCCCAGCAAAGAGTTTCCAAGCCATTTTTATTCTATGCTTTCTGTGTCCAACTTCTTAGCAAATGTGTTTGCTCCAAGCACAGTGGCATAGAGAGAGAACACACGCATGTGAGGGACAACACGGCTTGGTGCACCAGCCTGAGAATTGGAACTTGGAGCCCATAAAACCTCACTTTGGGGTGAAACTGACAGCAACCAGGCAATGCAGCCAGTGGTCATTGCAGGGGTCAGAGAATGGCCCAGAGGCTTCTGTGTCCCAGGGGAAACCAAGACAGGAGCGGGTTGGAAGGTGCTGGTGCTGTTGCTGCTCTGTGCCAGAGAGCCCCGGCTGGGCAGGGCACAGCGCCCACTGCGCTGTGGGATCTTTGTGCTGCCACAGCTGGGCACACCTGGGACAGGTTATGGCCACTTGTGGGAAAACCGAGGGGTTTGTGGGGGCTGCATTGCTCTGCACACAGCCAGGGCACCTGCGGCACAGAGCTTTGGGCCAAAAAGGGAAACCAGAGGGGAACGGCTGGAGAAGGTTTCATTGTGACCTTTCCTAACATTTCAGTTGAAGTGACCAAAATGAAAAAAAGCAGGACCCAAACCCTTCTCCTGAAGGAATGGCCCCATGCTGGCTCCTGCCCAGGGCTGGTGCCTTTGTGCTGGCATTCAGCTGACTGGGGACAGCAATGCTCGTGCTCTGGCTGGGCAGCACCTGTAGCCCCTGGGGCCCTGCAGGGACACACCCAGCCCAGCCTGGTTACCTGGTACCTGCGCAAAGCTTCAGGAAAAGATTAGAGCCGAAAAATGTGTCATGATCATGATATTTTACTGTGTTTACATGCTGTATAAGACTGCAGTTTTATATATTTGTAGTATTTTAACATCTATTAGTCTCTGAAATAGTCAGATACACTTTGATTTTCAATGGGAAGTTTTAAACTTTTAGTTTAGCTTGTAAAATGAAGTTACTGACATTAAATAATATGTACTTTGTAGTGTAGTAGGACAGAGTGATAGTGTGAGTGATTGTGATTGCTTAGGCACAATTGTACAGGAATGGGAATTTTCCAAGAAGAGATCATTTTCCCTAAGTTTTGTAAAAGATTTGAGAAACACTTCTTGTTTGAAGTAATGTGTTGAAAACATCTTTTTACTTAGCAGCCTGAGGAAGGTACTTACTTTTGAGAGTAATACAATTTTACATTTTCAGAAAGGAAAATTGTAGACAACTGATGAGCTTCAGAATTATTGCAGCAGCAAATTTAGTATTTCAGAAAATATTGCTGATACATATCTGATGTAATGCATCTTTTAACCAGGTTTATTTCATACATATCTTTTCTTATTATTACCTATTGAATGTATCTAGTATACATTGGATAAATTTGGCATATGCTCAATCCAAAGTTGCAGCTTCAAGCAGATTTTTAACAGTTTTAAGACACATGGTTTCCTGTGTAATGTGAAAAGTAGTTGAAGCCTTTGACTATGATTAACTTTGTTATCATAACTTGATTGAATGTCATTTTGTTCTGAGAGCTGTTAAGTTGGTAAATTGAGCTAGTTAGATATGGAAATAACTGATTTGATGGCATGAAAGAAGTTGTTTTGTAAAGACACTGAAGACTGGGGGAGTGTAATCAAAGCTTCATTTGTAGAAACCAACTTGTATTATACTTTGCTTCCCTTTAATTTGTTTTTCCATCTTGCCTGTGCTCAACAGGCAAAACAAATGAGCTTATCTTGAAACTGGAGAAAATCCTCTCCTCTTGGGGCTGGTCCTGCCCTGCAGGGACAGGCACAGAAGGGAGTTTGCTGGGAACCCTTGTGGGGGTGGCCTCCAGTGTGCTGACTTCTTCCTGCATCTCTGCCACTGGATTGTGCAGGATGCTGTTCTCCATGGCCCCTGCCAGCCACTCCCAGTCCCAGTATATCCCCTCCTGCCTCTGTCTCAGCCAGGGCCAGACAGAGTCTGGAAGATGCCATTTTCAATGGAAAAGTCCTGTCAAGTCCCTGGGCATGAGGCCACCCAGGAGCACTGGGCAATGGGGACTTTTCAGGGTACTGACCCAGCCTGGCTGCTGTCCTCTGATGGCCTTCCCGTATCTGTCTCCACAGCAATGCCTGCTGGCAGTCCCAGACCTGTGTGCCGAGGTGTGAGGAAGGAAGGTATGGATGTCCCACTGTGACACCAGTGGATGGTGGAGATGACACTGCTGTGTGATGATGTCATCATGGAGACCGCTGGTGGAGGGCAAAGGCTGCAGAGGCCTCCATCCTGCACAGCCTTTGCACCCGTGGTCTGGATTCAGAGGCCTTGGTGGAGGTGCTGCAGCCTCTCCACAGCGGGCACACATCACTGCTGCTCCACAGCACCCTCAGGCCATTGTGGGCCAGGGCAGCAGGAGGCCCAGAGGCTACTGTGCTTCCATCACGCCAGAGAGGACAACAGGCCTGTGGCCAGCACCAGTTCCAGCATCTCCAGCTGCACTAGCTCCCAGGAGAGGACTCCTGCCACTGGCCCTGCAAGCTTCAACTGTGGAGCAGTAAGCGGGAATGTCACAGATCAGCCTCCAAGGGAGTCACAGCTGTCCCCAACCCGTGCCTGACCCTGCAGAGTGGGACGAAACCCAGGAGGAAGCAGAGCAGGGCGAACCCCAGGAGGAAGCAGAGCAGGCAGCAGTGGCAGATCCATCTGCCCAGGGCAGCCTCTGCAGCCCCTCTGCTTCTGGCCAGGCGAGGGACCACTCTCTCAGGGATTCCCAGCATGTCCAAAGGAGGAGAACCCCCAGATCCCAGGATTCTCTTTAGCTCAGCAAGAGGTCACCCTGCTAGTGGCACTAGCAAGACTCCAAGAAAAAGTAAATAAATTCAATTTCTCTGACAAACTCCATAGGTTCTGCTTTCTCCCCTTTCTAATGTCTTTTCCTGATGCCCACACCCCACCACAGAGGGACCCTGGAGCCCCAGGACCATTTTGGCAGCATTTCCTCACATAGGAAGTCCTGCTGCAGCTGTGATGGTGGAAGAGCTTTTGAGAAAGTGGATGCACCGCATGGTTATCTGGAAGACGTGTCAAAGCTGCCTGCTGACTTACCTGGAATTCTGTAAGGCTTTTGACACAGTTCCCTCTGTAAGATTCCTCCCTTTAATGAGAGAGAGATGGATTAGGACAAAGCAGAAATCAAACTGAGGATCAGCAGATCTATAGGCAGAAATCCTGCTTAAAATAAGGAATCAAAATTCATTCTGAGAAGCAGGACCAGCCCCAGGAGCAGCCATAGCCATGGAGACAGACCTGGAAGGGTCACCAGAGGCCACCAACTAGGCAGGGACAGCTGGCAATGCCCTGAAAACAGCTTCAGATATCTCAGTGTCTTCAGTTTGTCTGTTTGTGGATTCTTTGCTTGGTTGACTGGTTGGTTAGTTATTTGGGTATGTCTTGACCGGCTTATTCAAGATCATTTTCATTTTCATTTTCATTAGGATTTGTTAACTGCTGGCATTCTGCTTCAGATGACTACAATATTTTCCTCAAAACAGTCATTTTATTCTTCTTTCCAACTGAATGTCTAAATGTTCATTTTAAAAGATATGATCTCTCAGCTACTGTTGAAGAAAGCAGGTTTTTTATTGCACTGGAAAACAGTCAATGACACAGTCCTTGATGACTAATTTCAAAATTATGTACACTCACAGTAAATAAATCTATTATACTGTAACCAATTCTAACATCTGTGAATTTGCCATTTTTAAATCCTGAGTTTAATTCCAGTCTATTTTAAATTGGCAAGTGAGTGTGATTGAAGAGTACCTTTTGACCTCTGTCCTGTCACTGTAAGATTAATATCCTTTCTCTTTTAAGATTTTCTTTTCTTTTTCTGTTGATTTCTTTATCTTTGCTTGGAGGACTTTCCAAATGAGATTCCACACTGCCTTTCCACTGGAATCTCATTGCAGCTCCACACTCACCATTTCAGAGGGGCAGCAGCACTGTGTCATAGTTTTTCTAGTCCATGAGCTTAGTTAATGGAGACCACTCTCACAACTTTTCACACATTTTTATTTTGGTTCATAAAGACTGTCTTTCCTGCTCCCCTAACCCAAATCAATTAACATCAAATTAATTTTGTAAAGTGATCATGTTTTTGAAACCTGCATTCACATTCACTACACTGAAGGTCCACCATTCTTGCTGCTTTCTGTTTAATAGATAGATAGATAGATAGAAAGGTTGTTTTGAAAAAAAGAAAAAAATAACAGATGAACTTTTTTCAGCCTTGCAAAATGTGAATTCTTCAAGAAGCAATCAATTACAAACCAGTCTGTATTTCCAACCTTCTTTTTGTAGCCTCTCCATCACATATTCTACATTTCAGGTTTGGAGAACAGTCAGTGTATTTTGAGAGTGGGCTTCAGAGCTGGGCTTCTTCCTTTTTTAATGTGTAATAAATACAGATAATAAATACAGCAAACACTTCAATTGGCTTTCTGTGGCAATCTGGAAAGACATGGATGGAACTTCCAATGTCCTCTCTACTTCTGTGGTTTCATCCCAGACATACTGCTCTACCTGGTGCTGTTTAGCCTGTTCAGGGAATTAGTACGTTTATATTTCATTTATATTTTACCTTTCTAGCATAAAATGCTCAGGAATCACCACAGGGTACCCACTGATGCACATCTATTTTTTTATGTCTCTATCCCAGCTGCCCTTTTCCGTCTCTGTCTTTTGCCTTCTTTATTTCCTGAGATGCTCTTAAATAGAATCCTCAAAAAAATTATTACAGTTCTTTGTTCAATCAAAAGTTTAGCAGCTGAAACTCAAGAGGCTTGGGCTGGAGATAAGGAAAACTTTTTTGCCCACAAGGATAAGATGGGGGAGTGAAGGCCTTCAGAGAAATTGGCCCGCTGTGGAAGATTTCAAGTCTTGACTGCCTGAAGTCCTAGGCAACCTGGTCTGACCTCATGAAGGACTGCGTTGAGCAGGAAGCAGAAGGAGAGATGTCCTGCAATGCTTTCCAGCCTTAATTATTGAGTAGTTCTCCAACAGAGCCAAGTCGGTTCCTACTTCTTTTGTGTTGGAAGGCCAAGGCAAAGCAAGGGCTGGGCTGCAGCTGCCTCTGCTGCTGTGTGAGCCCTGCCGTGCATGTAGGCATTCCCAGAGCCGTGTTTGGGGATGGGCTGGAGCTGCAGCTTTCTTGTCCTCTCAGTCACCTGGTGCCTGCAGTCCAGTTTCTGTCTGGGAGATCCTCCACTGGGCAAACTGGCCAGTCTTGCTCTCCATGTTCCAGAGCTCAGTCACCTTGCTTTTGGGCATCTGTGTGGGAAGAGATGTGTGTTCCCATGCAGTCCCTGCAAAGCTGCAGCCTGGATGAGACTGTTCTGCACAGAGCTGTGGAGGGAGGAGCACATCCCTGTGCCAGCAACAGGGAGGACTCCTTCCTTGGCAGCCATTCCATGTGTTCAGTGTTACCCCCACATTCAACACTGTCAGCTTTGACAGCTTTTGGACCGTGTTGGAGAAATCAAATCTCCATTGCTGAAAGCCTTTGGGTCCCAGACTATGTTGTTAAGAATGAGGGATTGAGAGATTAAGTGTGCGAGACACAGAGGTGTTGGACTACATTGCAGATGCTTAACTTTGGGATTTTTCTTTCTCAATGGAATAGAAACACTATTTGGTTGTCTTACTTTCTGGGATATTTTTTACCCTAGAGATTTTTGCCACATAATCCTGGAAATATCTTAGGTCCATAAATGTTTGAATGGGTCATACATACGGGGCAGCAGCAGAGGGTTCCAAAAAGCACCACCTGGTGATGGATTGTGTGAGTGGTTGGGTGGGGGTGGTGAGACTCCCAGCCAGAAATGAAATGTGTGATTTTTGTGTGGGTTTGCAGCACGCAGCCCTGGGCAGTGCTGGGAGCGAGCTCTGCCCCTGCTGACAGTCGTGTTGCTAACAAGAAGGGCCTTTGGCTTTTTGCTGGTTGATTTCTTACAGCTCATGGGATGAGCCAGGGTCAGATTGTAAGGCCACGTCCCCTCACTTGGTGTCTTGTGGTTTTCTGCATTCGTATTTTGTCTCAGAGGTCATAACAGCTTGAATTTCACTTTTGCCACCTGTATTCTGAGTTTAAAACCTGTTGGTCTGGCACTGTCCTCTGTCAGAGACAGCTGTGCTTTTCAGAGTCTGTTCCTTATTTCACCTTCCTTTGCAAGAATGGAGAGTCCTTGAGCCTCAAATATTTCTTCCTCTTTATACAGGGATGTTTAAATAGGGACAAAATAAATTTCCATTCACTTTTCTTCTGAAATAGTCTTTGTGAGGTTTTTAGGATATTTTCCTTCCCATATCTCATACAAGGAAGAAAAATCCTCCCTCTTCCCCCAAAGCCTCTTGCAGAGCTTCATTGTGCTATTTTTGGTTCTTTATCATTGTTGAATATATGTTTAAATCTCATTGTGATAACAAAAGCAACTGTGGAAATGGATAAATGTATATTATTATTATGATGCTCATTTTAATACTTGCTTTATTGATAGGGCAGACAAGGCATGTTTTAGTTATATAAAACGCTTTTAGTTTCTAGGTGTTTTGATTCAAAAGTGGGATTTTTTCACCTGCTCTTTACTGTTCTCTGTAAAGAATTGAACCATATATAGGTCCCCCATATATATATAGGTCCTCCATAGAGGACTAATGGCTTTTCACATAGATTTTCATGTGCATGAAGGGGAACTCTTCATTTGAAAGCAGTCATTTATTCTCCTAGATCTGCTCAGGAAAAAAAGAGACAATTAACTCTGTTCTGTTTGGAATTGATGGTATGCTTTCCAGTCCAAGCATAAAAGAGCTAAGCTAAGACAGCACATATGTCCTTAACTGTGAAACATCACTGATGGCAGGGAAGAGTCCATGGGTGCATCTCCTTGGGGAATATCCTAGACTGTACTTCTTGCTGGCTTGGATTAATCCCAGTGGCAGGACATACTAAAATGAGCCATACATCTTGTCCTGGTCCTCCTCTTAGCCATATTTTCCGCTTTATTATCTGAATCTTCTGTATCTCCATGGGAACTTGGACATTGTTGGTCATTACTACTTTCCCCGGGACAGTGGGAAATCTAATTTTACATTACTGCTTTGGTACCTAATAAAGACTACATGCTAAAACTCACCTGCCAGCCAAACAGTGCCTAAAATGAAAATTAAATAGGGGTATTTAAATGCAAATGGAAATTTGACACATCTGCCATTGACCCATGTAATTGGACTGATGATTCCAATGATCCCAGGAGTTTTTATTTTTGGGTGTACACTGAGGAAGAAATATAGCCAAACATCCAAGAACATACATCATTAGAGAGTTTCAGAATAGCCATTTCATCTGCTTTGCCTAATTAAGCACATAAAAGCACTCCCTCTGTTTCCTTAACAGCAAAACAAGTGGGAAGAACAAGTCTCATTAGCAACTCGCTGAGCCTTGAAATGAAAAGCAGACCGATTAAGGTGACCTGTGCAGGCACATTTTCCTTCTGGCTCACAGAACAAAGGGACTTTAGAGACTGATACCTGTGGCTCACAAATGTCCTATCAGGGAGATTCCCTGAGACTTCAGTCCTGAAAGGAAGGCACTCCTGATTGGATGAGTGCAAATGGGAAATACGGGTAGGGAGGTTGTAGTTCAGAGAATACAAACCTTGTTATTTGCTCCTCTTCACTATTTCTTTTGTGATCTCCATTCATTAGCAACTTCAAAATGGGGAACATGACCTGCTAATGTTAATTAGGAATGCTACTGACCCCAAGCCCTGGACCTTGCCAAGGAGCAAGGAGCATCCTGCTGCAAGCCTGACTGCCTGCATCAAGCTTCTTTACTCTGATGGGTAGTTAGGAGCTCCGAAGGGCAGTCTAGGGAAATGGAACTGGCAACTGTTAGAACAGACTTAACAGAGTCTACCACTGTGGTAGGAACACTCAAACTGAAGCCATGCACTGGAATCACATAATGAGGGGGAAAAAGACCTCAAGAAGTCTTTAGCCCAACCTCCTCATCACTGCATCAGCCATAGCAGATTACTCAGGGCTTTGTCCAGTTTCTCTTGAAAACTCAAAAACAAACAAACAAAAAACACCCACCAAAACCAAAAACAAAAACAAACCACAAAACCCCAGTCAACCTCCAAACCAAACCAATGTTCTGACTGAATTGTGGCATTACAAAAAAAATTAGACCAATATTTTCTATTAAGCGTTATCACCACATGATTGACCTTTCTACCAGATGAAGAGTTGTTTGCACAGCTGGTGAGCTGATACAATGCTTATTCTCAAAAAATCACTGGGCTATGGAACTGCCTATTCTAGGATCATGTTGAATATTAACCAAGAAGAACAGGAGAGAAACCAGCCCAATTATGGCCAACTTTTCTGCTAATTTGGAAAGAAGTACCAGTTCTTCGGATGGTCAGTTATGGCTTGGGGGTCACTGACCACCAGAGACCAACAAAATGATCACTGGGACAGAAGATCACATATGCAGAGTGAAGGAATCACATTATTGATTATAGGAAAATTATTATGAGATGTGTTTATTCCAGGAAAAACAATGGATATATAGCTAAAATATATAAACAGAAATTTTTCAAAAATCAGCATGCATGATATTTCAGAGGAGATATCCCCTTGTGTGTCTGACCAAATAAAGAATGTCAGCTTCTTAATGCTATGTTGGTGTTAAATACTTTTTTTTTTTTTTGGTGATTGATTCAGAGCATATGAACTAAACCACCTAACCATCTTGTGGCAATTTTACCAGTGCTGTATTTGTATAACCTTTGTACAAGTTTATTGGTATGGAAAATGTACAGAAGTTTTCCTTGTACAGCTCCCAGCCCTGGCCCAGCACACACCTGTGCACAGACTCACACATAAATCACACCCTTTAAGACATTTTTATAGGAAGCATTTGTTCATGAAAAACCTCTTGTTGGAAGCAGTAGTTGTTTCTCGCTACCTGAAGAATGACAGCAGAAGAAATTTCCTCACATACTCAGTAGATAATTGTCTTGATAGGATCAGACTTCGCAGAAAGTATTCTGCTTCCCCACATTCAGCCTTAGAGAGGTCTGAGCTTTGTCCACTGAGAATGGGGAAGATGAGGGCAGTGCAAGGAGTCAAAAAGAACATTAAAGAGTTGCATTTTGCCCATAACTCTTGTTACATCTTCAGCTTCAAGGAAGCTGTGAAGGTCAGGTCCATGTGTTAAAATAACTCACGCTCAGACAGAGGGACAGGAGTGCCTTGCCTAGGTGGCAGAGATGTAGAATCTGAGTGCAGCATGTCAAGGCAGTGGCTGGAGGTTTAAATGCAGAGCAGCACTGACAGCTCTCATCATGATAAGGTGATTGATACTGACAGTTTTCTTGTTTTAATTTTTTTTCTTTTTTCTTTTTTTTTCCTTTTTTTCTGCAAACCAAGGCTGTCAGTGTTTCTGTATTTGTATTAATGAGAAGGCTAGAGCTTAGGTTTGTGGTTTAATGGAGAGCAAAGCAGTGTGCAAATTCAACTGATTTACAGTAATTTCACGACGATAAGGCGCACTGGATTATAAGGTGCATCTCTGGGCGGCGGCAAAGTTTGCAACTTTTTACATTATATAAGGCGCACCAGACTATAAGGCGCACTTTTTTTTTGCCGAGAAGATCCGTGCCTCGCTCATCAAAGTAACGAAGTAGTAACGGAATCCCATGATCGTGAAGTTTACTGGTAGGTGCTCAATTTGCAAACATTTTTCACAGATTGTTGCAGCCTTTAAACGCAGTCCCAAGCTCCCTCCCCATGTGCAGGGCCCAGCACTCCCGCCTGCCCCCGACTGGCAGGGCAGGGCTTGGGGTGGCCACGGCTCACACCTCGCGGTTGCTGCAGTTCAGGGTGGCTCAGGGCTGCCACAGCTCGCGGTGGTTTGGGGCAACCCGAGGCCACCCGTGGCTCGGGACCATCCGTGGCTTGGGGCGGCGCGGTGCTGCCCGCTCCCTCTCTCCCCACGCGGCTGCTGCTGGCCGGGGGCTGCCCCCTCCCGCCCCGCCTTGCGGCTCGGCTCAAGGCTCGCACTTTTTTTTTGCAATGAGGAGCTGCGCCGCTTGCAACAAAGTAACGAATTACTGGCAGGTGCTCAATTTGCAAAAACTTTTCACAGATTGGCGTAGCCTTTAAATGCAGCCTCAGGTGCCCTCCCCGTGTGCAGGCCCCTGCACTCCCACCCACCCCTGGCACTGGCTGGCGAGGCAGAGCTTGGGGCTGCCACGGCTCGTTCCCTCCCTCCCCACGCCACCCTGGTGCTCCAGCAGCCTTGTGCAGCTCTGGGAGCCCCACGCTACCCTGGCATTCCAGGTGCCCCTTGCCACACTGGGAGCCCTGCGCCCCCCAGGGTTTTTCCTCTGTGCTGGTGCAGCCCCGATGCCAGCGGGCTCACCCCGCACTGCTGCTGCCCTGATGCCAGTAGCTTTCCCCCGCTGCCAGGGCTGCGCCGCCATGCTTTCCACCCATGCCTGGGCTGCCCCGATGTGGCAGGCTCGCGCTACACCGCCTCTGCCCCGATGCCACTGCCTTTCCCCCCCTGCCCGGGCTGCTCTGCCACCGCCAGCTTTCCCCCCACGCCAGTGCTGCCCCGATGCAGCCACTGGGCGGGCTCTGCTCAGCTCGGGACTGTTGTGGGCTCACACTTCTAGGTTGGCAAATTTTGCAACATTGTGCATTATATAAGGCGCACCAGACTATAAGGTGCACTTCCAGGTTCGGGGGAGAATTTTAGTCAAAAGGGTGCGCCTTATATTGGTGAAATTACTGTAGCTTCCGTTTTGATGATATTTTTTTCTGTGATAAGTCTGAAAACCAAGCTCAACTTTTTGGAATTGCTCAGAATCCAAGATCTCCAACTTTGCTTTGGTAGCAGCTGAGTGACAGAGCCTGTTTGCTGGAATTGAGTGAGCAAAGATGTGAGCTCTTTCAGCCCCGATTTTTTAAGAGGGAAAAAAAATCCCCAGACTCAAACCTAATTCAACCTGTGTTGGATTCTCTGAAAAATCTGACTTATTGAAGGAAATAACACTTTGTGATACTTGTGGTATCAGAATGTGCAAATTTTACAATTCATTCAGACACTTGTTAATCCAGACCAATAATGATATTAATGTTTTAACGCTGTTGATAGAAATAAAATTCCTTTAAATGTTGGCTTCAATCTTAAATGATATTTTGATTATGAGAATATTCATTTGGGGGAAGAACAGAATGCATTTACACAGAATTCCTTGAAATGTTGGTTTCAATCTTAAATGATATTTTGATTATAAGAATATTCATTTGGGGGAAGAACAGAATGCATTTACACAGTCATATTATGTGGTTTTTTCAACACACAGATTCTCTCATTTCTTTTCTCTAGCTGGAGCATTAAAGCAAACCACCTGCATCTAATATGCAGCTCAATGTTTCTGTTATTTTGTTTAAAATTTTTTTGCGTGATCTGAAAACATTCAGTTGTAATTTGCTTTAGCGCATTCTTAGAAATTGTGGGACTGAAAAAAAGACCGAGGATTTTTTCCCACCCATAGAACATATATAGAACAGTATTAGACTCTTTGTCAATATTCATAGTTTGCTTTATATATAACTTTATTAAATCTATGCTTTGTAATAAATTTTACCAAGCAGGTTTTCAGTTCAATTACAGCAATTTATTTTCAACAAGCTAGATGAAGAAAGCATTGAGCTAGGAAGGCAAGTTTTCCACATACTTCTTTGTCCATTATTCCACCTGAGCTCCTTACAGTTCAGTACAGCGTAATATAACAAAACTATCAGCTGTTGTTAGGAGTATAAATGGGTAATTTATTAAGGTTAACTCCTTCATTCCAGCATCACTGCTGTATCTCAGACTACGTTTTCAAATGTGCTCACATTTCAGCGTGCCAGGTGTTCTCAGTTATGAGGGATCTCAGACCCCTGGAATCAGAAGACTGCCCCAACAGGGACTTCACCAGGCACTATATGGAAGCAAGATCTGGGAAGATGCAGATGTTTCCAAAAGTTGCTGTGGGCTTGCTTGGCCCAGGTTTCATCACTTCCTGTGATGAGAGTCCCTCAGGGCTGTAGGGTTGCACAGGTACCTGCCTTGGCCTCTTGCTGGGTGGGGGAGAATCCTGGGGGCTGGAGGCTCTTCTCTTTTGGGCACGCCTGTGAGACTGGCCCCATCCCTGTACCTGACTGCAGATGCTGCCCTGAGCAGATGGACCTGCCACCACTACCTGCTCCGGCTCCTCCTGTGGCTGGTCCCACTCTGCAGGAATGGGCACAGGTGGGCAGTGCCTGGGACCCCCCCGGACGGCAGCCTCTGATGTTCCTGCTTCCTCCTCCACATTTAATCCTGCTGGGACGCTGGCAGAAATTCTCTCCTGGGAGCTGCTGGAGCTGGAGCTGGCACTGGCCACAAGGCTGTCAGTGTCCTCCCTGCCAATGTGGAAAAGCAGCAGCCTCTGGGCCTCCTCACTGCCCTGGGCCACAATGACAGGGATGAGGCCATGGACCAGTGGTGCTGTGTGCTCCCCAAGGCAGTTCTGCAGTGTCCGGACCAAGTTCTCCACATTCAGACCATGAAGGCAGAGATTATGCAAGATGCTGCTCTGTGCCACTTGTACCAGCCACCACTGTTCCTGGAATATCACTTCCAGCCTCTGGCACAGCCAGGGCCGCACAGGATCGAGGAGGTGCTGTTGTTGTTGGAACAGTCTTGCCCACACCTCGGGTAGGAGTCCACCCACAGGCTCTTGTCCTGCTGGGGACAGAGCTCCCTGTGGAGAAGGTGCAGGGGACACCAGAGGGTCATGGGGGCTGTTTTCATCCAGGAGGATGGGAGCTGCCCGTGTGTGGCTGCTGGTCTCTAGTGACTCTTCAGGGGAGATGACAGCAAACAGCAGATAGTCCTGTTCACTGCGCTCAGAAAACCTGACAGTCTCTATTGGTGTCCTGCAGAGTGGGCACAATGGATTTGTCTGTGTCCACCGTAGGATGCAGCCCAGGCAGAACTGGTGGTGACAGGGCAGAGCAGAAGCCACATCCTTTGGAGTGTCCTGGCAGATGAGGCAGTTGCTGTAATTTTCTATGGCCGTTTTTGTGCTTGGCAGCATTTTGGGGAGAGCTGAAGATCAGGAGTTGCTCCCCTTCATTGGCATCACGTTCTGCAGGAGGAGCTGTAATCACAGACTGTCCCAGGGAGGGGAGGAAGGAATGGCCAGGCCCCTGAAGAAGAATACTCTCTCACCTCCACAAGTCCTATCACCCACCCCATGACCACCCTGCAGGGACATTTTCCTGCACAGCTCACCCTCAGTGCTGTACCTGCAGTGCCTGGCTGCCCCAACCAGGCAGGGAAGGGAAGGGAAACAGGAGTGATGGCTCTAGGATGGGCACTGAGAACACACCACCAGTGCTGAGAAAAACCTGGTTTGACTCTTCAGACCCCACAGTTTTCCCCAGTAGGAGTCAAGGCTTGGGCCAGATTAGCCCAGTTACTGCTGGTGCCCAAATAAAATCAGCAATGGATGTGTTGTCACAATCTGCCACTTGGGATGTCAAACTCCAGAGCCTGGTGATGTCACAATGGGATGTTCTGCACTGCAGGCGCACAGTGTCAGGAAAAAAAAGGAAACAGTTTCTTGTTTTGAACTTCTACATTTGTGTGTTGCTCTCCTTTGGTCACCTGTGTCATGCATCCATAGCTGTGTCTTGTCCCTGCTCATGACACATTGCCAAGGTGTCCCATGAGCAGGAATGTGGTAGGAGCAGTCAGCATGGACTGCCCTGTGGTTGGATGATGCTTCATTCCAACCCTGCCTTTCCCTTGTACAATGCCAGGATTTGGAGCATTTGGGTGGGAGAGACCAGCCCTGGGTGAGAGGAACAATTCCCCCCAGCTGTAGGCATGTAGGCTACTGTGCCCAGCTGTGAGAGAAAGCCCCTGCCAGGCCCCTCAGGCATACTTGGTATGGGAGACAGCTCCTCGTCATCCCCATGCTGACACCCTGCAGTGGTGCCCAGGGTTGCAGGGACACTCCTTTCGGGTGGGCAGATGACCCTCGGGCACTGGGACCAAGTGGGGCAATAGGAAGCTGCCAGCAGAAGCCAGGCAGCTTGGATCCTCAATGTACTTGTGACAAGATAATTTGCCCCTCCTGCCCACTCCACCTTTGTCATCTGCTGCACTGCGGCTGTGTGGCTGCAGCAGGGTTTTCTGTGGGAGGAGGTACCAGTGACATGGCCCTGAGGCTCCAGAGCCCATGGCTGTACCCCTCAGCATGCTGGTGACACCAATAGTAGGGCCTGAGGGGAAGGGTAAAGGCGTTAGGACGAAGAGAATCTCAAAAACTGTGTGAGTGACACAACAATTTATTTCCTTTTATTATTTCCTGACTAAAGGATTGCAGGAATCCTGCTAGTGCTGCTGTCAGGGTGGCTACCTGCTGGAAGGAGAATCCTAGGAGCTGGGAACCTCTTCTTTGGGGGTGCTGGGACTCCTTGGGCAAGAGGTTTCTGCCCTGGCTGGGAGCAGAGGGGCTGTGGCTGCAGCCCTGGGCAGAGGGACCTGCCACCAGTCACTGCTGCAGCCTCTCTGGGCTCTGGTCCCACTTTGAGGAATTGAGTACAGGTGAGGAGCAGCTGGGTCTCCCAGTGGAGGAAGATGGTGATGTATCAGCTTTATTCTCCAACTTGAAGGCTGCAGGGCTGCTGGTGGGGGTTCCCTCCCAGGAGCTACTGGGCTGAGAGATGCTGGACCTGGGTCTGGATCTTCTGGATCTTCTGGATTTTCTGGATCTTCTGCAGTGGCTGCAGCTCCTGGAGCTAGAGCTGGAGCTGGCCATAGGGCTGTTGTTCTCATCCCTGACAGGGCCAGAGCACAGCAGCCTCTGGGCCTCCTTGCTGCACTGGTGCACAATGACACTGCTGATGCTGTGGACAAGTGGCACTGTGTGCTCACTGAGGAGAGGCTGCAGCACCTGGACCAGCATCTCCACATCTGGACCATAGATGCAAAGGCTGTACAGGATGCAGCTCTCTATGTCCTCAGCTAGCCACCAGCGGTCCCAATATATTCCCTCCAGCCTCTGACGCAGGCATGGCTGCACAGGGTCCAGGAGGTGCTGCTGTTGTTGGAACAATCTTGCCCATACCTGGGGCAGGAGGCCACCCACAGGCTCTGGTCCTGCAGCCCCCTGCTCATCTGGGGACTGAGCTCTATGTGGAGAAGACAGAGGTGTCACCGCTGCACAACTGGGGCTGTTTTCATCCAGGAGGAAGGGAGCTCTCCCTGCCTGGCTGTTGGTCTCTGGTGACTCTTCAGGGGCTCTGATGGCCATGTCTATATAGCTATCTTCTTCACGGCCAGGAAACCTGACAGTCTCCACCAGCCTGCTGCAGAGTGGGCACACTTGATTTCTTCTTGTCCACTGCAGGATGCAGCCCAGGCAGAACTGGTGGTCACAGGGCAGAGCAGAAGCTATGTCATTCTGAGCATCCTGGCAGATGGGGCAGCTCCACTCTGTCCCCGTGGCCATGTCTGTGCTCTGCAGAGGGCTGCAGAGAGGTGAGGACCATGAGCTGCTCCCACTTGCATAAGTGCTTGTCAGGAGTCAAGGTTTGAACCAGACTGGCCCAAGCTCTCCTGGTGCCCAAATATGAGCAGTGAGGTACGTGATGTCAAAATCCATCCTCTGGTGAGGTCACAATCTGCCACTTATGATGTCATCAGGATGTGAGACTGGATGTTCTCCCCTGTAGCTGCACAGTGCCAGGAGGGAAAAAGAAGCATGAGTTTCTTGTTTTGAACTTCTACATTTGTGTGTTGCTCTCCCTTGATCACCTGTGTCACACATCCATGGCTGTGTGTCTTGTCCCTGCTTCTGACACTTTTCCAAGGTCTTCTGTGAGCAGGAGTGTTGTAGGAGCAGTCAGCATGGACTGTCTGCAGCTGTCCTTCACTGTCTTTCCATGTTCAATGATGGGATTAGGAGGATTTAGGTAGTTAGTGACTAGCTCTGGGTGAGAGTCTCCCACCCCTGTGGCTTGTGTCCCTACTTCAGGGAGAAGCAGAAAGGAATGTTTTGCTCCAGCCCCATCCACTCCCACCGACACTTGCCCACAGTGCCAGGTCCCTCTCCACTTCCCAAGTCTCTGTATTTCTGGAAGCCAATGTGTTAGTGCTCCTCAAACCAGCAGCAATGAACCTGGTCCCACAGCTGCAGGAAGGTGCTGGAGTTGGTGCTTTTCTCAATAGGGAGAAGGGCTCTTTGCACATGACTCCAGAGAGCCCAAGATCCATCATCCCTGATAGCCCTACTGTCCCTTCATCCCTTCTTGCCTCGGGCTATTGTCACCATTCGAGCCATTAGCACTTCAACCACTTCTTTTTACATTTAGAAGAGCATACTTTGTTAGCTTGAGGGCTGGATGGAGCAAGCTGGGACTGCTGTGGGGGCTTGGCAGGGCACTGGCTCTGCCCATTAAGATCTGCTCAAGTGACAGCCCCTGGTCTCTTATTCATGGGGTTTCTCATCTGCCTCCCTGGGAGAGGCCATCACATCCAGGAATTTCAGGCCAATGCCTGCACCAGATTTCCCGTTTGGTTTCGAAGTCAGTCTGTCATCTCTACAGCCCTGCTGGATCGATGGGGATGGCACAAGGACATTTTTTGCCAGTTTCTGGGACTGTGTGACTGTTCTGCTTTGCTTGCTCAGTAAAAAGGTTTGGGAGTTGAGTTTGGGAAAATCACCAGATGCTCAAACATAATTTCCTCTCTTTTCTCTTTAAGTAACTGTAAACTCCTTCCCAGTTTTTTCCCAGACACCTAAAAACTATAATCAGCTCAGGCTTTTAAAAAAGGTAATGAAAATTAATCCGTTTTATTAGACAAGTTTGAGGATTCTTTCTTGACTTGAGGCAATTCAGAAAAGGTATCCAATAGCAAATATCACAACTTGTTCTTAAATGCAACAAAGAAAATTTTCATGACAGGTTTTATAAATATTGCCAGTGGTTCCATCTCAGGAACTCTGGCTTCTGTGCCTCACTATTTTGCAGTGGTTTTCCTTGTGCTTTTTAGCATGATTTCTTTATAAATAATTTCCACTGTTTCTCCAGGGGAAAAAAATTAAACCATCTACTAATCCTACAAGGAAAAAAATTGAAGAAAATCAAATATGCACAAAGTTTTCCCATTCATCATTTCTTACAGAGCACCCAATCAGTCAACACTGGAGCCAAAACATCATTTAATGTCTTTGTGAATGACCTGGACCTGGATGGTGGGACATAGAGCACCCTCAGCAAGTTTGCAGGTGAGAAACAATGGAAGGGATTATTCTGTAGACCAGAGGTTTCTTCTGTCATTCAGAGAGACCTCAGCAGCCTGGAGAAAAGATCTGGCAGGAACCTCATAAAGTTCCACAAGAAAAAGCACCGTCCTGCACCTGGGAAGGAATAGCCCCATCCACATGCTAGTAGAGGCTGGGAACCAGATTGCTAGAAACTTTTCAAGGAAGGTCAACAGGCTCCTGGACTGGCAGAGCATTGGCAGCAGTCGAGGGAGGGGATCCTTCCTCTCCACTCAGAGCTGATTGATTTCCTGTAGGAGAGAGAGCTCAGCTTGCCAAGTGAGTCCAGTGAAGGGCCAGGAGGATAACTTGAACCACTTCTTTGTTGTAACCCAATACCCTACTGTTTTGGGAATGGTATGTCCCTTTAGCCCTGTGACCCCTGCAGGACCGGTGGACTGGCCCCTGCGGTGGGATTGGCCAGAGGCCAAGGCTGACCCCTCCTCTTTCCTGACCCAGAGAAAAACCCTGAGCCCACGTGTGGCTCGCTCTCTCTTTATCCCCATCTCTCGCTCTGACCACACGGAAGCCTAAGAATAAAGCAGAATACCAACCCTGGGATAGAGCCTCTAATGTCTTACTGTTCTACATGAAACAGCATCCCAGGCCAGCTCTGCAAGGTATTTGGGGACCAGGCCCGAGGGTGCAGTTTCACTTCTTGGAGAAGGTGTACTATCTCAAGAAGTCCCCCAAGCATTTGGAGACCCTGTGATGCTGTACAGGTGTATCTTGCACCTGCTGAAAAGCCAGAAAGATGCCTTCTGAGGAAAAGCAATGTGAAGGCAATAAAAAACACTGAATGCAAGAACTGAATTGGAAAATACTCCTGCATTTGCATTAGACAGTTTTTGTCTGGTTATGTTTCTTTATTTAAAATTCTGTTTTGATAATTCTTGATAATAGAATCTATCTTCTGAAACAGGAGGAAGAAAGTTGAAATAGCAATACTGTAAAAGAACAAAAATATTGAGCACTAAATAATGAGCACGGAATATTCAGCTCTGAACATGCAGATAATCATACACAGCCTGTTAGATTAAATGAAGGACCTGGAAAGTTGCCCAGTGTTATTTTTCTGTAGCTCTAAAATACCAAACTTCTTAGGAAATATAGAATACTATAGCAGATTTGAGACCATGTTTCACTCATTCCTGGACTGTTCATGTGCTACAATGACAAAACTTTTACAGACTTTGAGAGTTTGAGTCATTCAGATTATGCATGAATTTGTACACTGGTGGATAGGATCAGCACTACAAATACAGTAATTTCACAACTATAAGGCGCACCCTTTTGATTAAAATTTTGATGGAAACCCAGAAGTGCACCTTACAATCCAGTGTGCCTTATATATGGATAAAGGGGAAATTTGCCAACCTGGAAGAGCAAGCCGCGAGAGCCACGGGGGGAGCCGGTGGCACCATGGCCGGCAGGGGAAGGCACAGCTCGAGCAGCACCACCGAGCGGCAACGGTCCCCGGCCCCACCGAACGGTGCATTCTCCCAGCACTGCAGCATGGCTCAGGCTCCCGACACCGCCGAGCAGCTCGGGCTCCTGGCACCGCAATGTGGCTCGGGCTCTCGGCGCAGTGGCGCGGCAATGGCCCTTGGCACCCCCGAGCCCGCAGGCTCCCGGCACCACTGAGTGGCTGGGGCTCCTGGCACTGCGGCACGGCTCAGGCTTCTGATACTGCAGCACGGCTCGGGCTCCCAGCACCGTCGAGCAGCTTGGGCTCCTGGTACAGTGAGCAATACGGGCTGCAGGCACAGCAAGCAGCACGGGCTCCTGGCACCGTGGCGCAGCTCAGGCTCCCAGCACCACCGAGCAGCTCAGGCTCCCAGCACCACCGAGTGGCAGAGGCTGCTGGCACCAGTGGCAGCCCCGAGCAGGACTGAGCCCACCCAGCCCCGAGCCAAGCCAGTAAACCCCACAATCACGCGATTCCTTACTAATTCGTTACTTTGTTGCACGTGGCGCGGATCCTTGCTGCAAAAAAAAGTGCACCTTATAGTCTGGTGTGCCTTATATATGGACAAAGTTCGGAAATTTGCCGACTCCCGGAGGTGCACCTTATAATCCAGTGCACCTTATAGTCGTGAAATTACTGTAGTTTCAGGAAATCTCCATTTTTCCATGTGACTTATGATTTCTCTCCACAATCTAAACAGCGCCTGGCACTGACAGTCATTTGTTTCCCATCTGTCCAAAGTTCCTGGTCTTAACCCAGTACAGGTACAATCTTTTCACTGGAACTCCACGCATGGATTTATTTAGTACTTCCTTGAAATAGGATCCTGTGTCACATGGAATAACTTTGAAGCTGGATCTAATTTTAAAGTCAGCCCTGCTTTGTGCGGTGGCATTGGACAAGAACATTTAGTGATTGCTGCCAAGTGAAGGGCTTGTCCTTCATTTTTGTGGTTATAGAACTGTATTCTCCAGGGACTCTTGTGGCACCAAGGCAAGCTAAGCACATGCAGGTTTAGCCATCAGAACCTTCTTTATTATCCTCTCTCCAAGTGCTCAGTCATGGTCTGGTCTTTCTTCAGCAGAACTAGAAATAGGAGGTGCTTCTTGCCTGTTTCTGATGACGTGACACCCATTCATGCCAAAATGCAGGGATGGCATTTGGTCACTTCATAAAAGATGATGAACAAATATCAAAGTGTGATTATTGGTGTCCTAAACACAAGTTTGAGATAGAGCGCAGACAGTGAAAAAAAATGAAAATAAAAAAAAGTTTCTGGATATTAATAATTCTCCAAAAGAGAATTTTTAGAAAGTTTAAACAAAACATTTTCTCTTTCTTTTAGACTAGTCTGTAAAGAAAAAAAATAATATAATTAGCTATATCTTTTGCTTCACAGCAAGGACGTAACTAACAATTGGCACATAGCAATGTCAGCTCCTTAGTGAGCACTGTGTAGGTAAATGTGTCACACATGTAACGCAAGCAGTAGGCAGGAGAAGAGATGCAGAGGCTGGGAGCCTTTGATCACACGAGGATCCACAGGGTTCTGGGGCTCTATTTTAAACATAAACATTAATTTTAAGACCAGTTACTTCAAAGCAGAAGAGAGAAGATTCTGCAAAGACCTCTACTGGTCTCTCAGTCTCTGAGCACTCTGAAGTGGTGGGTGTTGCTGAGTACCAGCTCCACTTGGAATATGCCATCACACCATTCTTCCCAATTTTAGAAATGGATCTCCATACAATACGCTTTTTTCCCTTTACCTGTATTGCCATTCCCGCGCCACAGCCACACTCTCAGGTCTGCAGCTGTGCAAAATGGAGTCCCAGGCTTTGTTCTAGCAAAGGGAAACCTTGTGGAATTGGCATATACCCTCAAAATGCAATTTTTGAAAAACTGAGCCAAAAAAAAGGTTGTTCAGCCCTCAGATTTCACCTGATTGAGTTGTCTATGGATGCATAGCAGCACAAGATCTATCCCAAAGAGAATCTTTAAGAATGAGCTGCTTCTTACTGCCTATGATAGGTTTAACTACAGATCTTCTGTGACACAGGAATTGGAATTTGTTTTTGCAAAGCAGAAGAGTGGTGGCTCACAGAGAAGAAAATATATTGTATAAAATTGAGTGTATTTTTAATGTTTTACATAAGTTTACATTTTCTGGTAGAGAGAAAATATTCTCCATATTGACTTCATAACAGTTTTTTGTCCGGAAGATGCTTCTTAGAAAAGTCTTAGAGTATCAGAAGACAAAACAGTCTCTGGGAGGTGGTAAACTCTGAGTCTTGCTCAAGGCTACTTTAAAGCAAACAACATGAAATTTTAAACTCTGCAGAAATGTTTGCATGCCCTAATTTTATCTCTCCTTCATAGTTTAGCCACAGCTACTCTGAGGTGAAGAGCAGATGCCAGTATCTGCACAACAAGCTGTCCACATTAAGATATTAATACAAGAACTGGAGAATCAGCCAGCCATTCTAGCAAGTGCAATTTATATACTTAAAATTCAGGATTAATACCTGTAAGATTATGTATGTCATTTTTGAATTGTAATTTAACTGAGGTTATGTAAATTAGGGTCAAACTTTTGTATTAAATAATCAGCATTGTAACTACTTTTGTTGTTAATGCTTATACCACATTTGAAGCTGTGTTTTTCTGGTCTTTTCCTTTTTCAAGGCTTAGGTTTTGTGCATTGAAAAAAATTTATCAGTAGATACTGGAGACACAGTACTTATCCTGTGAAGTTGTGCACATCTGAAGAAAAATATTATAGGAAATTGAAATACTTTAGGATAAGTCTAAGGCTGTTTTCTTTCTTCTTAATTCAAGCTCTTTGCCTTCAGTGATAGAAGGACTAGAAATTTGCACAAGAAGAACAAGAAATCACCTTGTTTTGGAGAGTTAAAGAGGCAGAAACTCACACCTGTAACTTCAGCCCCCATTGCAGTGATGGCTAAAAGCATTTGCTTGTGGCTGTAGCTTTTTCCTATAAAATTGCTACTTCCACTGTAGAAGATAAGAGCATTTACAAATCTAATAGTTCCTCAGAATTAACAATATTGGGGAAATTATTTTTTTTACGAAAACAAAACAAGGGTAAGGTTATAACTTAAACATGTTAGAATCTATTTATATGCTACTATCAAGTATTTTTTTTAAAAGAAAGAGGCAAAGAAGGTACTGCTTACATGAAATAAGTATTGAAAATTCTTTTCTCTGTTTGCCAGAAATATAGCAAAGATGACATGTCTATAACAATAAAATACTGTGATTACCAAATAGCAGAAACATTCATTTCCTGCAGCTTTTTGGTTTATTTTAATGTAAATTCTTGCTTACTTTATTCTGTGAAAGCACAGATTATTTGGTCAAAACTGAGCCAAATCTTTGAGTGTCTCACAGCATTCAAAATGCTGCCAAGTGAAAAGGGAAACATTATGTTTTCAAATCTGATTTTGGGGCTTTTGACAAGATTTTTGTAGTAGGGCTAGCAGACTTCCTTTCCAGCATCTAATCACCCTGTTGTGTGTCACTGTGAACCAGAATATGTTTCCCTTCCAGAAAACAGGCATTGAGGTAACTGGGATTAGTGTGCTTTTTTTTTTTTTTTTCCTTAATTTGTGGGTTAAAAGGTACTGCATTCCTGGAAGTGTAGAGGCAGACAAGGTGCATACCTTTCTGTTGCATGGATGGAACATCTGTGTTTCCTACTTGCGACCATGTTGGCCCTTGGGTTAGTGCAGTTGTTTTCAGCTCTACACGTGAGTGGCAAAGCAAGAGAAGCTCTCCCTTGCACAGCTGCATTCCCTGGGGTGTGCCTGCCCTGTGTCCTGAGCACACCCATGCCCAAGAGCCCAGGGCTTATGCAGAGGCTGTTGAACTCACTGGGGTCCTGCTGCAGCACCACGGACTGGGGAGTTCCCAACAGTGTGGCTGCTCAGCTTAAAATGCTGTGGAATTCTCCATACTGGGACCCATTCTGGCAGTTCTGTGCCCTGCATTTATGCCACGTGCCTGGGTCTGACACGAGCTGCCCGTTGGGACACAGTGTGCTGCCACAGCTGCTTCAATGCGTGTGAACATTCATAGCCCTGTCCCTGTGTCACCAAGACCCAGCACAACTGATGGATTATTTTCTTCACCCTGCCTTCCCCAGGACTGACCTGTACTCGCCTGCAGCCTCTGGGTTATGGGCTGTGCCTATACTGCAGCTGGAGGTCAGTGCTGCTGCAGAGCTCCAGCACTGCAGTTCATCATCAGATTTGACAGGGCTTTAATGGAGGGTTTTGCTCCACTTGCACTGAGCATTTCTGAAGCCTTGTGAGTGTTCACAACAGCCTGTGTGCTGCAAAATAGCACTGTGAATCTGTATCTCTCATGTGCCTAGGGACATTGCTGTTCAGCAAATGTTGGGAGCCCACTGAAGCAGGGCTTGTGATGGTGCTACTACCTGCCCTGTAGACCTGACCTGCTCACACAGACACACAAACATTGCCTGTGGTGACACGCTGGCTGGGGTGGCTGATAAAGCGTTCAAGAGTGCTGCTGTCATGTGCAGGCAGAGAAATAGGAAAGATGTGCTGGTGAACAGGAAGGGATTTGTTCTGGCCCATTTGAGTAAGTGTGCTGCTTTCAGAAGGTGCTGGAAATTCAGTGTCATTCCTGGAGGATTCCACTCCATCACGACTTCTATGCTGCAGGTACTCCAGACAGGTGAGTTCCACATGGGATCTCACTAATCCTTGATCCTGGCTGCTGTAAATCCTCAGGCTGGTATTTAGCAGTGATCAAACATCTTCTCTCTGCTCTTTTTTCTCCACCATCAAGCCAGTGCAGAGAACTGACCTCAGTTCAAGACATTCCCCATCATCAGCAGAAAACCTGGCTTTGGTCTTTCTGGCATGCAGTTCTACTCGATGATGGGATGCAGCTCAAATACATCAGTTCTCTGAAAAATCAAAATAGGCTTTGAATATCTTATGCTGTATTTTGAAGGCATCAACTTTGAAAATCTAACACTTCTGCCAGTTTCAACAATACTGTGAAAAATAAAATAGTAAGTAAATGAGTATAAACAGAAGGTTAGTTCATTTGCCTGAAGCATAAGTCATAGCACTTCTAAAAAGCTGTTATGGATGGTTTCTTTCTTTTCCCAGGTACACGTTATTATTGTCAGTTACTGCTCCCATCACTTTTTCCCACTCTTGTTCCTCCATCCTGACCAATACCACCATGGAAGGATGGAGTGGGATTTGTTCCTCAAAACACAAAATAAAAAGACCTGCAACTCCTGAGAGCTTTCAGAGGAGACAGAAGGAATGGCAGTTCCAGGCAGAGCTCTCTGTGGATCTTTGCTTTCATTGAATCTATGAATATGGGAATAAACACCACCTTGTTCCATCCCCCTGCCATGGGTAGGGACAGCTTCCACTATCCCAGGTTGCTTCAAGCCCTGTCCAATCTGGCCTTGGACACTTTCAGGGATGAGGCAGCTGCATGTTCTCTGGGCACCCCGTGCCAGGGCCTCAGCACCTTCTCAGGCAAGAATTTCCTCCCAATATCCAATTTAATCCTGCCCTCTTCCAGTCTGAAGACATAACCCCTTGTCCACTAACTCCAGACTTTGTCTAAAGTCTCTCTCCAGCTCTCTTGGAATCCCTCTAGGCTCTAGAAGGGGCTCAAAGGTCTCCCCGGAGCCTTCCCTTCTCCAGGATGAGGCCCCCAGTTCTCACCTCCTATCTCCATAGCAGAGGAGCTCTATTCTTGGGATCAGACTAATTTAACTAGATCTCAAGGCAGAAATCAAGTTCTTGATAGTGATGAACCATCAGGCTTCCAGACAGATAAATTATATTCAGCATGTCTCAGCAACTGTAGAAGCTACAGAAAAATAATAAAAGCAAGCAAATTGACGTAACAAAACAAGTAAAACCAGACATAACAGAATGATGACGTCTTCAAATTAAGGACACCTAGCCAAAAACGAAGACAAGCCCAGATTATGAGAAACAAAATAAGGCAAACTCATCAAACTGGGTAAAGTGCAAATGCAGCAGAGGAAACTGTGATCACCAGCTCGTGGGCACCAACCCAAGAAACCCAGCAACTCAACAGACGGGTGTAGGGCTGGAGCACAAGCTCGATGAGGAGCAGCTGAGAGAGGTGGGACAGGGGCTCAGCCTGGAGGAAAGGAGGCTCAGGGGGGCCCTTCTGGCTCTTTGCAACTCCCTGACAGGAGGGTACAGCCGGGGGGTTGGGCTCTGCTCGAAGGAACTGGGACAGGAGGACACTGTCTTAAGCAGCAGAGGTTTAGGTTGGAAGAAATTCTCTGAAGAATGTCCAGGAGTCACTGTCCCTGGAAGTCTTTAAGAAATATGGCACAC
This sequence comes from Catharus ustulatus, assembly GCF_009819885.2. Taxonomy (NCBI): domain Eukaryota; kingdom Metazoa; phylum Chordata; class Aves; order Passeriformes; family Turdidae; genus Catharus; species Catharus ustulatus. The sequence continues at coordinate 264,632 of NW_024879446.1, forward strand.
CAGTGCCATGGTCTGGTTGACTTCAGTGCTGTATTCAACTTTGTGAGGAAAGAGAAGGGACAGGCACCGATCTGTGCTCTGTGGTACCCAGTGACAGGACCCAAGGAGACCTGAAATTGTGTCAGGGCAGGTTTAGGCTGGATTTTAGGAAAAGTTTCTTCCCCTAAAGGATGTTTGCACTGGAACAGGCTCTCCGAGGAAGTGGTCACAGCACCAACCTGACAGAGTTGAAGGTGCACACTTGGAAAACGCTTTCAGGCACAGGCTGTGATTGTCGGAGTGGCCTGTGTAGGGGCAGTAGTCGGACTCGACGAAGCTTGTGGGTCCCTTCCAACTCAGAACGCTCTGTGATTCTGCAATTGATCCTGTCACGACCACAAGAACAAAACGAACACACGAGCAAATCGGCATGTGAGGAGCAAGAGAGCCCCTTGACAGCAGCGCCCGGGTCATCTGCCTGGCTCCTTCAGCTGCCTCAGCCGCTTCGGCCGCTCTTTTGCCCACGTAAGCTGCCCTTGCCCCGCTTCAGACTCCCTCTGCCCTCCTCAAATACCCTTTCTCCGCCCCAGCTGCCCCTTGCCCGTCCGTTCTCGTCCCGCCTTTCCCCGTGCCTTTAATTCTTTTCCCTCCCGCGGCTCCGCTCACGGCCAGCATGGAGGCGAGCGCTGAAGAGCAGCTGCGAGGGGGAAGGGTGGTGGGGTAGGGAGCGAGGGTGCCGGGGTTGGGAGCAGCATCCCTAGGTTGTGCCAGTCCTGGTGTGGCAGCGGGAACGGGGCAGAGAGCAGAGCATTTTCCTGTGCTGGGTGCTGCTGTGGCACCTCGAATGCTAGGGACGGTTTTGGGCATCTCATGACAAGAGACGCATTGAGGATGTCAGGAGAAGGGAATGGAGCTGGGGAACGGTCCGGAGCATCACGAGCGGCTGAGGGAGCTGGGAAGGGGGCTCAACCTGGAGAGAAGGAGACTCAGGAGGGACCTTGTGGCCCTGACAGGAAGGGGCAGGGTCAGGCTGTGCTCCCAGGGAACAGATGAGAAGAAGCAACCTCAAATTGTGTTGGGGAGGATAGATTGGATGTTGGAGAAAATTTCTTCACACACAGGGTGGTCAGGCACTTGCACAGAGTGCCCAGGACAGTCCTGGGTTCGTGGTTGGACTCTTACAGGGCTTTTTCAGCCCTAACCATTGTGTGGTTCTGTGTTGTTGTGCCTGCAAATGGAGCTGTTTTTGAAGCTTGACTCTATTGGTGTGGAAAATCATGGTGTCTGTGAATGTCAGCACCATTCTTCTAGCCTCCCAACTGATGGTGTATGTTGTCCATGGCTTCCTAGACACTTGCTGTATTAACAGAATAATTAATACATGTATTAATGTGTTAATACATTTTGTGTACATGCAGTTTGCACTCCTTCAACTGTAAACAGAGTTTCTAAACTACAGAGAATGCTAGAACCTAAGTTGCTTTTCACTTTGTTTTACACAGTGAAATGTCTGCAACTGTAAAATTACCAAGCCTTATGGTGCAGCTCTGTATCTTGTGCATCAGTAAACAGTTGCTCCAAACTTATTTTTTATTTTATTTTATTTTATTTTATTTTATTTTATTTTATTTTATTTTATTTTATTTTATTTTATTTTATTTTATTTTATTTTATTTTATTTTATTTTATTTTATTTTATTTTATTTTATTTTATTTTATTTTATTTTATTTTATTTTACCTGTGACAGATGCTTACAGAGGTCAATGCTTTTGTTTAATATCTGGCAGGCCAGAAGAATGTTTCTGGGAGGAATAGCAAGTTTGGAAGCCATCCTGAAAACGCAGACAGTAAGAGTGCCTAAACCCATCAAGGTTGTGGAACTACCTGCGAGCAATACTGTGCTGGTGATGGAACATTTGAAAATGAAGAGCTTAAACAGGCAAAACAGTTATTTTTGCCTCCTTCGACCAGAAATTTTGGCTATTATGGCAATTAAATAATTTGTTTTCATAGGAGAAACTTGTTTTATTTTTTTATCAAGTAAGTCAAGGAACATATGGGAAGTTATATAACCGAGAATAAATACATGTAAAAAATACTTCATAATGCCTGTCCTGGTTTAGGGGACAGTGTTACCAGGAAAAAGGCAGGAGCTTTTCCTAAAATGGAGAGTGAAAATCCCCTCCCTCCTAGTTTACTATAATTTGGAAATTAAGGGGCTCTCAGGCAAAAAGGTATGGGTTTAGGAATAACAGTTCTTTACTGACAAACAAGAACAACATCAGCTATGAAAAAATCTGTGACAAAACAGAATGAAACTCAGTCTCAGTCCCTTTTTCAGTCACAGACACTCTTCTCCGCACAGTCCCGGTCGAGAGCGGAGCAGGGCAGCCTTCTCTCAGTTGCAGCAGCTGCAGGAGCAGGTAGGTGAGGCAGCAGTGGCAGGGCTGTCCCAGGTGGGAGAAGGGTGAAGGAAAAAAACTCTGCTTACTGTTTGCGTCCTTGTTCTCAGCGCTGTTCTCAGAAGCAGGAAACTTTAGCAGTGCTGGAGTGCAGGGCAGGTCCCACCACAGAGGAAAAACCTCTCTCCTCCGCATTTGGGCCGGTGAGAGTGTCCCCCCAGAAGGACAAAGGAACCCATGACCATCCACCCCCACCCTTCCCTTTTGTCTTGAGCAGTTAAAAGCAAAGGGAGCTGCCCGGCCAGCTTTCTTAGCCTGCTAATGGGAAAAATTTCTCCACCGAGGGAAAGAGTAAAAACTCCCCCAACCACAAACAACGCCTTATCTGGCAAACTGATAATACATCAAGAAGTCAGTCTGGTGTTTGGTTACTTTTGGCTTGATTTGTTTAGGTAATTAGTGGTTTTTGCAATTGGTTCCTTTTTACAGTGGGGAAAAACCTGATCATCTGTTCTGCGTACAAGAACCAGTGCTCTAATGAGTCTAGTGCTTGCCATGAGTATGCAGAGGCACTTTCCCAAATGAATTAATAATGATTTCAATATTTTTGCAACTCTTAGCCATCATTTTGGTAGTTTCAAATTTTTGACCCTTCAATGTGACTAGCACTTAATGTGATGTATCCCATTTGATTCCATTGGGGAGGTGATCATGGACCAATTTCCTGCCTCACTTTAGAACTTCTGTACTTGTCCCTCATCCTGCTCATTACTAGGGTTTCTGATTCATGAAGAGCTCTCAGGGAATCCCAAGAGGAAGAGCAGAGAATCTTGCTGGTTTGGATTTCAATTAGTACCTTTGGGGTGCAAATTCTGGGGGATAGCTATAATCTGTGTTAGCAGGAACAAAATGAAGAACCAAATTTGTTTTAAATGACAGTGCCTTTAGAATAGAGACAATAGAGAAAGGTCAGAAAAAGGAAAAGGAACATAATTTTGCTAACTCTGGGGGCAACTGGTTGCAAGGGTTATTTGCAATTACTGCAAGACTTTTCTGAACTTTGCAGAGGATCAGCTTTTATTAAAAATAGATAATAAAGTAGGCCTACCCAACAGTCACCTTTCAGGCCTTTTAGAGAAGAGCAGCCATAGACAGAAAGAAGAGGATCAGCTTTGTATTCTGTTGCTTTCTATTTTCCAAGAACAGTTTGCCAGAGGGGAGAAAGAAGGCATAACGTTCCACATTATGGGCATGCTTTCTTACACTTACAGAAAATGCTTGTGGAAGTAATATCACACAGGAATTAGAATTGATAGTTTATCATTGTTAGTAAATTTATGATTTCACTTTCAATAGAGTTGTCAGAAACAACTCAGTAAGTACATTTTGTCTGTATTAATATGCAGCCTTGACAGGAAGACAAAGTGTTTATAATACTGGAATACTTTGGGACGTTATTTATTAGATATGGAGAACTTCTACTTGCTTCATAAACGTTTTCAAGTAACTCCTGGAATATCGAGGTCTGGATTCATTCATGTGTCAGGGTTGCTAACATTTTTTTTGTTACTTAGACATTCAGTACTGCTGGAACTCAGCTGGCTGATCTTCACCTTCATAACCAGCAACTTAGAGCGAAGATGAAGAAAGAAGGGAGCATAGTTGGTATAGTACACAGCTGTTTGTAAATTTAACCTAATGAATAATTTACAAAATAATTAAAATAGCTTTAGCCCCTTCAGGACAGGTTAATCTTCTTCCCCTAAAGATAGTATGAGATTAGGTTGGGATTAAACATACAGGTGAGGGCTTCTTTTTGCTTTTGTTTGCCCTATTTGGCTCTCTGTGAGCAAAACACATATTCAGTTTGGAGCCTGAACCACAGTCTCTACAAGGACATGGTATCAGAAGAGATACAGTACCTCAAAAATACAAAAATAAAGATTATAATATGTTTTACTCTGAGCCTTAAATTTTAAAGCCAGCAGCAGCAACCATTGTAACAAAAAGAACATTGAAGTGCAATTTGTTTTGTTCTCAGTGGAAGCAGCATTGTACCCATATATAATTTTTAAGGTTCATTTGCATTGTGGATGCTCAGTATTTTGTCACTGTTGTTGAATTTTTGTCTGTGTTTTGAAAGGTGAAGGACAAGGGCAAATGGAACTCCCATTCGTGGATCAGTTTGGCTTTCCTACTGTTACCTGCTGTGGTTATCTTCCACAGGTAGGTTGTACTTCATCAGACTGATAACATTTTAAGTTTACCTCATTCTCTTTGGGTGACACAAAGGGTCAAAATTATCATAATGTAAATAAATTAATTTTCTGGAGCCATGAATGAGAAAAAGCATGGTTTGTCCTGCTAAGAAAAGTATGCTTTGGACAGCATTTAAAGCTATGCTGGACACTGATGGCTCTTCAGTTTTTTGGGTTTTAATCACTGAGAGAAAATTATTTATTCCCTCAATTTAATGTTTTAAGATAACATTCAGGTAAATGGCACCAGCACAAAGGCTCTGTGATGCTCAGAAGGTTTATTTGAAAAAGAAGAAAATCTTCCTTTTGTTTGGTGTAGAACTGACATCTGCAGTGCTGTTCCTTCAGGTGAATAACTGGCAGAGTGACTGGGTGAGTTTCTTTGCCAGACAAAGGATCCAGTCCCAGATGGACCTGATCAAAAGGAACTCAGGAGACAGGGAAGCAAGGGAACTTTGGACACAGCTTAAGGTATAGGCAATTCTCTCAATTCTCATTGTACTGCCAGCTGGGTATCAGTTATCTAGATTTTCTTTTCTTAAAACAAAGTTCCTGTTTGTTGGTTTGCACCAGGTTGGTAAGAGACTCTAGTTTTTAGGGATTAAAATGCCCTTTATTCTAAGGTGTAATGGCTTTTGCCACAGCACCCTATGCTAACATTCCAGAGTGAATTCCAAAGTGCCAGATAGCACCTTGCCTTACTGTTTGGGAAATCTTATAGATGGAGATCATATCTCCCACTCCCTGGAACACTTCCTTCATGAGAAAAGTACATAAGCAGTACTGTTCTGCACATTGTTGATTTATTATTTGCATCTGGTTAAGTGACTGCAGTTTTGGCTCTTTGGGTACTTCCTCAAGGTTGCTGAGATGTGCCTGAGCCTTCTAATGATGAACTGATGGTGGTTGTTGTTATTAAATCTGGTCAATGTTACAGCACCAAATACAGTTTTAAATTCTTTATTGTTTATTATTATGTTTAAATTCTTTATTTATTATTGCCTTCCTAAAAGAGGCTTAGGCAACTACTCTGCTGCTGGCTTTTATGAACAACAGGAATCCTCTGGACTTGCTCAGCATCTCTGTTACCTTGATCCTGTGTTATTTGAAGTTACAGGTTTATTTAACTGACTTTTTAAAAGTTTAAAGTATGCAGATAAACCTCTACATTTTGAGGTGAATTACTAGTAATTTCCATGTCTTGCTTTTTTCTCCTGCAGCTGAAGATACACAGTGTTTTCTGTGGTGTAGAAATCGTTCCTTCTCTCCTGCATGGGGATCTCTGGGGAGGAAATGTAGCTGAGGATGATTCTGGTCCAATTCTCTTCGATCCAGCTTCTTTCTATAGCCATTCAGAGTATGATCTTGCAATAGCTGGGATGTTTGGTGGCTTCAGCAGTTCTTTTTATTATGCTTATCACCGTAAAATCCCCAGAGCTGTAGGGTTTGAGAAATGCCTGAAGCTTTATCAGCTTTTCCACTGCATGAACCACTGGAACCATTTTGGTTCAGGGTACCAAAACATCTCTATAAACATTATGAGAAACCTTGTAAAGTAAATTGCAGCTTAAGCTTAAGTGCTGTTTGGAAAACCCCAGATTTGCTGATGCAGCTCAAGGTTTAGTGATGTTAAAAAAACCCTTTGAGATCCTTGACCTTCTTGTTCAGCTGAAGACGTTAGAATCAGAGTCCTACTGAGTACCAAGTGTACCAAGTCATCCCTTCTTAGGATAGTTGGGAATAGCTTTATAATGGAAATATCTGCAGGAGTTTATTCATTTGCACAGTGAATAAACATGTCAGCATTCTGAAAGCATTTGAGATTATGCAAAGTAATGCAAATAAACTGAGGAGATGCCTAAAAAAGTTGCTCTTTGTGTTTTGCTGTGTCTTCCCCCTTCTTTCTCATCTGGTTGTGAGCATGAGAGCAATGTTACCAACATGGTTTGAAAGCCAACAGGAAAATAATGTAACGGGAACTGTGAGAAGGGATTTGGACTTGCTGTTTATTATCACAAGAGTCACAGAGTGGGTGAGGTTGGAAAGGATCACTGGATGTCATAAAGTCCAACCTCCTTGCTTTAAGCAGAGTCCCGTAGAGCACATTACTCAGGGTTGTGTCCAGAGGCTTTTAAAGACCTCCGATGTGCTGCTAATGCGATTCTTTTGGGTGGAGACTGTTCTCTTACAAAGTAGTGTGAAATTCTAGTGGCTCTTGGCATGTTTGTGGGCTGTTCTGTGCCTTCTGGTCAGAAGAGAAGTAGTTTTTGTGTTTTTTGAATTATGTTGTCGAATAGTGTGCATTCTTAGAGAACTCTCCAGGTAAGACACTTTGCATGTACATGTCTTGTGGAGGTGTATTCTCTCATACTGCAAGTTGAAGATGCTTTTTGACTGTTGTCACTGCCACACAACAATGCTATCTGGTTGTGGTGCAGTCTTCACATATATTTTCTGTAGCTTTAGAGTACAGGTGCCATAAGGTAGCGTTTAATTTCAGTCATTGTGGGGAAATACTAAAAGACAAGTATGAGCAAAGAGAAGTGTCCATGGTGGCAGTAATTCACCAGAAACAAACTGCAGCTCCAGGAGCAGGGATACTGAGGGAGCTTGGTGTGCTGCCCTGAGAGAGGCAGGAAACAAAGGATGGAGTGTCATGGATGTATTGTGGCCATGCTCAGTTTAAAGCAATGCAGCCAGTGGAAGCTAAGCCAAGGAAGGGGCCAGCCAGTAACCAAGAGCTGAATTTTGTTTAATTGGTTTGAAAATACATAAAACTTTTCACACGTGCTAATGAGGCAAAACCTGTACATGCTTCATACATGTGTTAACTGAAGTCACTTAGTCTCCATGTTATCATGAAATGACATCAGCTGGAACTTTGTCTTTTCCCCACCCCCAAAGAAAACTGTAACTACAGTATAGGAGGGGAGGTGGGTCAGAGGAGACTTGCCTTATGTATCCTGGGATGGCTGATGGGATGTACCCCACTGCTTCTCTTCTCCACAGCAATGCCTTTCAGGTAACCTCTATTCCAAGGGGATTCTACTGCTTGTGCTTTCTCATATCCATGTATTTACCAACAATAGTTTATGACTCTTATCCTGTCACAATCATCAGTACACCATACTGTTTATGTCTCTGAAATTGGGAATGTACCCACTCTAAATGCTCCACGTTTTGTGCATCTGTGCTCATGAGTGTTCTAATGCAAACTTAAGAGTTCTGCATTGTTCATTCTAAAATGTTATCTATGAAGGTCTCCCAGGGACTCAGACAGACTAAGGAGGGGAAGATGTAGACATCTCTGGGTCCAGTTCATCTGTGGATAACCTGGAAAGCAAGGAGGTCTACCTTTCCTAAATTTTTACATCACAGTCTCCACTAGGTGCATGTGCTGTAACTCCAGTGGTAAGACATATGAAACCAGAGGAGATAAATACATAATTCAGAGGAGAGCACCTCACCATGTCAGAAGTCCTTGATGATAGTTCCACAGACTATGGCTTTTGCCTCCAAGGTGAAATTCTTCTTTTTGATGTAGGCTGTTACTGGTGCTTCTGTGCAAGTCTACCAGTAGGTGAGAGATGCATGACATCTAACATGCACTTTGAGGAATTATTTTATTAACTAAAATGGCTTTGCACTGGACATTGGCATATTAATGAGAGGTCTTTTGGATGCTGATTTTGTCATTAATTACACAAAGTGGAAGCAAATTTGGAGAAGACTGTCACTTCCTACAATTTTTGCTCATTAATTCCATTTTTCTCATCAGCTAATTGACTCTTCCTGCACAAAGTCTGCTGGGTAAAATAGGTTTTACTTTTACCTTGTTGCTTAAATAAAAGTTTTCCTAAATTAAAGTCTTACATCTTGTGTTTATCCCTGGGGAGCTGCTTGCTCTTACCTGCTAAGTCAGCAGTATCTGCTAAGGGATTCACATTTAACACGCCAAACTGCCATGTTCCTGTTACTTCCTGTAAAACAGCGGCAGTGTCTGCTTATGGTGAAAATAAATATTCTGGTGTTTGTGAAGGACTCCTGGTGCAAGAATGAACACTGTGTCTGTACAGGTTATATTCTAGGGGTTTTTTAATATTTTGGGGTTTCCTGCCTACCGAGTACTACCTAGGTCGTGTGAAGACACTGAGTATTTAAAAAAAAAAAAGCAAAAACAAACAAACAAAACACAAACCACACCCAAAAAAAAGAGCAAAGCATCACCAAACAACTCCAAAACTAATCAGAATGGATACACAAATGAGACTAAATTCCTTCTGGTCAGCTCTGCTGGTACTGATTTAAACAGAAATATTAATGGGAATCATATTGAAGTAGCACTTTGTGCAAATCATAGTGACATATGAGAGGTGAACACTCTCACAAGCAAAATACTGAAAGATTTCTAAATGACTACTGAATACTGCTTTTACAGATCTTTGTCAGTTGTATTTTGTGACTATTTATGATTAACTTTTTATATCTACTGTAAGCTGCTTTTATCTTCAGAATAAAGTACTTGAATGACAGTAGGGTTTATTGTCCTCCAGTATTGTTTCGTAGAACAGCACTTCACAAATATGCTTGTGCCAATATTTTAATGATTTCTCCTATTTATGTTTTATAGCTCCAGCAGATGTCACATACTGCACTAAATTATTATTTCAGCCAAGGAAACCAAGTTTTGTTCCATCTGACTAAGTCCCCAAGCTTTTGAAGAAAAGTTAAAAGAAAGTAATGTCACACCTAACTAACTTAGCAAAAACTGTGCTTTTTTGTGCCTATACAAAACACACCACATTTCAGTTATGAGAAAACACTGTGGGAAATTCCTGTCATACTCTTAATCAATACTACTGATGTAAATTAGTCAACAGCTTTGACTAGAAACACAAAGCACAACCACCCAAAGCCACAGGAATGAGATTTATTAACTCCCAGAAAAACATCTGGTTTGCATAGCAGAGATTGCTCCTTTACATAAAAGGATTATTGGTAAATTAGCATGATCCTTTCAGCTGTATACATTCCTCATGTTCCATGGGAGCTTTAATAAATTATCCCCAGAAACTGGCTGCATCCAAGCTTGACTTAATGTTGTGCATATTTTCTCGACGTTGTTTGGTGTAAATATTTGCCTCTCCTTTTTGCAACCGTTGTCTCAGAGCAGACTTTTGCTGCTTGGTCAGCTGACGCTTGATCTTCTGTTTCACCAGCTCCTATGAACAAACACAATTTGACATCAAAGCTTCTTTAAATCATTTAGCAGTAAGACATGACATGACAACAGAATTTTTTCAGGACCAACATGAACGTTCATGATTGTTCACCTTGACTGCAGAAATGGACTGAGCTGTAAGAAAACCATAAAACAGTTCAGCTGACTGGAAAAGGAGATTCTCTGCTATGGACAAGGTCTGCATGGAGTGCCTTGTGTGTGCTACACCCTCAGGACTCACAACACCTAAAGGGGTATGGGATTATCTGTGCTTTTGTCTTCTGATAGTCTTAGTTATAATAAATAGCATTTTAAATATTTTTTTAATTTTAAAATTAAACTTCAAGTGTGTTCCTTACTGAGATGCTAAAGGACCCACGCCTCTCAGTGCAGAACATTGGCCTTACACAAAAATGTAAAAGCTAATAATATTGCAAAACATGCTATGTCCAGCAGTAATTATTTGGTTTATGTTTTTTTTTAGCACCCTGGTTATTATGAAGTTTAGATTACAAAATCATGGCTGATTCTAATGGAAAAAAAACTAACTCTGTGAACACAAGTGTGGCTAAGAGAGATGGGGAATTAGTGATTTACAATTCCTTCTCCAGTTTTCCCAATTCATCGAACTGGAGCAGTTCTATGAAATTTCATCTGTTATTTGCACCTGTGGCTCATTCTGAGCTCTGCTCTCCATATTGTGATGGCAATATCTGCCCACAATATAAATGAAGCCATGACTTGGTAGATCGTGGCATGGTCCCACCTCAAGTTGCCACACTGATGCCAAGTGCACACTTGCATATTTTTTCTCGGAAGAAAAAGAGAAATCAAATTATTTTCATCTATTTCATTATGGTGGAATCATATTTTGCTGGAAACTTCTAGAATACATTCTTCGAGACAGAATTATGACATGACATTGTTATTATGACATGTAATCTAATGTAAATTCACCAAATTCTATTGCTGAGTTGCAGCACTTAATGGAAAGACCCATCAATCTTTCTATCATCACAACTCATATGTGTTCCAAAATTCCTGATGCCAAGTAGACATATCACCCACCACCTACTCTGAAGTTGAAGAAAAGCACAGAAAATGTCCTGATTTATGTAATTCAGAAGGTCAAATTAAAATTGCCAGGTGAAGGTGGGTTCACAGAAACATTTCAGAAAAGAATGGGAAGAAATCTCCAATAACAGAGGTGAGAAAGGCAAAATTAAATCTTGACTCCAAGTATCCATGTTCAAAATAAAAAATATTAATCATGGCTAGCAACAGAAATGGATGAACTGATGCTGTTAGTGCATTAATATATATTAATATAAATTAGTTACTGAGTAAATGGGAGTTGTTAGTGTTGATATGGAGCTTCAGTGAGAGATCAAAAAACAAAATATGAAGGTGAGTGCTGGAAATCACTCCCTCTAAACAATTACAGCACTATCAGTCCTATTTTTCTGTGGGAATGGAGATGCACACTGGAGAGGTAGATGGTAACTGTTTTTAAAGATGATTAATGCCAGAGAACAATTTCAGAAACAGGAACTAACAGCTATGTGCAATTTAAGGTGGTCTGAAGGTAAACTAGATGACAATGTAACAAAATAATATTTACCGGAGGAATGGTTGAACAGCTCCCACCACTTCTGACTGATGTGATGCTCTTAGTCCTTGTTCTGTGCCCAGCAATGGGAACAATACACTCTTCATTACTGAAACACATAAATCAATGTGTTATTCCACTAGCAAGATAAAGAAATCCTTGCCTTTATGAGGGTTTGTTTTTTTGCTCTGTTTGAGTCTTCACTTTCTGGGCTACAACTTGAAAACTCACAACAGAACATGCAAGTTTTAAATATTAATACTGGTCATTCAAAAGAAGGAGTTTGTGAAAGGATTAATTTGTTGCACAACAGCCATGTAAGTATTGAGCACAAGAGAAACCTCAGGGCACCTAAACACTTCAGATCCTGCTCAACATTTTGAAACTATTTAACTGAAAAGCAAAAGCAAATGAGGAGGACTATGGCCTATGGTGGGCTGGCAAACTCAAGAAAGAGAATTTCACACTCAAGGGATCTTCACACTAAAGGGATCTTCTGTTAGGAAAGGAATTAAAAGCCAGAACAACATACAATGTATTTGAATAAATACAGCACAATATGTTTGTGTATTTGTACAGAATAAATACAGTGCAATATATGTGAATAAAACACTTCAAGGAGTTTGTTCTTGATAACTTCAGCTTGAGCAGCAGAACATTTGGCTTTGACACAAAGTATCTGGATCATAAATTTACTCATGTAAATTATTTAGAAGTAGTACTTTAATATCAAGAACTACTTCATTATCAGTATTAGCTGAAATGAAGTAAAAGGAAAAAAATCCACCACAGAAAATAGGTTGGTCTTTGAAGTGCAAAACCTGTTTTTTATCAGATACTACAACAGAGCTGGACAATCACAAAACCAATAGAAAGGGTATTACTGCTGTATTCTCAAAATAAATTGAATTTTTAGTCTCCAGTTCAAACAAGGGCAGCTGAAGAGCAGTCCTTTTTGAGGTACTTGACACATTTACATTTTTGGGGGCAAGGGAAGGGCCACATTCCTAGACAATAAATGTGAATCTTTACCTGTAATGACTGAATTCCTCGTTTAAAGCTGATGAGTTGACCAGCTCAGGGCATTCATCTTCATTCTCCTTACCCTCACAACACTCTCCTTGACCTGCCTGACCTTCTAGTTCAGCAGCATTTTCAGTTAATCTTTTGCCCTTAAAAGAAGTAATTGCAGAACTCTCTGCATCTTCAATGGACTTCCAAGGCACAGTTGGCCCTACAGCTTTTTCCAAGACTGAACTCAATTCTGCCATATTCAGTCCTTGTGTATTTTCACTGCTTTCAGCTGCATCAGCCTCTTCCTCACTGCTGCTCGTGGCATCAGAGGCTCTGCTTCCAGAGAAATCATCCACTTCACACGTGAAGTCTTCACTGTTTTCTTCATTTTTGCTGAAGAAGTTGAGCTCCCTCTCAGCATCCTCTGTATTGTCATCCTCGTCAGAACCCGCGGGGTAAAGCAGTTCATCATCTTCCTGCATCTCCTTTGCATAGCCACTGGCAGCGATCTCTTTATCAAGAGAACACTCTCTCCTGTGAAAGAGGAATGTTCTATTTTAATATGCTAATTTTAAAATATGCCAAGTTACCAATATACTACATTTTGAGTTTAAAATGCTAACCAAGCTAGACTAAAATTACCCAACACTCTGTTGAAACACACAAAACACATGATGTTGCTGAGCTTTATATGAAATACTAACTTGGAATGTAATCCAAGAGAAGAAAACTCCTCTAGAAGATGTCTAGGAGATTATTCCATCTCCATCAACTGCATTTATGTTTCCTTTTTTTTACAAAAAATTGTTTTACTTTAGCAGAAATTACATTTGGGTTTAAGTTCAAATCATGCTTAACCAAACATAGTAACAAAGAGTTTGACATACAAAAGCTGATTAAAGTGTAGAACTCCTTACGAAAAGTGCTCAGGATGAAACAAAACCATTTTCCTTGCAACAGTTTCAGTCTTAAAAGAAAAAATTACAGTGATTTCACGATTACAAGCCGCACTGAATATAAGCCGCATCGCCAGGTGTTGGCTAACATTTCGTTCTTTGTCCATAAATAAGCCGCACCTGAATATACGCCACTCTGTCGTTCGCAGCGAGGACCCGCGTGCAACAAAGTTGCCAAATAGTAACAGAATCGTGGCATGGCGGGGTTTACTGGCCCGGCTCGGGCCATGAGGGCTCGGGGCTGCTGACAGGGTTGGCTGGCCCAGCTTGGCGCTGCCGCTCGGGGCCGGCCGCCGCTGCCATTGGGCTCGCTCGCCCCGGCCCGGCGCTGCCCCGCGGTGGCAGGGGGGGCACAGAGCCCACCGGCACCCGTGGCGGTGGTGGGAGGCGGGGATGTAGCCTGCCTGCTCCTGCGGCGGTGGCACGCAGGGACGGGAGCCCCCCGAGCCGCGGGGCCAGCAGCACGGAGCCCCCTGACTTCCCCCGGGCCGCGGGGCCAGCAGGAGAGAGCTGCCCCACCTTCCCCACCCCCTGTGCTGCCTGCACGGAGCAGCTCCACCCACCGCGCAACAGAGTATCAATTTGTAACAACCGCGTAAATGCAGGGCTTTACTGGCAGGAGCTCGACTTTGCAGTTTGCACTGACTCGGTTTGCACTCTCGAGGTTGAAAATGTCAGAAAATTATTCACATATTGGCCACTCCTGAGTATAAGCTGCATTTCAGGTGTGGGAGTAAAATTTTGGTCAAAACGGTGCGGCTTGTATTAGTGAAATTACTGTAGTTTTACTTTTCAGAAGGAGCAAAACACTTTAGGCAGAAAAGTTTAAATGCAATAATGCCTGAGGAGGCAGTCATCCTATTTATAAGCATCTTAAAAATAGTTTTAAAAAGGAAACCCAAATTAATCCTCAGTACATCAGAATTGTCAAACAGGCTGATTCTGCATCACTGTTAAAACTTCCTGGACATTCACCATTTGGATCAAGCTTTCAGGCTGACCTCTCTTCTTTGACTGTAAGAGGACAAAGAAGGCAGGAGAGGATTTTAAAGCATGGTTGAAAACAACATACAGGAACTTTGAAGAAAACACAACAGAAATGAGAAAGATGGAAAAATGTAACTTAAAATTGCATAGTCTGCCCTATTTTTTTTTCCCCTCCCACAGGCATCTCTTGGAGGAATCCACTTTTCTCAGAAAGCCAACACTGGTGCCATAAGTAGAACTCAAATTCATCTGGTCATTTCTACCTGATGTCTTTGAAGGTTGGGAAGAGCTCACTCTCATAGTTGAAGCGTTTCTTGAAGAACTCTTTAATACAGTTAACATCTCTGTTAAAATACCTGTAAAAATACAGAATTGTACAAACAAAAAATCAGTGAAGTCTATTGCAATGAGGAGCATTTACCCCACATGGTATTATTTGAAAATTATTTCTACTTGGCTTGAGTGATCTCAAGCCAAAAGCCTAGGAAGAAAAACTGGATACAGTTACTTTCTGAGTGTTTCTTAACCAAACATTATTATTATTTCTGAGAAGTAATTAATCACATATTTATTCTGCAGAGACATTTTGACATTTCTACTCATTCGCCATTTGGAACATTACTTGTGATGCATCACAACAATGGCAGAAAAATATTCAGGAAAAGACTTACAGAAAAAACAAGCAATGGTTGACTGTTTGCTATTATCAGCATTTGTCAGATTCACCTGGAAAACACCTTTAAATCTAAACCTACCATTCAGCATTTGGATGTGATGTCGACATCATCTGAGGGAAATCAATCAGAGTAGCATGGTCGTTATTATCCAAGATGAGATTAAACTCATTGAAATCCCCATGGATCAGACCGTGATTGGCAAGTTTTACAATCAGGTCCATTAATTCACTGTAGAGAGCAGCAGGATCTTCTATTTGGTGCACCTGGCACCTGAAAAGTTAAGTAAGAAAAAATATTCTGAACCTCAAAAGACTTAATTTGAAAATACAGATAAAGTATACAGAATACATCTAACAGAATGGCAGAGTAATTAAAATTAAAAAAGGCCCTCAGGTCTCTGGTCCACCACCCTCATGAAAGCTGAGTCAAATCTGAGACCAGACCAGAGTGTTCAAGTCTCTGTCTAGTAGGAATAGAAAACTTCCGGGAATGAAGAGAGACCTTTCCAAGCAACCTGTGCCACTGCCCCTCTGTCATCAAGAGGAGAAAACACCTCCTTATATCCAGGCTAAAACTCATCTGAACTCACACTCATTGTCTCCCATTGAGCACTGCTATCACAATCCATTACTATCAGCAAACTTTTATGTTTCTCCTGTTTTAGGTAATCTTATCATGTCAGTAGAAGCTAAATCTTCTTACACTGAAATTCAAATGGCCCATGGAATTTTTTACAAAACCAGATTTTCTTGATTATGTTAGGAAAAGGAGAAAAAATAAACATCCACTGCAGACTGCCACAAGGAACTTGGTGTTCTGTTTACAAAATGGATTTGTGGAAAAATTTATAATTAATATTTGTTAAATAATATTTGTTAAATAATATTTGTTAAATAATATTTGTTAAATAATATTTGTTAAATAATATTTGTTAAATAATATTTGTTAAATAATATTTGTTAAATAATATTTGTTAAATAATATTTGTTAAATAGTGGAACTATTTAACAAATGAGAGTGGGAAGACAGAACACAATGAAGTCTTTTCCACATTATTCTTCAACTGTTTTACTTTGGAATTAATTCTGCTTTAATTAAACTTAACATCTTGAATTCTATACAAGAGAATGGACTGGTTTGTTCTATAACTAGACACTTTAAATCTGTGGATTAGACCTGGGTTATTGTATGAAAGAGGTAGGCCTTTTACATTCAAAACCAAACCAACCCTTCACCTACAAACCTCAAGAATATTTAGTGTTTCTAGAGGTTGAAAAACTCAAGCAAAATAATCTTTTTCTAAGGTGCAAAACCAGATTATACGTGGTAGTCTATATAAACATTGCAGAAGTGAGTTATAAATTCACCTGAAATAACAGGGCAAGGATCACAAATTGGAGTTTAGAACATGAGGGATATTAATACTCTATACATGAAATCGCATACAGAATGTGCAATTTCTGTGTTGAAAACAAGGAAAAACCCTAACCCTGTTACTTTTCCTAAAGTTGTCAGGGTCTCTGTAACACAGAGAATTCAAGTTTCACTACTTACAAAGGATATCCATCAACAAGCTCCATAACAACTGCATGCCTGTTGTAGTCTATGGGCTTTGGAACAGGAAATTCTCGGTCATGCAAAGCCTGGAAAGGGATAACACATTGAAAATTTTAAATTAAATAGTTATGGAAACATTACTTATATTGACAAACCCACACCTAGGATACATACATGCAGTATGTATCACTGTGATAGCAGCATATATTGCCCAAATCACACATTTAAAAAGGAAAACAGCCTCACAGCCCCTGGAAGTTTCACTGGAAAGACAATAAAATTTCGAAGTTTAGACACTGAGTGCACTGCCTACAGTGTAATTATCGTGCATCTGGAAAAAACCACAACAGACTGGAGAAATGACAGAACCTTATCTGGTACATTAGCCTGTGGAATCAGTAGCAGATAACTGGAAATGGGGTCTAGCATCAGAAAAGAATTCCACACTAAGCTGCTGCCAATGTACTCCTGCCTGATTAGTCCATCTATGCTCAGTTGCTGTAAACACAAAAAGTTCATTCTTAAATGGTAATAATCAGCATTATACCACACTTAAGATCAACCAAAGCTCGGTCATAGTGTTTTGAAGCTCTCCTGTTTGCCTCTTCTAGCACAAATTTAGTCATTCACTGGACCCACTCAACTTTTTTATGGGCTTATTCTTTTTTCAGTCATTCTGTTGTTTCCAGTGAACCTTTCTAAGAGTCCTAAGTTAAAGCAACATAAATACAGGTTTTGTTACTTAAGTATTACTGCTTTTCAGCATTCAATTAAGCTATTACTGCTTTTCAGCACTCAATTAAACCTCCCCCAAACGTCCACTCAGGGAAACTGACCCCCACAGTTACATTCCTGCAAGTTCTGATCACCTAAGGCTTTGCCAGTTGGACCACCTGGTCCAGTAGAGGCTCTAAATGATGGTGCTAGTTCTTTCTCTGTGGAGGCCACTGAGACAATCCCTCATGGTTCTTTTGTACAAGAAAATAATAGTTCATGTATATATTACTCTTGAAAAGCACAAAAGGAGGAAGGAAAACTAGTTTTTATTAATAATTAATTTTCAGCTATCATCTTTCTCCACTATACAGTATCTGTGTTTTTTTAAGCAGGTAAAAACCACAGAATTCAAAAGTAGCAGCATATGCTTGGGAATAACATCTTTTCTCACAGCACAGAATTAAGTGTGCCTTTTCAGATCAAAATACCAGTCTTGATCTGAAAGATTTCTCAACAGCACAGCAGCAAGCGAAAGCTTGGTAAAATAATAAAAAAAAGATTAATTTTAAGAAATGACAGCTGCTTCCCAGTTTATGTTATAAATTTTGAAGGGAAAACTGCAGAACCGGTGATATACAGATTATCTATCCATAAATGACATCATTAATTTGGAATGTTCTCATGACACCTGAATCCGTTCCATGTGATTTCAATGGCAAAACTTAATTTTGGCATTGGGAAGTGTACAAAGCATGTTGCATCTACACTTTCTGAAAAGCATCATTTAAGTCCATTAGAAGAGAGAAAAAATGAAGCATAAATCCTACCAGTACTGCAAATACAACATGATCAAGACACTCTGAGAGGCATCTTTCAGCCTGTCCCATCACTGCTGGCCACTCACACTGGTGTGAGTGGCTACCTACCTTCATGTAGGCAAACTCCTTCATTGCTGCTATCCGGGACAAGTACAGCCAGGACATCTTGTGCCTGTGCTTGTGGTAGTCACGTTTGTTTTTCAGGTTACGGAAGGAGGTTCTCCCCAGCCTGTGCAATTTCAGTGCAAACTGTTGCTCCTCTTCATTGGCAACAATATAAATATCTAGAAAATACATCACAGCACAGATCTAAGGAATGAATGCTATCTAACAAACCAGCTGAAAAAGTGCAACGAAAGTTTGTTACCTCACTCCTCACTCTTTCTGACCTGCAAGTTTTAGCAAACAAAGCCGATTACATAGTCTGTATCAGAGGTTTGAATGTGAAGAAATTACTGCTAAGGAGTTCATGGTACTCCAACAGAAGAAATTCTGATGGGATCTGAAATGTCTTTCAGTGTTATGGTGTTCTTAACCACACCCTGGAAAAGCCTCTCCTTCCTGATGAATGGACAGACAACTCAAGGGACCAGACTCTTAATTTAAAGTGTTAACAAATACCCTACACTTAATTTCTAGCACCTGTCCCAAATAATCCCCTTCTCCAATTACACAAGTTACATTCTGTCTCAAACTACATGAACAGAAGAGGAACCAAGATAGTGTTCTGATAGTTTTGAGCCTATTTTATTTTACTACCTTATTTTTAAGTGGGATGAAAAGGCTGAAATTATCTTTTTGTTAAATGGTTTGAAACTCTTCACAAAGCATAACACAAACAGCACCTGCCTGCAAAGTGCCTTTTTAAATAATGAACTAAGAAACAGACAGGATAGGCAAAATGTAGTTACGCTGTTGTGAAAAAATACCCAAATGTAGCCAGAAGCCTCACAGAGCACTTGAACATGCTACATTCAAATACATCTTGGTGTCTGACATTAACTGATCTGTTTCCAGAGGAAAACTACCCTAGTTTCTTGCAAAGTATTTTCAATATTACAGATGTGTTTGCTTTAAAAACTTATTTAAAGTGCTATTTTAGTTTACCTGATTCTTTGCCAACACCCATCTGGTTTCCCACAGAACTGATGACTTGTCGGGAAGAGAGAGTTTTCAGAGCCAGGTAATCATATCCTGCATTAGTTAACCGATAACCCTGGACAGCTGCGTAAAAATAAAACACACACATTTCACTCTTTATTATGCATACATCACATTTAAAACAAATCTCAACTTAGTCTTGCTTTTTGAAGTACATAACACCTAACTAGTATTTCGTCCTTTGGCTCCTACCAGCCCAATTTGACTGAATGGTGAAAATGTTCAAAATGGATTTGGAGCAACCCTAAGTCCTCTGAAGAACTGGGACAAAAGGGAGAGGCATTTCCCACAGAAGTCCCCACTATGTTCGCAGGGCCAGATTCAAATAAAAGGCTGAAGGGAATGGGGAAAGGCCTGCACACCTTTGTTATATGGCAGATAATAAATACTGCAGCTAAGATAAAAACTCTAAGCAGATGTTCCTGAGGCAGTGAAATGTCCAAGGATTGTGCAGTCCGTTCGAGAACTGCAAGGACATCACTTATTTGAGTTGATTCCAACATGCAGCTGAACATTGCTTCAAGTGATGACTCTTTTTACCTCATTCTGAACAAAAAAGAAAGTTTACTGTTCATCTTTCTGCTGCCTGACTTCTAAAGGTACGAGTAGACACAGAATCTGGTGCTGCACAAACCCGCATCTCCAGGATGAGTCCAACAGAAGGCAAAGCAAACACACTGAGCACTTGTACATCCCAACCAGTTGAGCCAGTACCACTGTGAGGCACTGGGGACAGCACAAGAAAGGGAGTCCAACACAAAATTCAAACTCACTTTTTGTTCGTTCGTAAGCCAGAAGTTTGTGCTTCGCCAGTTCTCTCAAAATTTTATTACAGCCACCATGTTTAAGGCTGGCAATGGAAGCAATTAAGCTAGCAGGAACTATTTCATGGTTCTTCATGCCCATTTCTACCTATAAGAGCAATTAAAAACAGATTTGTCAGTCCTATGTTCAACAATACAGTATCAGATCCTGTTCAAGAGTAAAATCCATTTTCAAACAGGTAATTTTTAAAGACTACAGATTTTAAGACTTAACTTTCTAAGTTTTAAGACTTAAGAAACTTCACTGCTCCTTGGCAGCTTACGTACAACCCACCCCAGGAAGTTCTTCAGTGCCAGACACGACATGAGTGGCTAATTAGATTTCAATCCCATTCTCGGCGATCAGAGAGACAGTGGGGATGCTGCCTCAGCGTGATGGGTCTGCGACTACCCCAGAGACTCTCCTCGGCATCCCCAGAGAACTCCTGAGCATCCCCAAGTATTCCCTGCCCCCCCGATTCCCCACCAGCCAGGCGGCCGGAGGAAACACCGCCCCGAACCGGGCCCTCCCCAGAACAGGCCAGCACGGAGCCCCAGGGGAGGCAGCGGCACCACAGGCGGGTCCCTCCCGCCGGCCCGGCCTGGCCCCGCTGCCCGTGCCCGCTCACCGCGGTCAGCACCCTGAACTGCTCCCGGGACAGGTACCGCAGCATCACCACGTTCAGCTTCCCCATGGCCGCGGTGGCAGAGGAGCGGGAACGGGAAAAAGACCAAGAAAAGGATGAGAAGGAAGATATGGAGGCTGAGGAGAAGGAGCGCAGTTCGCGCATGCGCAGCAGCGCCCCGGGCAGGTCCTGGCAGCTGCGTGCGCTGCCGCGCTCCGCCGGGTCCCGCTGCGCTCCGTCCGTCATCGAGCCCGCAACCGGAACCGAACCGGAGCCGAACCGCAGCCAGACTCTGCTCCGACCTCGGCTGGACACCCTTCCATCGCTCCGTGCCGAGGGGGAATTTTCTGGGATGGCCGTGCAGCTGCCAGGACCTGTTCCCCTCAGGAGTCCTTCCCGCTCATCGCGGGACGCTGCGAGGTAAGAGTGGAGTGTGAGGGGCCGCTTGGGGTGAGAGAAAGAGCTCTCGGAACCATAACGCGCTGTTGCCAACGCATGTAAACGCAAACACAGACGTTTTGGCAAGCTAAGGTACAGAGAAACTCTTTGGTCTTCACTGAGACTTCATAGCGAATATTTCACTCGGAGAAAGTGAAGAACGTTCACGTTCCACCGCTTAGACCCCTGTAAAAGCACGTTCTGAATGCCGGAATGTCAACTTGTCGCAGTTTCCATTATGTTAACTTGTCGCAGTTTCCATTATGTTAACTTATTAGAGCCTCATCTGATATATTTCCTTCTCTCCCATTTTTTTTCTTCTTTTCCCCTACTGTCTATGGTAGGTATTGAAGTAATTTTCATTTCTTTCAGCCAGTCATCTGTATTCAGTTATCTTGAAAAAAGAAAAACAAACAAACAAAAACAATACAAAGAGCAGAAGATCTATCAGGTGCACATATTGTGAACAAAGACACATATTTATCATCTGTGATCTCTGAGTCTTTTGTAGACTATATATTTGCTCATTAAATTTCCATCTCTTACTGTGGTTTGTAAAGCTTACTCTATAATTCTTACAGATTACAGGCAAAGTTAATTTTTATCTGTCTTTGTTTTTATCTGTCTGCTAATGCCATGGTCAGTACTCTCGGATGAGTCCAGTTCATGGACACACAAGAAGAAATAGGCTGCACTGCATCCTTCAAAGTACTTTGATTTTGGCCCAATTCCTCATCAAGCTGTTACAAAACAAGCATTCACATTTTCCAGGCACTTCTGGTACCTTTTGTTTTGTTTTGTTGTGTTTTTTAAGAACCTTTGGCTATCCTGCCTTGCTCTGATTCTAGACCTGTGAACTGAAAAGATCCTGTTACTGATTCTAGAACAGATTTTGCCACCTGGTCAGCAGGGGAAGAAAGAAAAGAAACCTCCAGCTTCAGGAAATAGGGAAATGAAGATGTGAG
This sequence comes from Catharus ustulatus, assembly GCF_009819885.2. NCBI lineage: Eukaryota > Metazoa > Chordata > Aves > Passeriformes > Turdidae > Catharus > Catharus ustulatus. The sequence goes on from NW_024879446.1 coordinate 286,821, forward strand.
GCTTGGTATCCTTGTCCAGCTTTCCATTATGAATTTATTACCTTTGTCTGCATTTTCCTTTATAATCTGATTGCCTGAAGAAACAGTAAATTCTGTGTTCCTGGTATTTCACTGTCCCATTTGCCAACAGAAGTAGAAAGAGTCACAAAGAACACACAGTTTTGTAGATATAAATTATTCTGCAGAGATCTGTCTTTTTCTAAGGGTGTGAAATCTCCAGGAAGAGAATATTTGATCATTACAGTTAGACTTATTGACAGCATTCTAGTAATGGAAAATGCTATGTGGTATAACTACCATTTTCTCCTTCAAAATTTCATGAACACTTGCTTTGCTTTGTGTGACTGTACTTTTGGAAAGATTACAATATAAACTGTTCTTTCATGTACAGGAATTTCTGTGTGAACTCATGAAAAGAAAACCAAATGACAACCAAAAAAACAAACAAACAAAAATACCCCAAACAAACAAACAATCAAAAAACCCCAAAAAACCAAAACAAAAAAAGTAAAATATTTAAAACAAAACCCCACCACTTCATACCAAAGACTGCACTTTGGAAACTGTCTGGATGCTTAAGGAGACTGTATCCCATCTGATCCACTCAGGATATAAAGCTGGGAAGTCTGGTGGCACGTTCCATAAAATCATGGATTACTTAGGCCACAGTATACTGCAATTTTGTAGTGTTCAGATGTTTTCAAGGGAAAGTAAATGTAAGTAAAAGCAGAAGACTCTACTGACTTGTATGTTATAAAACCCACCAAGTTTCATAGTCTGGAAAGAAAACAAATTTTGACTATGTTGAGTGTTTCATTTCATGAGAGCTCTTGTTGACATATGGTAAGATATGAAACAGGTCAATTGAACAAATTTTCATATTGTTTTTTTTTTCCTTTTGAGAAAAGGAAATGGAAAGATTACAGCATCCTGAAGGCTAGCACAGGTAACCCAGACTAATCCTCACACCAGTCCTGTTGGCAACTCCTTCTGTAGTCCTTACAGCTGGATCTGTGCCAACCAGGAGCACCATGAAGAAATTCAGTCAGGCAGACACCTACAGTGCCATTCATCAGTCCTGGAAAAAGCATTCCAGAGCTTGGCATGGCTCCAATGCTTGCCTAGCACATCCTATGAGTGTCTACAGAGGCAGTGGCTCCCACAGCAGCGAAACAGAAGGAAAGCAGATCTGGGTGAGCCACAGTGAGAGTAGTGGGGAGCACACTGCCATGGTCCCGAGAATCAGAAAGATAAAAGTTAGCAAACCTCTGCGTTGGGATGAGGACAGTTTAATATGGGAAGCAAAGGCTGCACACAGAGCAAAGGAAAATAAGGAAGTAATACCCTGCTGGAATGAACTCCCATGGATGGGCTGGTATTCAGCACCTCCAGCACAGCAGAGTCCCATCACACATCACAGTGACTTGGGAGGACAAATGCCATCACTCCAAATGTCCCCTGCTTCCTTCTTCTTCCCCCATTTTATACGCTGAGCCTCATGCCATATAGTCTGGAATATCTCCTGGGTCAGTTTGGGTCACCTGTCGTGCTGTGTCCCCTCCCATGTATCCCCGGTCACCTCACCAGTGTGGCAGTAAGAAAAGCAGGAAGGGTCTTGGCTCTGTGCAAGCCCTCCTTACCAACAGGAAAAACATCTCTGTGTCACAAGCCCCAAGTTCAGCACAGGTCAAAAACACAGCCCCGTAACAGCTCCTGGGAACAAAATGAACTCTGCCCCAGCCGAAACCAGCACAGGGGTGCAGAGTAGAAGCTGTGGAGATGGCCCCCTTGTTGATCCCCACTGGATCCTGTCAGTGCCCAGCAGCAGGGAAAGGGCAGAGGGCAGCTGGCAGTGTCTTGCAAGAACTGGTCTCCAGGGTAAAAAAGAGAACAGGAACAGCCAAACCTGAGCACAGCTCAGTCAACCTTTATTAGTGAAATTCACAGGTTTCACCCCAACAAGAGGGCTCTGCTGCTGCCCTGCAGCACAAGCCAGGCACCACAGCGATGCTCCGTGGGGGGACTCACTGCTGCCAGATTATTTTCAGGTTTGGGGGCAGCTCTGCAGCTGCAAGTTCATCGATCTTGCTCCCATCCTTCACAGGGGTGCGATAGAAACCCAGCACATCCCCGGCACAGCGCATCTGGTGCAGCTGGGAGTTGGGAACAGCGTGTCCCAGCTCAGCTGCCAGCCGGGCCAGCAGGCGATGTTTCAGCCTGTTCTCCTGCAGGGGAGTCTGCTGCCAGTCCTCAGGAAGAGAGGGCCCAAAGACCTCCCTGACGTGGGACTCGAGGCAGCTCTGCAGGTCCTCGGGAGGGAAGTAACTCCGGCTGCGTGGCGGGGGGCAGATCAGGCTGGGCTCGCTCCTCTCCTCCTTCTCAGGAGCTGCTTGGTCTGCTTCCACAACTCTGTCCTCCTTCCTGCTGGCAACAGAGCAGAAACATTTTCAGCCTCTGGGCTACTCAAGACAGTCAGAGCATTTTTGTATCCGTGGTATTTTTAACCAGACTCAATCCAGACACTTCACACATCCCATGGGCTCGTCAGGTCTGTTATCCAGAAGTACACAGGCTTTCCCTCAGGGCTTCTCCCCACACAGGCTACCTCTGCAGAGTAATCACCCACCTACCTTATTTCATTGATCTGAGTAAAAACAGCATTTTAACAGGATTAGTTACTTGTTTTCTGTTACAGTTCCATTTGCTGTGAATAAAAAGCATAACAGAAAATAACCACTACTACAGAAGAAAATCACTGTCCACCTGGAAGAAAACTAATAATCACTAGTTTTAAGTAAAAATTGTTACCTTCCTATATGCCACAATCTAGTCAATAACCCATGCGTGGTTTCAGGCAAAATGTTAAAAGAGGAACCGTTTCTCATTCCCATGAAATCCCTCTCTACCCACTCCTAACAAAAGCTCCAACCACTGCACCCGCCCGCCAGCCTCGGTGGGCTCTGGTTGCCCAGAGAACCTGTGGAGTCTCCTTTCCTAAGGACGTTCCAAAGCCGCCTGGACAAATCCTTACGGACTTGCTCAGGGCATGTCGGGCTAAGTGACCTCCAGAGGGCTACGGCCCGGTGAAGGCCCAGCTCCAGCACGGGGAGAAGGCCAGAAGCCACCCCGCACCCTGTGCCCTGCGGGTACCTGGGGCCGCCCCAGAACGCCCTGAGCCCCGCGGGGCCGAGCCCCGGCCTCCGCCGCGCCGCCACCCGCAACGCCCGCGCCGCCATGCCGGAGGGCGCCGGGCGCCTTCTCGCGGGTGACGCATTTCCTGCCGCGCCCCGCGGGGCCTCATGGGAAATGTAGTTCGCCCCCTCAAGCCTACCCCCTCGCTGGGAAACGGAGTGTATGAAAATTTCCTTAGGAAAAGGCGTTCTTTGATGCTTGGTCTTTTGTGCTTTCAAGTCTTCTCCACAAGAAGGGAGATTTAAACAAGCAGACAACAAGTGTAAGTGATAACCAGGCATTGCAAAGCTCACAGAACCGCAGAATATGCTGAATTGTAAGGGATGCGTTAGGACCATTGAGTCTTACTCCTGTACTCCTGGCCCTGCACAGCCAGGAGCCATTCCCAAAAGTCACACCATGTGCCCAAGAGTATCGTCAAAATGCTCCTTGAGCTGTGCCAGGCTGGTGCCATTTCAGTGACTTCCGAAGTGTTAACATTGCTTTTCCTCAGTAGAAAATCTAGAGTGGAAACATATTTTCCATTTGGAATATGGAAAGGCAAAATGTGATGTTACAGTATCAGGTTTAATGAAAGAGCAAATTCTGATGTTCTGTAACACAGTGTACATGTGAAAATAATGGTTATCAGACCGAACATGCCCACACTGAGGTGCACAGCTGCAAGCCAGATTTTCTCCCCAGAATGCCACTGGGATACCCACCCATATCACAATGATATGCGAACTTCTCTGATGCCTGAAAGATCCCCATAGACCAATGTCTATGGAGCAGGTATTTGTTTATTGGTGGTGAAGAGGATATCTCCACCTAACTCACCCAGCTTTGTCAAGTGCTATGGTATATTTATACAGTAAGTATTGCTTTGTGTTACTATGTCACTACAACATCATCACATATGTGCTGGAACTAATTTACATAATATGATCTCATGGTTATTAGATAGTTCTTTTGCAAACTCCCCCATTTGGGGATTGTTGGGGGTCTTTGATGAAGGCTTCCAAGGTCAAAGAAGCATCTGAACTTTTCAACTTTGTCTTCAGAGCATGCACAGTTACAGTGTTCCTTGGTCTGTCTGATCTTAATCAACCTAAATTCTTTGTTTTGTGGCTAATTAGCTTTGTACTTGCCATTTTCTCATTAGTACTATACTTACCTATGTCTAATGCTATCCACCTGGTGATTTTTTTCTTCTTTTTTTTGTCTACTCAGCATTAAGCAACTAGTTAACTAGCCATTACGTCATATAAAAAGTAATTTATATCAGGTTATATAGGTATAAAATTATGACTTAGGTTACACAGGTATCAGGTTATATAGGTATATAAAAAGCCATTATTTAGATTATATTGATATCAGGTTGTATTGACATAAGCAATATAAGCACCCTGTAACTTTGATCTAAGTCATATAGACATCAGTTGCTTAGCAAAAATTTTCCATGAAAATTACTGATTCTGTATAAATCGTGTATCAGCATTGCACTTTTTATGAATCCACGCTACAACCATACACCAAATCTTGGCCTGTGGATTTGATTATTTGCTTTGTTTTCTTTCTCCCTATCTTGCAGGCCAGTACTCCTAGAGGGAAGTATAGCACAAGGATTGTTGGACAAACATCATACTCTCAGGAACAGCACCCTCTGCAACCTTGGACATTGGCACATTTTTACCACAGAGACCCAGTGTTTGCCAGAAGAGTGACGTCGTTTCTCCATTTGTTTGGCTACTGCAGTGACCCCTTTGGCCTGTACATGGACAGGTGAGACACCTGATTTCTCTCTCCACAACAGTGTCTTCCTTAGGGCACTTCCTCCATGAGCCTCTCTTGTGCAGCTGCATGCCAAGGTCAGTGCTTGTAGGAAACATTAGGAACCTGCCAGCCAGATAGTGAGCAGAGAAACCTCTGAAGGAGCTGACAGTGCAGTCCATTTGAAGGCCTTATGTTCCTCTGTTTTCTTCCATGTTGCCCTTCCTGATCCATTCATTTTTTGCTGAAGGAAGCGGTGGCATGTAACATGGGCATAAAACCTTCCCTGCTTTACAGTGTTTGCTGTACATTCCATTTCTTCCATCCTAGCAGAGAGACAAACCCCATGATATATTAAAGTTTCTCCACCACAATAGAGGTATCTAATAGAGATTACAAGTACTTTTAATTAAATACTTTATCTAAGATCCTCTTGAGACCAAGAAGGTGTCATAATGGTGGTCTTCTTCACAGTCAGAGTTTGTTGTTCCTGGTTTGGCTTGAAGCTGATACTGGAAGTGTTTTATTCCCAGTTTCATCTGTAATATGGTCTCATAGGCTATTAGAGAAAATCTGTGGGAGTCATCTTGAAAAGGTGTGAGCCGTGGCTGCCCCGAACCGCGGCAGCTGCGAGTCACGGCTGCCCCGAGCCCCGCCTCACCAGCCGGGGGCAGGCGAGAGTCGGACCCGCTCACGGGGAGGACGCTTGGGGCTGCGTTTAAAGCCTACACCAATCTGGAGAAGAAAATTCAAAGCAGACCCCTTCCATTATCTAAAAGAAAAACCCAAGCAACTCTCACTGGTTAAACGCAACAAAAAATATTTACTTGGTTCATTCCAAAGCAAGGAATATGGTTTTAAAAACAGACCAAATGCCACTTCTAAGTGAATTTGATTCAAAGCTCAGTAAACCTAAAGTGGGCTTTTCATCAGATATACCCAATTTTTGCCTGCTTTCATTCAGTATGAGGTCTCTTGTTATGTGCAAGGTTTTATATTTAACCTTGCCCACAGCCCTGGTGCAAAGTACCTATCCCAGCTGCCTAACAACCAGAACACATTGTCACTGGCAGAGCAGCCTCTTGATGTGCTGTGCTATTGTTGCTTGTTCTTGTGAACAACTGTCTTTGTTTCCCACAGATATTTTGATTTCTGGCAGGAGCAGTGAATGAACCACTCCAGCTGAGCTGTGAATTACAGGTCCAGAATGAACAAGGATCCTGCACAACAACAGCTCCTGATCTAATCTTTGCCTCTGTGCTGAGGGAAAGTCAAGGTAAATTCATGTTGAATGTCTAAGTTCACTCAGTGACTGATAAAACCTTTTAATGGATCCAGTACAATGAGTGATGATCCCAACCAACACAGCAATCATTGTGTACAATGTGTCTCATGTATCAATGAAAATGTGAATTTGTGACCCATCTGTGCAACACCAATGGCTGTGATTCTGTTTTCCTATCCCTACTCTCAGAGGTGACCTTCAGTGAAGCAGCCGAGGTTTTGTTTTTAAGAGTCTCTGGTTGAAGCAAAAGAAGTGGGAATGGTGGAGGTGCAGATAGGGAGACAGTACCTAAAGAGACTTCATAAATTTGAAGTACCTAGTCAGAATTTGTGAGAAAGTTTCTGCAGACCACTTCTGCATTTAAGGGGTCTGCTCAAAATCACAGCTGTGGAACAGAGACAGGTCAGACATCAGACCTTAGTAACGAGGAGAAAATAGGGCCTTCCCCTCCTCATTAGCTTTGACTAGCATTTATGCTGCCCTAAGGCAAGGATTTTTGTAACCAGTGTTCAGGAGAGTAGGTAGGAAAGCTGTGCATGTTGGTGTGAGAGCTTTTCTTTGGGAATTGCTAAGGAGAGTGAGCTGGAATCCTCCACTCCCCTCCCTGGTGGTCCATGGTGATTAGTCCCAAGTTCATATTAAATAGGGTCTCTATGTGTATAAGCTGATATTTTAAGCAAACTTGTACTTTTAGAGAGAGCTCTTCTTTGTCCACAGGGAGACACAGGATGCCCAGTGCAAGCAGCACAGAACCTGAGTTTGCACACTATCCCTCTGCCCTGGGTGTTTTGGTACGGCAAGGCACAACTGCTGCTCACAGCAGTTTCGGGTTGCTCTTCAGTCGGAGGCTGGAGTACATGCCCACGTGCCGCACCAGGTTGGGCTCCAGCACGAAGGCGTTCTCGCCCTTGGCGCGCAGCAGTGAGTAGAGAGTGGTGTCCTTGGCAAAGCCCTGGCGGCAGCGCAGCCCTCGCAGGTATCCCGAGGCCCGGCGGGCAGAGGCGGCAGGGAACAGCATGGCAGGGGTGCAGCACTCGCTGGCCGGCACAACATTGTAGAGCGCAGGGTGCAGGCGGCGCAGCTCCAGCCCGTAGTGCCGCCCCACCAGCTCTGCCAGGGCCATGCTGTACAGGGCGAAGAATGCCACAAGGGACCAGCTGGGGCCCGCCCGCCCCACGGCCCGGCAGTACGTGCCAGCCAGCACCGGCCCCAGGAACATGCCCAGGCCCAGCCACTCCAGGATCCTCATGGGCTCGGGGTTGAAGTAGTGCTGGAGCCTCTCGGGATGGTACATCTTGAAGTAGAGAGTGTCTCTGAGGTAGGGCTTGGAGAACCGTGCCGAGATCAGGTGCTGCAAGACAGAAAATATCTCCTTCTCTGGCACGGCATCATCTTCCACGAGGAGGATGAACTGTGGGCTGTACACCAGCAGTGACTGCTCGAGGCGGAAGACATAGTCCTGTTTCTCCTTCTCGAACTGGTTCAGGCTGGGGTCAGGATTCTCTGCAGTTCTGTCACGACTGACCACAGGAAAGAGGCTGCTCAGCAGCCTGACGTCCTGATGGCTGCTGGGGTCTGACTCCACGTTACAGAGGAGCATGCGATGCCTCTGGCAATGCGTCCCACACTTCTGGAGGAGGCGGTGGAAGTGGGAGGCCACTTGCAAAACGTAGTGGAAATCATTCCGCCTCTGCACAGTGATAATGGCGATCAGCAGCAAGGGCTGGAAGGAGTCACTGCCAGAGGCATCGGAGGTGTTTGGCATCTGCATCTTCTCAAAGTGATGGAGGGCATCCTGGCCCTCCTGCTGGTTCTGCTCCAGGAACTCTTGGCTCATGGGGTTTAGGTGCCAGCGCCGCAGGTAGAAGTAAGAGTGCAGGAGCTGGTGGCAGACCAAAGGTGCCAGCACACCAAAAGTCACCACCGTCAGGGTGAGGAGATGGATGCACTGCTCATGCCCTCAATCCTTCACTCCTAATGCATCCTTCTCCCTGGACTGCAGGACACCACTGGGGCCATTGCTACCAAACCTGCACAGGTTGTCCAAGCCTAGAAAGGAAGAAAAAAAACATGGTTACTGAAATAGGAACTGATAGAAAACTGAAAGCAGGGGAGTAGTCTCTGAGTAAGCCAAAATACAATGCCCGTGTGGAATCCCTTGTGTTGAAGGCATCACAGAATAGTCCTGGGAGATTGAGGACAGATAAGCCAAACTTAAGTTTCCAACAAAGGACCCATAAGGCCTTTTTAGCATATAGGAGCTCTGATCTAACCAAGTTCAAAAGGACTTCGTTTGTTACTGTGCTTCAAACATGCAACAACAGGCAAGGTGCATGCAAGATGTGGAAGGAAAGGAAATCCCTTTCTGTTAAATGCACAGAACTCAGGTACCCTTGTCTGGTGACAGTGACATAGTAATGTTTAGGTCACAGCCACAAAGCAAAGGCAGATCTCTCGTATCTTTGTCTAGCACATATTGGAGAGACAAACTTTTACCTCTTTGGAGGTAAAATCATGCTTCCCTCCTGCTGCTCACACACTTCAAATGTGGTTTTTTCCACTCTTCTCCCCAGAGTGTGAAACCATGTAACAAAAACACCAATTCACTTCACTGTGTATGTTAAGGATAATGTGTGTGTCTGATTCTCTCAGATGTCTCCTCCTGTCTAGACCCTGTGAAATACATGGGCACAGCAATATTAATATGTTGTTATTGAGCCATTGACTCCTACTCCTTATTTAAAAGTATGCAATTAAAAAGTATATGCCCTTGAATTTTAATCTGAAACATTCATATAAGTATATTGTATTTTTTTGTACACACATACGCACATATTCTTGGCAAACGTCCGCCTTCACACAAGTTAGATTTTGCCATATTTGGCTTTTCTGTTCTGCTTCTCTGGCTGCCCTGAACACCTCACAGCCTGGCTGTCAGAAGCTTACACAAAATCAGGGCAATTAGACTGTTCACATAAATTCTCTTATATCGCTAATCTCTCTTTTAATCTGTGGTTCCTAGGAAAACATTTGAAAAATGTTTCAAAGCTGCAAAATTTTAGATTCCTCCAGAATATAAGAGAATATAATTTGCCTTCTCCTTCCTGCACCATGAGACAAGGGCACAACTAATTCCTGTACAGTTACAATATTAAATGACTCCTCCTGGCCTACCTACACTTCTTCTCAGCGTCAGTGGGAAAAGCCATTTCTTTCCTAACATAAAATCAGCTGGATGAAGTCATGTGGTCAGAGCCATAGAGTCAAAGGGATGAAAGAGGGAAACAAAGGCAGGCTCTTAGAAAATGCCGTGGAAATGTCACGGGCTGTCACAGTCCCAGGTAGGCCATAGCAGTAGTGCGAGTACTGGTGCTCACACAAGTGGTACCTTACACATGTGTGTTGATCCTACAGCAGCACCCAACTGAAACCTTTGTGTGAAATGCTTTTCTATGCCTCAGCCTAACATCATGCAGATGAGCTGCCGGCTCGGGACCAGCTCCTTGGCTGATGAACCCTCTGTGACAGAGACAAGGCCTTTGCGGTACTGTGACAATTATCTTGCTCAAATCTGAGGAAGCCAGTGGGGGCTTCTCAAGGCGCCATAGAGATCTCTTATAACATATAGGTATGCTGACAGGGAATATACAGATATCTTCAAATTCTGGAACCTGAGGTCCCTGCCGTGAGCTGATCCCTATTACTGGGCCAGATGGCCAGCTTTTCTCATTTGCAATTCCTCTTGTTTTCTGACAGCTTTTAGTAGCTCAGGTGCCAGATAATATTTCTGCAGTGTGTCTGTCCCCCCTTGACACCACCGCATCCAGTAGAAGCCAAGCATCCACAGATCTGATCACTGCACTTCCATGCCAAACTGGGAGTTGGGCTCCCTAGAAAATACAAACCATCCCAGCAAGAGCTATGCTGCTAAAAACATTCACAGGAACCTTAATGGTAAGGGACCACTAGTTGTTCTTTGATTGCATTTTACTGGCAGGTACAAAATATATCACTCACCTCCTCAAGCACTGCTGAAAGCAGTTGTTCCTATGCTGGTTGTAGATGATGAGTCTCATCTATCCTGTTACCATCAGATAAGCCAGGCAAAGATCAGGGCTGCTGCCTTAATCTCTCAGCTCCCTTAGAACTTGTATTTCTAGTGGTCTGTGTACTAAAGGTGTACTAAAAGTGTAACACTGTCACAGTTAACAGATTAATTACAGCTTGAAGTGTAAGAGAAGTGGCTAGAGAGGGGCAGAGTATTTATCCCTTTGCAAAAGTTATGATAGAAATTGAAGACACTGCTGCCTGTTTTGATCTGCCATTCTTTGGGCCCTGTCAGTGAATGCACAGACCTCTTCTGTCCAAGGAGATGGAATTTAAGCACTATGGGAGCAGTAAAAATGCAGGATGTCCAGTTAGGTAATACCAGAAACTGCAGAGTTTAAACTTGAATGTTAATGTTGTCATAGGCTGGCTTGCTATTCTCATTGCACTGTAGTTAACTTTTACAGGTTGTTCATAAATCCCTAGAAATCCATGATGCACAGTTTGAAAACTATTGAACTAAGAAAGAAGGGACATAGCTGTGGCAGGTGAATGATACTTTCCCTATTTTATTTGAACTAAGAGGATAAGACTATGCCACAAGTGAAAGAGGCTGTGAACTCAATATATATTAATTACAGTTATTTCCCCAACTACTGTCTTGTTTCTCATGTATATTAATTTTCCTCTGTCACATAAACCTGAATAGAATCCATTTCACCTGCAGGGCAGTAGGCTGGAGATTCCTGTGGCCCCTGCAGGCCCACAGAGCTCTCTTGTATGGCCTGGTGGACATCTCCCTGTGAGCTGGGACATTGCTCCAGGACACTCCTGGAGGCTGAGACCCCCTTACCCAGCACCTGATATAGTGAGGTAGCCCATTTTGCATGAAGCCTAAATGTATGCTGTATGTTCATGACGTTTATATATCCAGCTATGGCTGTAGGTAAGGTCAGGAGGTTGGTTGTGGGCAAGGGGAAGAATAGAGTCAAGGAGAACAAGGGCCACAGTTTGAACAGAATTTAGATATATACTTTGGATAATTTTTAGATCCTGTGCCACAAATCTGTGTGACTCTGGGAAAACCATTTTGTCTGTGTATGAGTTTCCTACTTAAGAAACACGTGGTGGAATTAGACTCTGTCTCACTTAGCCAAGTTACCTGACTGCTCAGTCTGCAATTGCTGTTTCTGTATGAACAGATAGTTAATTAGCACTCTCAGGAGACACATGAACCGTAGGATTTACAAGCAGTTTATCCCAACAGTTTGAGGAGATGAATGCAGAGCTGAAAGAGAATAAACAGCTTCTGGGAATCGCCTTAATGAATAGGAGGAACTACAGATGAATCAGCACCTCTTACATTAAAAAAGAAGTAAAGAAGGATAGTCATAGTGGGTGACTCCCTTCTGAGGAGAGCAGAGGGCCCCATATTTGACTGGACCCAATCCACAAGGAGATCTGTTGCCTCCCTGGGAACCAGGGTAAGGGACATCACTGAGAGGCTCCCTGGGCTGACTCATCCCTCTGATTATTACCCACTGCTGATATTCCTTGCTGGCAGTGATGAGACTGAAAAGAGGAGTGTCAGGGCAATTAAAAGGGACTTTAAGGCACTGGGTCAAGTTGTTGATAGGGCAGGAGCACAGGTAATGTTCTGCTCAGTCCCTTTGGTGGCCTGAGCTGAGGGTGAAATCAGTAGACCAGCTGAGGTGCATGTACACCAATGCACGCAGCAGGAGTAATAAACTAGTGATGACAAAGTTGAATGCCTGTGGGTAAGAATTAAGGGCAAGGCCAACAAAGCTGACATCCTACTGGGAGCCTGTTATCGTCCACCCAGCCAGGGAGAAGAGGTGGACAACTTATTCTAGAAGCAGCTAGATAACATTTCAGGATCACCAGCCCTTGTTCTTGTAGGTGATTTTAACCTGCCAGACATCTGCTGGGAACGTAATACAGCTGAAAAGTGGCAGTCCAGGCAGTTCTTAGAGTGTGTGAAGGACAATTTTTTGTTGCAGCTGGTGGGTGAGCCCACCAGGGGAGGGACTGTGTTAGACCTGTTGTTTGCAAATTAGAGATGGGCTGGTGGGAGATGTGGTGGTTGGAGGCTGCTTAGGGCACAGTGATCATGAAATTATAGAGTTCTTGGTATTGGGTGAAATGAGGAGAAACATCAATAAGACTTTTACATTTCACTTCTGGAGGGCAGGCTTTGGTCTGTTTAGGAGACTTATTCAGAGAGTTCCTTGGGAAACAGCGCTTAAAAGCAAAGAAGTCCAGGAAAAGTGTGTTGGATAAGGAGAGAACTTAGTAATTGCAGACGAGGAGAAGGCAGAAGTGCTCAATGCCTTCTTTGCCTCAGTGTTTAATGGGAAGATGGCTTGTCCTCAGGACAGCTGTCCTCCTGGAATGGTAGATGGCGTCAGGGAGCAGAATGGTCCCCCTGTTATCCAGGGGGAAGCAGTCATAGAACTGCTGAGTGCCTTGGATATTTATAAATCTATGGGCCCAGGTGGGATCCATCCCAGGGTGATGAGGGAGTTTGCAGATGAGCTTGCAAAGCCTCTGTCCATAATTTACCAGCAGTCCTGGGACAGTAGCAAGGTTCCAGATGACTGGAAGCTGGCCAATGTCACACCCATTTATAAAAAAGGTGGGAAGGAGGATCCTGGTAACTATAGGCCAGTTAGCCTGACCTCAGTACCTGGAACAGTTTATAGTGAGTTATGGAACAGTTTATAGTGAGTGCCATCACACAGCACTTACAGGATGGCCAGGGTATCAGACCCAGCCAGCACGGGTTTAGGAGGGGTGGGTCATGTTTGACCAATCTGATCTCCTTTTAATGCCAAGTGACCCACCTGGTGGATGCAGGAAAGGCTGTGGATGTTGTATACCCGGACTTCAGCAAGGCCTTTGACACTGTCTCCCACAGCATTCCCTGGAAAAGCTGGCAGCCCATGGCTTGGACAGGAGCACTCTTTGCTGGGTTAAGAACTGGCTGGATGACCGGGCCCAGAGAGTAGTGGTGAATGGTGCTGCATCCAGCTGGGAATCTGACACCAGTGGTGTCCCTCAGGGGTCTGTGTGGGCCCTGTTCTGTTCAGTATTTTCACTGATGACATGGATGAGGGTACTGAGTCCTTCATTAGTAAATTTGCAGATGACACTAAGCTGGGAGCTTGTGTCGATCTGTTGGAAGGTAGAAGGGCTCTGCAGAGAGACCTGGAATGTTTGGATGGATGGGCAGAGTCCAATGGGATGAGGTTTAGCAAGTCCAAGTTTTGAGTCCTGCATTTTGGCCACAAAAACCCCCTGCAGTGTTATAGGTTGGGGACGGTGTGGCTGGACAGTGCCCAGGCAGAAAGGGACCTGGGAGTGCTGGTCAACAGCAGGATGGACATGAGCCAGCAGTGTGCCCTGGTGGCCAAGAAGGCCAATGGCATCCTGGCCTGTGTCAGGAATAGTGTGGCCAGCAGGAGCAGGGAGGTCATTCTTCCCCTCTACCCAGCACTGGTGAGGCCACACCTTGAGTGCTGTGTCCAGTTCTGGCCCCTCAGTTCAGGGAGGACGTGGAGATGCTTGAGGGCGTCCAGAGGAGACAACGAGGCTGGGGAGGGGCTGGGAACACAAATCCTGTGAGGAATGGCTGAGGGAGCTGGGCTTGTTCATCCTGGAGGAGACTCAGGGGTGACCTTGTCACTCTCTACAGCTCCCTGAAAGGTGGCTGTGGTCAGGTGGGGTTGGTCTCTTTCTCCAGGCAGCACTGACAGAACCAGAGGACACAATCTCAAGCTGCGCCAGGGGAGATATAGGTTGGATATTAGGAAAAAGTTTTTTAAAGAAATGGGGATGAAGTACTGGAATGGTCTGCCCAGGGAGGTGGTGGAGTCCCTGGATGTGTTTAAAAATAGACGGGATGTGGCACTTGGTGCCATGGTTTAGTTGAGGTGTTGGGGCATGGGTTGGACTTGATGGCTTTGAAGGTCTCTTCCAACCCAGTGATTCTGTGAATTCTGTGTATGTAGGATTAAAGAGCTGGCCAAAAGGAGCCTACAGCTCTATCAGACAAACTCTACAAGCCATGCCTCATTTATTTACAGTGATTTTAATCAGTGCTATACTAAATTGATTCAACTTGTAAATTAATTCTAACAACAAAAGCATGCAGTAGAAATTAAATTCTTCATACTTTAAGTACATACCAGCAACTTAGAACCTTTGATTAAGATAATACAACGCTGTATCTCAAATGCTATGAACGCAAAATATGTCAACCACTGTATCAGTACAGTCAGAAATCAATGTAAGATTATCAGACTAGAATGGAAAGAAGATATTCAGGGAGCATAAAAGTGGTGTAACATATGAAAAAATAATGTATAGGTCAGGAAAGCAGGAAGGGAAAATGAAGGGAAGAGAACACACTGACATTTTCACTCAGTATTAGCAAGGGCATAGCAAGGATCAACAGCCATATATTAAATGTTTTCTATACTTAGTTTCTGCTACAGTCTTCTGCTTTTTCATTTTGGGAAGCAAACTCAAAGCTGCCTCAATGAAGTAAACAGGATCACATACAAAAAGCTTTGGGAAAAACACAAAGCCATCCAAGGCAATAAAGATCTAATTTCATAAGGGAGCCATTAATACAACTCTTCCAAAAATGAATATTTTTATTACCTGCTCATGACAGTCCTGTGTTTTGAAATCCTTTGAGTAAAGCAATTTAAACAACCAGCTCTATGAATGACAGTGAGACAATTTTTTTTTTAACCTTTCAGTAACATAACATTAATTTTGAGCACACCATTAAACACTGTTTCCATTACCAGAAATCTTGATCATGGATGGAATCTTGTCCTGGATTCTTGTCATGTATAACATGTATTTTACTCAGGAAGACAAATAAAAAGGAAAACTGTTCCTGCAGCAACAGCTAGCAAGCACTTCAGGTTTCTAGTAGAATGTTTTTAGCTTGTAATTTGGTTTTGTACTTAAAAATAGCAATTGTTTGTGTCTTTAGTCAGGGCAGACAGTTGCTTTTCTATCTTTGTATTCCTTTTGTGCCTGATGAAATTAATTTTTCAGGCTAACTAGGCCAGAAAATGTCTTTTAATACATTAATGCTGGCATGAGAGAAGCTGTTATTATCCCGGAAAGATGAAAGAAGATTCTGGTTTTATTTTTCTTCAGTTTGTTTATTACAAATCTGCCTGGGCAGTAAGCAACACTAAAAGAGGTATAACTTTATCTACTTAGGAAAACTTCTTCAAACCTGAAAAGAGAAAGAGAAAATAAAAGAAGTAATAAAACACTTAACAAGCAAACAAACAAACAAACAAAAAAACCCACCAAATCCTACCACCACCACTCCCCAAAACATCCAACCAACCAACCATCAAATCCAAACCCAGACCAAATAGGGACCAACAGAAAAAAAAATCAGTAGTAATTTTAATCCCTGTGTTAGCTTTCACCATCCCCTTTCTCTTCTAATAAAAGTTTCATAATCTTTCTGCTAGGAGTAGTTTTTCTGGTCTATTATCTTTACAATTAAGTATTGTATTTACCTACAGAAGCTGTGCATCATGAGGAGAGATGCTGGCTAGGAACCCACATCCAAGTGACTGTATGTGCTTGAAAAGCAGACTTACCATCAGGAGCAGGACCATGACGTGTACTGTCTCCTCGGGGTACAAAGCGAAAGCCTAAAGATTCTGTTCAGAGAAAAAAAAATTTAAAACCAAGGAAATGCACAGAACTGAAATGTTTATGGTTTCATGGAAAGGCTATGCTTGTTTCAGACACAGTATAGACTCTGTGCCTAGGCTCTCTCCTATGTGCTGGAATAAGATAAAGAACAAAAAACAAATTTAGAGAGAATCGACATTTGCTGTTAAGTACCTCTCACAAAGGCATTGTGAAGTACCTACAACTGTTTGCTTCTTAAGTGCTGATTTGAAACACACTGCAACTGATTACAGATATTAATTTTTAACAGACAAAGGACATTAGCACAAATATCCAGCCCTAGAAGGTGTTGAGAAATAATAGCACTTTATTTGAACTGCTACAAATACTCAGAGATATCTTTTACCCCTCTCCCAAGGTGACTTTATGATGCTCTGTTATATCCCCTCCATTTGCTTATGCTGGATATTGAGTTCTGTGCCTTTCAGACTGGTTCTGAGAGCAAAGAGTGGACAGAAGAAACACTTTGTGTGCAGAAGCTTCATTTTACCCTCCTGGAATTCATTTCTTACTGACTGTGCTGTCTGCAACATGGACAGCAGGAGACAGTTCTCCTTTGCTTTTAGTTAGTTTTTTCTATTTAGCTGAGGCCAGAAGATGTGTGGGATTTTTTTTGTTTGTTTGTTTGTTTTGTTTGGGGTTTTTTGGGGTTTTTTTTGTTTAGTTTTTTTTCTTTTTTTTGTTGTTTGTTTGTTTTTGTGGTTTGTTGTTGTTGTTGTTGTTTTCTTTTTACTTTATTCGAATAAGAGGAGAGGCCATGTGACATTCCCTTGTGGGCTCCCGGCTTTTTGGGGACCTTTTTATCCTAATTTCCCGGCTGCATTTCCCTCTCTCTTTCCCCATTGGCTGAGGTACTTGAGAGGCACAGACTTCCCAGAACACCTGATACCTAAGATTCCCCTCTAATGTACAACCCTCCCTTTTAATTTTTATTTCCTTTAGAATTCATGGCTTTTCCCCTTTGCTTCTTTCATCTTTCCATATCCAGTTTTGTCTATCAGCAAATGTAAAGTTTGTTTGTAAAGGCAATTATCTTTTTCCATTCATCAATCAGTGGAATCCATCCCATTGTTTCTTTTATCTCTCAGTGCTAGTCTTAAAACCAGCAGACCCACAGCTTGTTTGTAAAGACAAATCCCTCATTCCTCTCAGTCTGGGAGCACCAGGACTGCTGCCTGGGGTCCCTCCCAGCTGCTCAGACCTGGCCCTGGAGAGAGACCTGAGCTCCAGAGGGACTGAGAGAGCCGAACCAAGATAAGACACACCCACAAAAAGAACTCTCACAGAATTCCTGAATTTGCCATCTCTGCATAGCAATGAGCGGTTTTATGGTTTGAAATTATTCCTTTTTTCATGTTTGTGAGTACTTTGTTTGTTAAATAAAGGTTTTTCCACTTTAATCCAAGGAGATTTTTCTCCTGAACTGGTTGGGGTAGGGGCTGCTGGAACCTGCTGTCTAGACGAGACCCCTTTGGTGGTTTTCTCCCAGAATTTTCCCTAAACCAGGACACCCATCATCATTACAATTCATCATTATAATTCCTAGGGTGTGTTTTTTTAATCAAGTAAACAAACTTATTCTACAATCTCTCTGACAAAAATTTTAATCCCTGTGTTAGACTTCACCATCCCCCTTCTCTTCTGAAAAATGTCTCAGAACATTTCTGTTGGCACTAATTTCATTGCTTCATTTTCTTTACACTTAACTGTATTTACATTTTCCTATAGAAGCTGTGCAGCATGAAGGGAGGTGCTGGCTAGGAACCCACATCCAAGTGGCAATAATTGCTTGAAAAGCAGACTTACTAGCAGGAGTAGGAGGTGTATCAGGTGCTTCAGGTTCAAAGTGAACCTGCAAGGATTCTCTTCCTGTGGTTAATGCTTCTTCTCTGGCAGCTGCCAGTGAGTATAAATCCATAAAACTTATAAGAACATCCTTTAAATAAAAGTAAAAGGAATCATTAGTGCCAGGCAAGTTACAATTAAATGCCAAATAGCACCCATCCAAATTTGTTACAAAAGACACATTTTTTTTTGCAGAGAAATCAAGCACAGTTTGTAAACCAGGCAGAATTTCAGTGCCAGGACTTAAACATCAAAAAAGTCTAACACTGGATTTTGTATTCCTTCTAAAATCATTAATTTTCTTAATATCATTAGGAAAAGAGAATGACTCCACACCCTAGTTAGAAGATGGTTTGATGAGATCTTTTCAGTGCAACACAGCATTGAGCTCTTGATGCGATTTTTTCATTTTATTTCAATACAAGACTAAGTGCAGGCTCAATTTCTGTTCACAAAAAATTAGCGCACAGTTTCAGGATAATGTTCACACTTCCAAAATGAGTCAATTTACTAATCCTTCCACCCACATAAAAAATATCACTTGGCAGTAACAAAAGAAACATTGTAAACCTACAAGCTTCTGAAAACAAATAATCTGATTGCAGTAAACCTTTCCATGTATGTAGTGGAAGAATGTCCCCAGTTTGTTATAATGATTAGACTGATGATAAAGTAAGACTGATGATAAAGTCAGCAAGATAAGAGAGCACAAATGACTTGGCAGTACTGGTAACTATATCTACCCCAAGTAGTCTCAACTAACTATTGAAATTATTGGTCTTTTTTACAGTGGTTAATCCCATTTTATTTGTTATTTTATTTGTTATTTTATTTGTAATTTTCCCCTTCAGATAGTATGAAATTGGTCTTTTGAATGTAAATCTTTGGTATAGACAAAAACCAGCTTATTACCACAAACAGAGATTTACAAGGTTTTTTGCACTTTTCCTTTCCTTGGTTTCACATTCCTGCTTTTCAGGATAGATGTTAACCCAGATAAAATCAATCAGGTTATTTCATTATGGTGTCTGGGAAACAGCAAATCAACCTGAACCACATCTTTTCTCATCAGAAAGAATCTCCAAAATCTCTTGGTGCTGAGGTTCCAGTCCTAAAAGAGGATTCTTGCAGATTTTAAGGCCTTTAATTGAAATGTGCTCATCACACACTAAGGCAGCTCTAGAGGATGTGCCTGCAAACAGCTCCATTGCTTCAAATGACAAGTGTCCCTAAAGTGATTCCCAACTGCTTACCTCACTCAAGATCGCAGGATTGACCTTAACGCAGTTTGGCATAGAGTAAAATTAAAATCCATTAGGTGATCTCTGGCTATAAAAGGTGAATTTTATAGTAAAACCTCAATAATGTGCTTGGAGAGTAATCAGACAGGAACTAGAGATGAGGCAGGGGAGAGAGAGAAGGAAAAGGGAGGAGGAGAGATGGGGAGAGGGAGAAAGAGGAAAAGGGAAGGAGAAAAGGAAGTTCACCGTGCCACAGACCGAGCCATTGGTGCTGTTTGTGTATGTCCTGAGTTACCAAGTGTACCTGAAGCTCCCAGGTGAACAAGAACTTTGCAATTCTTCCCCACCAGGGATCTCCCCAGCACATACTGTACTATGTTAGTTATACCACAAGCACTTGGTGCAAAACGAAATGCAAAATTTTGTCTTTCTGGGTCTCTTCCAGAAAGAAAGAGGGAACAGGCTGCAGGTGCTTTTGCAATCACTGTGAGGTCAAAACAGAATGGGAGTTGGGATGGGACAGAAGAGAAAAAAAAATAAAAGAAGCAGCATCCACTACCAAATTAGAAAAGCATATTTAAAAGCTGGTGATTGCCACAATGCCTCTTGTGAAAAGATGCCACCCATGGGACCTTTTTGCAGCTCTAAAATGGATCATCACTGAGGGGGAAGCATTTGTAATTCTACCCCATGACATAAAAGTTCATCTGTGCTAATTAAGTTTCACGGGAATCTCAAGGCATTACATATTTCTGTATTTTAGTGTGGCAACACAACAATGCACATAATTTATATCTTTGTCATGTTTAAATGCATGTATGCATGCAAGAGGGCTACTGTGAGGAATCTCCAGTTTACAATCTGCCTTTCTTGAATGTTTGATTTTGTGACCCTGATCCTGCAATTATACACTGTGTTAAAACAGAAAATCTGCAATAAATTGGAAGGAATTACTGCAGAAAACGTTCACACTGTATGCAATACTTACCTTGTCTAAGTTCCTTGCACTTTACTTGATTACCTGCTCTCTCTCTTATTCAGCCAGAGAAGCACAATGAAACAAATATGTACTCACTTTGCCTTTTGTTCTTGGTCTCTCATTGGGAAAAAAATTCTGCCTTAGCACTAATGTATTCTGCACAACTATAACAACTAAGGGATAGTTTCTGTAGAAAACATCAAGCTTAACAATAAGGAGATGCTGCATTGATCTATGTTCAGAGCTGAAAATATGGCACATTTTCAGTAAATTTCTCTTTTTTTCCATTCATTGTTTTGTCCTAACAAAATTGGTGTTTTGAAATGTGCAAGTCTTTAAACCTACATGAGCAAAATAGCTTCTGTATTTGAACATTCCAAATAGCAGTTTCTTTTAAATGAGGAATGCTCAAAAACCCATAGTTAATTCTAGAACTGTGGGTTGAAAAAAATCTGATACTGGCTGAGAAGGAGCATGAAAATCTTGTCTTTTTTGTTTGGTTGGTTTTGTTTATTTGTGGAGATCTGACTTGGTTTTGGCTTTGTTTTTTTTTATTTTTTTTTTAATTAGTCTTGTGTATATTAATGGAAAAAAAGGAGGGGGATAGAGGGGTATTAATTTTCAGGTATATATAGTTTTGTCCATGTTTGTATTCCCATCTGTTATGGAACACTGTAAATGCTAAATTGAAAGTTGCCTTCATCTCTGAAATGCCATGTGCAAGAATATATACGGAAATTGTCTTTCAACTCTAAACTACAATATTTTGAAGCTTTTTTGCTCTCTACATGCTCAGAGCGGTCTATCTGCCTGTTGTATCTCAGATGCAAATATGAAATTAAAAAAAAAAACCCAGGGTTGTTTTAGACTCTGACCTGGAATGCTGCAGCCTCTGGCCTGCCCCTCATTGCTTCCTCTGGAAGGATCTGCAGCTGCAGGCTGGGGAGCAGCGTGGCTGCTGCAGCACCTGGTGCCATGGCCTGGTTTTTGACCTAAAGGGAGAAAATAAACCCAGCATTAATAGTAATTCTCCTTCAGGCACACCACCATGAGCCCATGGAGTGGACTTGCATTGATCGCTGGACCTAATATCCATGAATAAAGTATGACTGAATTTCCGCTGCAAATAAAATCTCTAATGCACAGTGCAGGGAGAGAATGCTACCAGAAAACAACAAAAAAAACCCAACAAAAACAAAAACAAAAAAAATTCCCAAACACCTTGTTCTGGTCTGAAAAGAGAAAGGCCAAGGATGTGGCATGTATGTATTACTGTAAAAACACAGCACTTTCTGCATGGCATCCAATTCCAAAGTTTGAAAGAAGCCAGTATGAACAGGGTAAAAAGGGTATTTTCTATCAGCAGTTTGCTGCAGGAGAAACCCACAGTTTGGGTTCTGTCACTTTCTGTGAACATTAAAGGAAGGAGATTTGAAAAAGATATCTGAAAATTCAATTAACAACAGTTTTGGTGGATGCAGAAACTGGAATAGAGTTTCCCATGTTGCTAGGAATTAAAGATGTAATACGGGAAATTGATACTCCAAGGTATGAAAACACTTCTTTAGCTCTATGCTGCTCTAGATTAACAACAGTTATAAAACTATCAGCTACTAGAGCTATAGTTAAAAATAGTCCTTTCTCCAAAAGAATTAGTATATACAGCTTTGTTGGACCTTCCCATAGTCCTATACCAGGGCACAGTTGTACAAGTCAGAGAGAAAACTTGAGATTATTATTAAATTTAAAATATGTTTTAAAAATACCATGGAAATTTCTGACCACAGATTATGACTTCCTGCCTTTTCTTTTCCTATTTATGATATTTCTGAGGCTAAAATAGCAAACACAAAGCCAAATGTTTCATGGCCACCAAGTGTGTGACCTCTCATTACTCAGTAGAGGGCTAAGTCCACAACAATTGCCAATTTTTTGTGTGTTCCACTAGTCTTCACTTGGCAACCAGAAATAGTGCTCAGTGATGGAAGGAAAGAGAATTTTGTCATAACTTCTACATTTAGAACAACTTGTTTGTGCACTACACACTTGCATTTTATGTCACTGTGTTTTTTTAAGATAGAAGTTGAGGGGGGAACTTCTACTCTAAGGAAAGGAAGTTGCTTTGCAGAAATTTCTCTCCTCCCCTGAGAATAAGCAGTTCTAAGGCTTTGGCATGTTTGGAAACACAAATCAGAGGGAACACTTCAAATTCTTACCTCATTCAGGGTGGCATCCGCAGCTTTCATACGATTAATGATCAACTCATTGTCTCTATAATAAAAAAATAAAAACCAAAAATAAAACAAGAACAATGGAGTAACTTTATAGAACTGAAGCTCTACCAATGCTACTTTATGGCTGTCATGTCTTGTAAAGTAATTGTTGATAACTCAAACTGTTAGGATTTTCTCTCTTTTTCATATCTCCAATGCAAACCCTAAAAAAAGCTCATGTACCGCTATTTGGTACATTTCCATATGAAGGATGCTTCTGTCAAAGATAAGCAATTGAAATTACTGTAATTATTGACCTGTCAATGAACAACCATCGTGGCTTGGATATAGAGGTCATAAAAAGTCTCTAGCAGGATGGTATTACATTCTTGTATTGGAAAACACTGGCAGATTCTGTTTGTTTAATCTGCTTTGCTTGTGTGTTCCAAAGGGAGAAAAAAACCCCTATTTATTTTGAAGACTTGCTAGAACAATGAAGGGAAGGGTCATTTTCTTTGCTGATTTTCAGCTGCTACATACAGGAAAAAAATGCCAGTTTTAAAGCCACTTCACATAGAAATAACTTTTCTGGATGTATGTATGGCCACAAGGAATGATCTTTACTAAATGTTCAAAATAGATTGGGGGAGGATGAAAAGGGCAAGCTTTCTAGAACATATCCTTCTGCAGGTGACACCTGCTTTGATCAAACCATACCAAATAACATTTGTCATTTTAATTAGCTCATTAAACATTTCATTGAGGACTATGTCAATTGCAATATTTCTCTGGGGCATAAAACCCTTAAAGCTTCTCAGATGTTGTTCTTCAGAGGTCAAATAACCCCAGGCATGATGAGAAATTTTAATTAACTAAAATTTTTTAGATCCTAGCCATCGAACAACAATATTCATAATACATACTTCCTACTATGATGAGTATTAGACAACAAAATCTGCTAAGATGTGTGTTTTTATCTGACCATACAACTGTAAGAAGAGGTCAGTAGTAAGTCAAGGGGGCTCCTTTTGACTACCAGTCTTTTCAAGAGCAGTGCTTGAGCTTTTCCTTCCACTGAGGTTACTGTGTAAATGGTACAAAACCCCCTGAAATCAGCTGGAAGATCTAGCTTGTCCCACAGGAAAGGCTAGGTCCAAAATGGGTTTCGGTCTCTTTGGCAGTTAAGACCTGTCCCCTAGCTGATGTTTCTGTATTTACTATAAATAAATTGTATCTGTCTGTAAAAAGGCATGGAATGATGTCAGGGAACCATCATTTCTTAAACAGAACTTTCAGGACCTGTCAAAGAGATGTTGTCAGATCAGTAACATAGCACAGATATTTTGTTTGCCAGTTATTTCAGAACCCAGAATTTGGAGCACTATTACTATAACTGCATAAAATGTATGACCCAGTGTTTTGAATTAATACTTTTGTTTTCAGTCGACTATCCCTGAATTTCAAAAAGAAGAGACAGATGTAGTTTTCTCCTTTAGCCTAACACTGGCCAGGTCTAAAACCCTGCCCATGGAAGTAGGAATTGAACTTTTTGTTCGTTTTGAGGGACATCCCCCAGGGCTCACTTTGCTGCCTGTTGGAGGGCATCTTCTGCCTCCTGGAGAGCCTCCCGCAGCCACTGCCGGTCCTGCTCCATGTCCTTCAGGAGTTTCTTCTGCTGATTTAGAACTTGGTCTCTTCTCCTCAGCTCCACCCTTGCATCAGAGAGGTTCTGCCAGCAGACAGAGAGCAGAGTCACTCGTCAGCCCAAACAAACTTCACTTCATGCCACTGCCAAAGTGGATGACAAATTGATTGCAAGAACTTCTCACGAATATTCTTTATGAATACCCTCATTCCAGCTGACTTTACTCTGCTGCAATGAAATCTTCTTTTAGGATACATAAATCACAACATTTCCAACAATGAGAGAGCCTGGATTGCTGAAGACCAAACTGTAATTTATACAGGATATCTCATTCTACAAATCAAAAGGAAACTCCCATGGAAAAGGGATATTCCTAAATATACATCTGACTTCTAGTTTAGTGACATTTACAAGGCAAGTTGCCTGAAAAATTCTGTTAAAAGTTAAACAATATTATGCTTGTTGAATACAAACCAAAAAGTGTGTAGAAAGAAGAATCTATTTCAAGCAAGAGAGTTTCCAAATCACATCTACTTACATGCTGAAGTTCATTTAATTGTTCTTGCAATCTGTGGGCTTTTTCAGCATCTTTTTGCATCTGACTGAATGTCCACTTGAATTCTTCAAGCTGCAAGTGCAGTGAGCGGGACTCTACCTCTGCTGTATGAAGCCTTTGTGAAATTTCAGATATTTCTTGCTGCAAGATTGCTATGTTTCTCTGTCAGCAAACAGAAATTGATGGGCTATAAAATCTGCTATTTTTAGCAATAAAATAAATAATATCTAAGACCCAAGAAAATAAGGACAACACTTTTATCTTTTCCTCCATCTCTAAAATAAATGAAGAAGGGCAAAAGTTTGAACCTGCCATCTACCATGGGTTACTGCAAATAAACGTATGAAAGGTAATCTATAAAAGATTATGACAGAAAGAGTCTATCCTTTCATTTTGGTTAGAGGGAAGGTTATCTTTACTGAAAGAAAGGATGGTCAACATGAGAAAATAGAAAATAGTAATAAAAAGCAACCTTAATATTTGCATCAAGCTAAAAGCAAATTTGTTCTTATAAGCTAATACAGTTCTGTTAATTAAATTAATTGAAATAAAATTATGAGGTATGAGGGAAATTCATTCATCAACTGCAAATGGACTCCTGATTTCTGACAACAATCCACCAATACTGTGACAGCTCACAGAAGGTCCAACACCACCTGTCTGCCCACAGCATAGTTTTCTGAGCTGACTTAACAACAGTAATAACATCCTCCAATTTCAGAAAGAACATTGCTCTACCAATCAGAAAGTGAGAGGAAATAAGTAAGGAAGGCTGGAAAATGAACCTAGACAGATTAAATTTTTCAGCATGCAAAGATTTCCAGTCCTGAAATCTGCATCAAATACAGCATTATTCTGATGAAGTAAGTTGCAGTAACTCACAAACAACAAGGGACATCTATTTCCTTTATTCACAACACTTTCAATTGAAAGAGGTTTGAAGTGATGGTAAAGACAGTAAATGGTCATTGTGGAAAAACAGGGAACATTTTGGATTTCAAATAACTCATCTAACAAGCAGTGAGAGTTTTCCACTTTTAAACCACTTCTCACTGTAGTATCAGTAAAACAGAGTCACTTTACACTGTTGAAATCTGCCATTATTCTTAGGGTCAATACATATGTAAATAAATTTATCCCCAGGTGACACCATATTATTGTTATTCTATACAATGATAATGCTGAAAAAGTAGCTGCTGTCCTCTGTAATTCTTAAAATTAGCAAATTCAATCTTACAGCTTTAACATTCTCAGAAAAAAAAAAAAAACATACTACCAACTGTAGACCAAATCAGGCTTCTGAGTTGGGGCTCTTCAGAATGCTTCAACAAAGTATTTTCTTTCTTATTTTAGGGGATGTTAATATTAGCACAGTGATGAGTTGGTTTGTTGTTAGCTTTTATTTTTTTTTAAACTTTAAAAATGTACTAAAATTCCCAATTGACCTTAAACTGCTAAGAGACTTAAACTACAGAAATATTCTATCAAATGTTTAAAGAAAAAAACTAACAGTACACAGCACTATACCTGTGTTCTTGCATGAAATTCTGCAAGGAGATTTGAGTACTGGTGTTCATGATACTGATTTTCTTTCTCTCTGCAATCTTCCTGTGCTTTTAACTGTTCAGACATTTTCACAGAAGCATCCTCCTGGTTCTGCTGAGCATTGTTCATAGTGTCAGTCTTGTGCTTGCAATGACATACCTATGAGACAAGTATTTAAGAAGAGATTATTATGTACATTTTCACTTTAAGTTAAACACAGACTAGTCCAGCATAACATCTTAATTTAATTTTTTTCTGTATTTTTTTTAAAACTAAGTGAAACCCTTTCATGGCAGAGTAATTACTTGGTTCTCAAAACAACTGAAATATATTTTGAAATAAAATATTGTATTTGGTTTCAGTTTGGCCATCCTTAAACCACCTTGCAGATGTTTGTCACCTTCTTTGTAGGAAACCTGATCCAGATACATCATACTTTTTTAAAAAAAATTATACTAAATTTTAGTAAATTAGTAAATTAGTAATCCAAGTATATCCTTTAGAATATAGATAGATATCCTTTAGAATTGTGATAGTTGCAAACAATAATTTAAAAAAGCTTTGATTTTTTTTGTTTGTGCTTTTTTAAAAATTTTTGTTGTTGTTTTGTTTAAAAGCCAAGATGTTCCAGATTTTTCTAAAGTTTTAAAACAATCTCAGGGAATTCTAGCAAGAGAATGTTTTCCTTACAAGTAGCTCATAAGTTTATGATGTGTTTTCAACAAGCATGAACAGATTCACTCTTGTGGTTTAACACTGCACCTCCCATGCAAACCAAATGGAGGAATGAACCAAGCCAACAATGATCTCCAGATGGACACACCTGCACCTTGTCACCAGAAATACCAGCAAGATACTTCCAGGCAAAGCGCACAGAACTATAGGAAAAAAAGTTTTGTACAACACAGTCTAAAATCTCAGAAAAGCTGCTAAGCACATGAGAAGAGCCCTATAGACCTCACAATTACTCTCAACAACAATACTTAATTAAAAAGCAAGCAACAATAAGACACAAGCCCCACAAACACTGCCAACAATATTCTCCCCTTCCCTTTCCTTCCCTTTCCTCCTCTACTTCAAAAGAGAGATAAACCAGAACAAAAAGTGAAAATTCTAAAGAGTGGCATAGCTTAGTCTCTAGAGCCAGCTGACTTACTTAAAAAGCGGCTTTTTCCTTTATAAAAACAAGGATTTCTGAGGAGAAAGGCCATGTAAGCTCACTTGCACCAGAATCACTCAAAAAGTCCATCTCCTCCTTCACACAAATACTGACATGTTTTATAATAGTTATTTCTATTGTGTTTCTGATTAAAAATGTCATTATCCAAAAGTTACAATCAAACAAAAAAAGCCCGCACTGGCATTCTTTCAAATAGTACATCTGAATCATAAACACATAATTTAAACATGGTATTCATGGACAAAGTATATTTTGCCTCTGGATTATGGTAAAATAAAGACTTGCTTTATGACTGTGAATGACTACATTCTGTGATTTTCTTCATCAGTAAGATGAAATTATTCTTTTTTAATCAGGTCCCTGTGGCTAGTATCAGATAATCCTTTCAGCATGTCCTGCACAGAAAGTGGAGCTGAGAGACTTGATGCACACTCCAGTCGGATCCAAATGCCCACAGCAACGGCATCAAACTGAGCAGTGGACGAGCCATAATTAATGGCATTCATTTGTTAACGTCCAAATCCTTTTGGGGGGATGAATATCAGTCCTTTTCAAGGAGACTGCAGTGTGAACAAATGTCACTGAGCTCAGCAGAGCAGCTGGTGCTGGGGGACACTCACCCTCTTGTTAGCCTCACGGAGGTTCAAGATCAGGGCTTCAACATTCTCACGTAAGAGTTCACAAAACTCTCTCCAGGGTAACGCTTCCAGGGGAATGTCTGGGTGCCTGGCAATCACATGGCCGTCTTCCATGCTCTGGAATATGTTCAGGAGGATGGACAGCTCCATCTGGAACACAGAAATTAATTGCTGTATCTGGGCAATGTTAAACTCAAGAGAGATGCATCATATGTGTAGTAGCAGTGCTGCATGCAGCTGAAGACAAGGCCTCAGAGTTTACTGTCACAGCTTTACAAAATTCCTCAGTTAATTTCTAATAATAATATAATGTTGCATGATATTACAGCACCATAAGAAAATAGATTTCACAAAATGTATCTAATTAGACACAGTATGTAAATAAAGTACTTGAATAAATCCCAGTGCTGTGGGGACCAAACCATCACCTGGCACAGATAAAAATTTCCATGCTCTTGGTAGAAGCAATTCATTCACCCAGGTTAAAACTTTCAGGTGCATTCAAACTGTGCCCCAACATCTGCACAGCGCACCAAAATTGTCCAGTTGGCTTGGTAGCACAGCACACTCTAAATTCTTTTAAACAATTGTTTTGCATGTATTATATATGATTAAATAACTGGCCAAAATAGGTCTACAACTCCATCAGTCAAACTCCACAGGCCATGCCTCATTTATTTACAGTGATTTAAATCAGTGCTATACTAAATTGATTCAACATGTAAATTAATTCCAACAACAAAAGCATGCAGTAGAAATTCAATTCTTCATTCTTTAGGTACATACAAGCAACTTAGAAACTTTGATTAAGATAATACAACGCTGTATCTCAAATGCTATGAACGCAAAATATGTCAACCACTGTATCAGTACAGTCAGAAATCAATGTAAGATTATCAGACTAGAATGGAAAGAAGATATTCAGGGAGCATAAAAGTGGTGTAACATATGAAAAAATAATGTATAGGTCAGGAAAGCAGGAAGGGAAAATGAAGGGAAGAGAACACAGTAACATTTTCACTCAGTATTAGCAAGGGCATAGCAAAGATCAACAGCCATATATTAAATGTTATCTATACTTAGTTTCTGCTACAGTCTTCTACTTTTTCATTTTGGGAAGCAAACTCAAAGCTGCCTCAATGAAGTAAACAGGATCACATACAAAAAGCTTTGGGAAAAACACAAAGCCATCCAAGGCAATAAAGATCTAATCTCATAAGGGAGCCATTAATACAACTCTTCCAAAAATGAATATTTTTATTACCTGTTCATGACAGTCCTGTGTTTTGAAATCCTTTGAGTAAAGCAGTTTAAACAACCAGCTCTATGAATGACAGTGAGACAATTCTTTTTTTTTTTTTTTAACCTTTCAGTAACATAACATTAATTTTGAGTACACCATTAAACACTGTTTCCATTACCAGAAATCTTGATCATGAATGGCATCTTGTCCTGGATTCTTGTCATGTATAACATATATTTTACTCAGGAAGACAAATAAAAAAGAAAACTCTTCCTTCAGCAACAGCTAGAGAGCACTTCAGGTTTCTAGTAGAATGTTTTTAGCTTGTAATTTTCTTTTGTAGTTATAAATACCAATCATTAATGTCTGCAGTCAGGGCAGACAGTTGCTTTTCTCTCTATGTATTCCTTTTGTGCCTGATGAAATTACTTTTCAGGCTTACTAGGCCAGCAAATGTCTTTTAATGCATTAATGCTGGAATGCAAGAAGCTGTTTTTCTGATTCTGATTTTATTTTTCTTCAGTTTAAATTACAGATCTGCCTGGGCAGTGAATAACACTAAGACAAGGTGTGGAATAATTCCATCAACTGAACAAAAGGTACCCACAAATCTGAAGGCTCTCTGATGTGTTCTCTGCTCCTGTCAGTAGGGAACAAACCATGTTTACATTCCATGCTCAGAGCACTGTGATAGAAAGAGAAGCCACCACCAAAATAAGTTTATGTTCCTAAGAGTTTAAATTAAAGGAGAGATTTTCTAGATATGCTAAGAACTTTCCTTTGTCTCTGCTTCTATGGAAAAAAATGGCAAAATTGTTATTCAAGATGTAGTTGGGTAAAGACAGTAGAAAGATTACAGAAAATAATTCAGTGAAATATGTCCAGTGTGCCAAATCCACAGCAAAACAAGAAAACAAACAAAACAGCAACAAAAAAATCCCCTCTGTTTTGCCACCTTCAAACAATTTCAAGCAATTTTTACAGTCAAACATTTGTACTAAAATAGAAATAGAAATAAACATTTTTTACAGTGGTAACTGATGAGACTTGACAAAAAAGTTTGGGTAGAAAGAATATTCTTCACATGAAATCATATTCCATATCTACAAAATGCCTTCTTAGTTAGCAATGCCAGTACATCTTACCCATACTTTTGAAATAATTTTCTGAAAGCAACTCTTCAGTTACAAAGGTGTGTATCACTTAAAAAAACATTTTCAAATTAGCTTCTCTAAAGCATTGATTACATTTATGTATGCTATAAATTTTAAAAAAGACAGCAAACAGGGTAAGAGAATGGCAGAGTTCTTCCACAGCTCAGGACAGCAAATGCAGCAAATCCTTAGTACCGTAAATATTTTGACAGTATGTTTAAAAAAACCTAAACAATGTGTGCCACAGGCTTTTTTTCCTTACCACTGGGCCTTCATGCAGGCTGAAGCTGGTTGCAGGATTCACTAATCTCCCAGAGGGTTCTTCAGTTTCCCTTCTTTCCTCAGCCCCCTCTCTCCATTGCACATTTGAGGATGCACACTGTCTTTGTAAACTGAAAGGTTTCCACAATAAGATACTTCAACCCAAATTACTTTGTCAAATGCACAATATTCTTTTAAAGGATAATCAATACGGCAGATACCATGTTAGAACATCATATGGCTTCTGAAGTTGCTTGCCTTTTTTACTTGAATTAAGAAGGTTATATTCCTTCTAAGAATGACTTTTCTAGGGGTTATTTTTTCAGTTTTCAAGTCTTATGTCATGAAATTCAATTGATTATTTGGATATGGCCTCAAAATTACATATAACAAACAGAATTCTTCATATTTTCATTAACACAACAGCTCTCTTCAGAGAGACGATGTCACAACTTGCATCATCAATCCTGATTTCAAGTACAGTTCTTGCTCCTAAAGTTCCCACATGCCTGACTCTACTCCGGCATGACTTTTAAAGCAGACTTCCTAGAATTTTAATTTGTTCTTGTACTTTGTCAGTCAGGAAAACAAACACATTGACAGCCTGGCATGACTAAACAGACAGCTGATGAGAAAACTACAAGGCTAAACAATAATATAAAGGAGAACAAAAGCAGAGACAAGCATCCAAGGAAGAATTTAAAAAGATTGCCTGCGTATTTAGGCATGGTGTCAGGAAAGGCAAACGCTTGCTTCAAATTGATGTTTGCAGAGGACAACAAAGGCTTTTACAGCTCAAGTTTTAAGTATCTTACTAAAAACATCTTCATAACCATGAGTTTTGAATTAATTGCTCAGGCCACAAACTTCCTTTCTTGTAGGAAAACCTGTTTCTTTCATTCTCCACTACTCCTTGTGTGAGTAAGTCAACATAAACACCTGTGTATAGAGACCCAGATAGTTCTAGGCTGAAAGAGAGGTCATCCAAGTTCTGTTACCACAGAAACAGCAGACTGTGCCAGCCGGGAAACATATCCCAAATTATTTCCTCTGCTCTCACACGTTTCAATATTTTTTAACTGATTAAAACTTTCTACAGCCATCCAAAAGTTGAAATTGAGGATTACCCACTATAAATGATACACAACTTCTTTACAGGGGTCTTAGAGATTCAACTGGCTCACTGAAGTGGAAAACAATGTTTTCATAATGATGTTTTCATAGCAATGTAAATATATATAGAAAAGCCATCTTTTCTAGACCTGCTGGATATGTTTTCTGACTCTCACCCCAACCTCTACTGGAGGCTGGACCTTTCCATAACTATGATTTTCAAAGGTTTTTTTTGTTTTGGCAAATAATCTGTAACAGGCCTGTTATTATCTGTGCCTATTCACAATACCTTTGGTTACTGATAGGGGTCTGCTATTAATGGGCTGTCAGGTTCTGAACCTTTGGTTTAGCACATTGCACTAGATTTTCTGCTGACTGAAAATGGCAGGGAATGTAAACTGCGAGCTGCACACAAGCTGTCTACTGCAATTTACAATGGCTGCAGAAGGAAACTTACACTTCTTTGCCTCTCTCATGCGCATTTTCTGACTCTCCGAAATCTTTCTTTCCTGCCACTGAAACTGCTTCTCTCCTGCGGCCCTGCTCTTCATTCAAAGCATCTTCCAGTTCTTGAATTCTTAACTGCCAAGTGATAACAAAGCAGTTTAAGGAAGTTAGGAAAGACTACCACAGTCTTCAATGCTGTTCACCATTGTGTTCTGTTTTTTACAATTCTGTATGGAATTATTTAATTCTATATGGAATTAGAAAGCATTGAACACATGTAAAAATGTATTAATACTTAGGGTTCAGAGCAAAAAGAGATATGCTAATCAAAAGCACATTTTGTTGTCCTTTCATGGTATTTGGATTTTACTGTTTCCAATTATTTATATACTGAAGTTTTCCAGGGGAATGCTATTATTTTAAATAGGCTTGTGAAAGGGTGGGATTAACAGTAAAGGATACACTTGCACTCAGAACAAACTTAACGTGGAGCTTATTCATGTAAATAAATAACAAGGTCTTCCTTACCAATCATCCAATCATAGCTTCAGAAATCTAGGAGCCTGTACTTAGAGAAGCTCATAAGAAAATAATAGACTGAAGAAGGGACAATGCTTATTTGTGTTCCTCAGAAAACAAGAAAAGATCTAATTCCTTTTTGTTTTCTCATTTAGTCCAATTTAGTAAAAAATCCAGTATGAAGGCTTTGTTAGTCAGTAGAAGATCCCTCAGTATGCATCTCAGAGGTTTTTCATAATTGTTTTTGTAAAAAAACCTGAATTGCTTTAACAGATCAAACCCTGTGTGATGCAGTTTAATAATATAAGCATTTAATATTCAAGTATACATATTACATATTTTCATATATTCAAACTTCCCTGGTAACTGGAGATAAAATAGCTTTGAAGCTGAAATGTACTCTGAATAATTACATTAGGAACTGTAGTGTCAGGATGAGTTAACATCTCACACCTAGGGAAGTTGGATGTATGCACTGTATCTCCAAAATTACCCAAGTGACCATTCCAAAGATATAGGATGGGATATTTTAACAGTTTAACTATTGTGAAACATTTCCTTTCCCCTTACTGTTTCAATGCTACTTTAAATTCTCAAACATAAAAACGTGACATTTTATTTTAATATTTATTCCATTAACTTGATAGTTCCCTGAAAAAAGGAGATATTTTTCTATTACAGTAATTTCACGAATACAAGCCGCAGCAATTGACCAAAATTTTGGTGGAAACCCGGAAGTGCGGCTAATACGTGGGGTGGCTAATATATAAGAACAATATTCTAAAAGCTGCCAACACGGAAGTGAGAGCCCGCGGCAGCCCCAAGCCAAGCTGGAGCCCAGCCAGCCCCGGCTGAGGTGGGAAAGCCTGGCAGAGGCGGGGCCAGCAGTGTGGGGGGCGGGTGGCAGAGCCCAGGCCAGCAGGGTGGGGCGGGGGAGCCCAGCAGAACCAGGGTCAGCAGCGTGGGGGAGCCCGGCGGTGTGGGGGCCTGCAGTGCCGGCCAGGGCGAGCAAACGCGGCAGCGGCGGTGCAGACGGGAGTGGGGGGCAAGCAAGCCCAGCAGCGGCAGCACCGCCCGGCCGGCCCCGAGTGGTCCCACCGAGCTGTAGTGCCGAGCTGGGCCACCCGGCCTTGTCGACAACTATGAGCGGGCCGAGCCTGTCTGGCCCCGCCCCACACCAGTAAACGCCGCTATGCTGCAATCCTGTTACTAATTGGCAAATTTGTGAAAGTTGCACACAGATCCTCGCTACGAATGAAAGTGCGGCTAATATTCGGAGTGTGGCTTATTTATTGACAATGACATCAATGTTGTCGGCGCACCGGAAGTGCGGCTTATACTGCATGCGGCTTGTATTCGTGAAACTACTGTACCTTCTACACTTTTAATATTCGTAGTAAAAAATCTACTCAGTGTTTTCACTGGAGCAAGGAACTCTTAACATTTTTGGAAGATTGTAGCTCTTCAAGTTCATCTTCTGTTTTGCTGTAAATTTCTACCAAATATTTAATAAAAAGTTTACCTGCATAGTGTGTTTACATTCCATGTGTGCTAGTCTTGCTGCTTCAACATTTTCCTCCAGTTTCTTTATTTTCACTTTAGCTGCCTAAAAGTACATTTTGAAAATATTTAAGTCCAGAAAGATAACATCATGCAAAGACAACTTTATTTGTTCAGTTTATTAGTTTTTTATTTATTAGTTTATTTATTTAGTTTATTATCCATAAACTAATCTGTGATATCTGAACTACTTGCACTTTGGAACTGTGAAAACTCATGTCAATAAATAAATAAAAGAAAAACAAATACATATCCAGAATATTAAAACAATACTTTCTGTTTAGTTATAGAAATTGATGTAGGATTAGGTTCTTGCTACATTTTTTGTAATCACAAATACTTACCTCCATGTAAAGGCCCAGATATGGAATTTCAATTGAAAAAGTGCTTTTAGCAAAAGCAGTAACTACTGAGCTGCTGTAATAGAAATTCACATGCAATTGTAACTGCACTATTTTCTATCAAAGAAATCTTTTCACTTAGAGTGATGACTGATTTGAACATTACACCCCAAAAGTCTTCAAGTCATGCAACAAAGATCAAGAAAAAGACATGAATATTAAAGTCATTTCAGACACTTAAGGTTACATAGATACAAGTGAAGTCATTGATTTTGAAAAGGTAAAGTAGCAAGCATGTGAAATTAAATCCTCTCTCTAAGCACTTCTATTAGGGAAACATAAACAGAAAAATAAATAAATGAATAAAAGTTTAAAATACAAGCTGTTGGCAATAAATTTAAACTCTGCATAATCTCACACATTCATTAAAGGAAATCATTGAGAAACAGATCTGTGGAAGACCTAGTAAAGAGAAAGTCAGCAACAGCACAGAACTTATCAAACCTACTCTACAATAGCTTCAGCCAAAAGGCTTAAGCTTTGCCTCCTCCCACAAGATTTATCTGCTTAACACGTTAATTAAAAAATAAAAAAAAAAAATCACAAATCCTGCACAGATACTGCCCCTATACCTCCATGTTGCTAGGAGTATTTTCCCAGTGACATGAACCTCTTCCCATCTACTGTTCACTCTGAATGCTCACAGCATTCACCTGGGAATCCATCTTTCCTTGAGTAACTCTACTATTTGTTAATCAAACACAAGGCACTCATAGACTAACGCAGAGGTTCCACCCCTCAAAAAATGAAACTGCTCAACTGTGTCAGTGCTTTCAGAGACTCCCTTTACCTCCAGCTCCCTGACGAGCTTCTGCTGCTGTGTAATCTTGAAATCCAGATGGTTGGCCTGGAGCTTCAGGATCTTGCTGCAGCCATGGAGCTCTACCTCCATATCCCTCAATTTCCTGAGCGTGTCTTGCAGGACAACATTCATATCCTGAAGAGAAATAGGTAAATGAATAAATAAATACTTCAAGAGGTACTTTTTCTAAGATGAAGTATTGCAAGTATTGGAACAACAGACACGCTTTTAATTCATCACCAAGAAATCTATGTTGGCCCAAAAATCTCTGTGGACATCACATTCTGTGGTAACACTAAAATCAGAGCCAGATCTCCACAGGAAATCTTTCTCTAAAAGAGTAGAGCCCTTCCGATCTGTTCTGTCTCCTAGCTCAGTGGCAGTGATAGAAATAAGGTGCATTTGGTGAAATCATGCATGGGGGCAAAAGTTCATTTTTGTACTGATTTTAAATGCTAAAATTTCAAATCAGATGTTTTTAGAAACTGTTTCTCCCACATACTAAATAGTTTTAATTCCTGCTATTCTGAAAAGGATTTTCTTCTACCTAGAAACTGAATTACTTTAAGAACTTATAAAATATGAAGTCCTCAGTAGAATAAAATAAGCTGCTCCCGACTTCAATGTCTGCATACAGAAATTGAAGCAACAGGTTGGGAGAATTACTGTCATTACTGGATTCTGCAGCTCTGTGAAGTCCCTGCTACAAAATCCCCATAGTCCATAATAATTAGGACTAAATTTAAGCTAATCCTGTAGTTTCGCATGTTCAGCAAGACAGATTTCTTCCCTTCTGAATGTAAAATAAATAAATAAATAAATAAATGAAACAAAATTCACCATTTCTACAGAAAATACACGTAGAAAGATACAGAAATATTTATTTCTTCATGTTTATCTTCCAGATAGTAACAAAAATGTACTGGGAAATGTGAAGTAAGTAACAGATAGTTTGCTGTAAAATGGTACAAAAAATTTAAAACATTTTATACTGGAAATGTAATTACCATTAGTGAACTAAAATTGTCATGAATATATCCAGCTCATTAAACAAGTCAGCAAGAAATGCAGGATTTCAGAATTTTGAAGGATTTTTGAATTCTTTGGAGGTGGTATGACTCTATAATACTATCCCCTTAGCCACCTGCAAATATTTGCTCATGAAAAACATGGCTGCATGTTTTTTCTTCTTCTTTTTTTTAACCATGTGTAAGCAACATAATCTCACAGGTATTCTAAACAAAAAACCGTGAAGGGCTATGATCTCTTCCATAACCACGAGGTGATGCTATTGCCTTTCCTATGGAACTCCAACACCTCCTATCCTGGACCAGAGCTCACCACAAACCTGTCACAAAGCAGAGAGGGTGGCTTTTCCTGTCACATTTCAAAACTCTACGACTTCACCTCCATGCCTGCCTCAGCATTTTCACAGCCAATTGAAATCAGAATTACAGTACATGCAGTGCACTTTTTCCCAACCAGGACTTGCCTATGTGCTCAGAGTCCTACTTCTCTGCTCATATTAAGACCACAATGAAATCTCCCTAGCTTTCATTTTATAACTCAGAGTAACTAAAGGAGATTTAAACCGGGCTTGTAAATACATGACACAAACGACTGCAACATTCAAAGTCATAATTTACAAACTTCCTCTGCAACCACTGGCAGAGAACACTGCCAGGGAACTGACAGAGAACACACTGTCCCAAGCCATCCACTGCTCCTTTTGTCCTTTTTTGAGGACAAACACTTGACAGAGCATAGCAATTTTTTCAACACAAATCTTTTATGCAGCATTGAACTCTCTGAACATAGCTTCTACAAAACACTACACAAGAGAAGGAAATACCCTTCCAGATCCTCCTCAAACTAACTCAGACCCTGTTAGCCAGAACTCAGAGCTTACCCTGCTGTATACCTGGCAACTTAGAAAACTGTATCTAGAAGTAGCCTAGTCCTGCCCTACTTTTATAAGAATTAGTTTTGAATGAAAACTGACTTGTGTTTCTCCTTGTTTTGAGAAGGTGCTGTCCACAAACTCCTTTGTTTTTCTCTACCACTGGGTCCTGATAGCTTGGGTTAGGTGTTCACCATGACAAACAGCCACAACACATTCCATCAGAGCCCAAACCAGCGTTACACACTAAGTGTAACTTTATAAAACTGTAATCTTCAGAACTATTCTGCAGTATTTAGCTATGTGGGGGACTATTTTTCACCTTCAACCAGGAAAGCCCTAACAGAGTGCACACTTTGCACCAAAAGACCTTTCACAGCATCTCATGGAACTTTCCATCTATTAATACATCATACCTGACAAGCCTTTTCTGTTCGAGTTTTTTCTTCAATAAGGAATTCCACTTCAGCGAGGTGTACTCTGTGGATATTATTTCTCTCCATTTCAAATTTTTGTTGTTCCTCTTCCCTCTGCCGCTGAGCACTATGAAACATTTTTTCCATCTCTGATATTTTTTGCCTATATTTGTCATTGAATACTGTTGTACCAAAAAGAAAAAAAAAGAAAAAAAAAAGAAAAAAAAAAATTATAAATAGCACTGCAAATAAGCATGTTCAGGAAAAAAAGATATAATGAACATAAGTTCTTTCGTGGATTGTGATAATTTGTGAAATGCTGGAACATAAACACTTCCAGTTTCACTATAGAGAAACAATCACATCTTGTATTCCTGTAGCATCTTTCACACAAGGACATAGAAATGCTTTGGAGATTTTTACAAATTAAAGTTCTTCGCTCTTTGGAAATAAATAAAAATTCAACTCTTTCAAGTGAGGCCTCCATACCATGGGGAACTTAAATTGCATTTTTCTGGCAACAGGTGGCTAGCTTATTTCCAAATGCCTATGTGATACTTTAGTCTGTATCAATTAATTTCAAGCTCAGTTTAAGTAAAAGTAAAGACAGACACCTGCCACATGAAGAAGACTCTAGGAAAATCTAAGGCAGATTGGGATAATGAGCAAAGGCTTAGCTTTTCTGGAGAAATTTACTGCTGCTCAAGAGATTTAAATCTTCAGTCCAGCAACTGCTCTAAGATAGGGAAATACAGCATATAGCTCTCTGTGAAAGCTTAAATGTCAAGGAAAAGTTCTTCTCCTATAAGCAGTTTTACTTGCAACTTTGCTTCATTTCACAAACTGACTTTTGGGTCAAAATATATTGTATTACCTTTTTATGCTACTGAGTACAACTACCTATGTTGGCATTTATGTGATCACCACTTTCAAATAGATTTTTACCTCAAATTCATCCCATTCTTCTGAAATTTCTTCCTAGCTGGAGAAGGGTTAAAAAACCAGAAGAGACATGTTGGGCTAACACAGAGAATTAGCAGACACAATGATGGGGAAGATGTCTCAGATGTCAAGAAGTCAAGCCCCAAGAAGAACAGCAGAAAAACAGTTTGGAGAACACGCTAAAGACAGGGCACAAGGGAGGTGCTCTGTCCAAGAAGTTGGGATCATATCAAAAGTACCACACGAGGTGAGCAAGGCTACAAGAGACCAATTAAAAAACCCCAAAAACCAACAAACAAACAAACAGGAAAAAAACCAACGAAAAACAAAACAAACAAAACCAAAACCAAACCAAAACCAAACCAAAAATAAAATAAAAGAAGCCAAACAAACAAAAAACAGTTTGGTAATTTTCAACCAACCAGAAGATTTTTATAATTTGTGTGTTCTCCAAATAAGTGTAAGTGCAAAATTCTCATTATCAAGTTTCATAGTCTCCTTCCATCCTTGTAAGGTTACAAACTCCAGGAGTGCTCCAGCCTTTTCAGTGAACACCAAAGGTTCACAAATGCATCTCCTATACGACATTTTTAAAGAGTGTCATACTTACATAGATAATAAAAAATGCATGTCCCCAGCTTTTCTGTGCGAGAAATCTCTCTCTGAGAAGGATTAAGAAAATTTGAGTTTCTGAATACAGAACTAGTTGGGAGAAAAATGTCTGGGTAAATCCCTTCCTTTCTACATAGTACTGTCATAATACACAGTATTTCTATAACAAGAAAACCAAAGATGACACAAAGAGGCCAGATAAGAACAATGAAAAGCTAGAACTATGTGAAAAATGAAAAGAAGAAATCAGCATGATGAGAACTCCCGGGGGAAAAATGGGTTTTGGAAAGAGTGTAAACAAATAAGCAGAACTAGATTTTAT
The DNA here is from genome assembly GCF_009819885.2 of Catharus ustulatus. Lineage (NCBI taxonomy): Eukaryota > Metazoa > Chordata > Aves > Passeriformes > Turdidae > Catharus > Catharus ustulatus. Next base: position 326,388 of record NW_024879446.1, read on the forward strand.
TTGTTTTCCCCCCTGAAATGAAAAAGGAAGAACTGCTGGACATAGTGATAAACAGGATGGAGAGAGGCACACCTTACTTACAATTTTTTACGCACTGAAGGAAGGAGTAACAGAAGGTTAGGAAAAGACAAAAAAGAGGGACTGATAGGTTTACCAGGTTATATTTCATACATATGAAACAGCAAGGCTTTTGTAAACTCTTACGAGCTTATAAAAGCAGATGAGTAAGACATGGGAAAATAAGAGGCTTCCAAAAATCATAGTAGCCGTAAAACTTTATGCAATCTCTGCTTGTTTTAGTGACTTGGGACTGATGTATCCTCTGGTGAATATCTTTTTTTTTTTTTTAACTTACCTTGCAATTCCAAAAACTTCGTTTTGGCATCTTGTAGCTTGTCCTCTGCAGAATCCATCTGCTCCTGAGCCTCTTTTCTAGCAAAGGACAATTCACACTCCAGTGCTTGACGAAGAGCCTCTCCTCTCTCAAGTTCCAACCTCAAATTCATTATTTCTTCTTTATAGCGAGACATCTAGAAAACAAATATTTCAGAAATTGCATTCACAGCTGCCATCTTATTATGTCTCAATTTGAAATACAATCTTGAAACCTCACATATCAGACACTTTTTTAAAAATGCAAACTGTTCTGCTCTTATATCATTTTCATGTACCTTAAACATACCCCTCTGTTTTTCCAAATATACTTCTGCCTTAAGATAATAAAATTTATAATTATATTTCACAGGCAATTTTCTGATAATTGTATTTAACAACTAGAAAAACAGTGATGTTGGGATACTATATTATCAGACACCTAGTGACTCGTTATGTAAACACAAACTTCAGTCCAACCATGTTCAGCAGTCAAGCAGAATGCTATCCAACACAAAAACAAACAGAAAAAAACACTTCAAAAACGGTTCTTATCTGCTATAAGAAAGATAGTCTAGTCACTGCTGCCAGAAGTTACCGCATTCAAGCCACTTGAATGCAAGAAGGTGGAAAGTAAAACATGCCTTTCTTTAGAACATCTACAAAGCAGCAGCATCCTTATTAACAGGAGCTCCATGAATGGGAAATAATTTAAGCCCGTGACAAAGGTTTTCCCTGATGCTGTTGTGGCAAACTAGTACCTAAATGAAGTAGTAGTGAGAAAATAATTCATTAAAATTTTCTTGAGTTTGAATTACTATTACTGCTACAAATAACAATTCTGCTCTTAGCAGTTTGTTAGGGGCAGCTGGCCTGAGAGCTCATTCACCTGTTTTAGATTAAATACAGGCAATAAACCAAGTTTGTTGTTCCATAACCATTTTTTAAGAGATTCCTGCTTCTTACACAGTGATTTGCTCTTGTTGTGCTCCCATTGTTCCATCAATGGTGGGGTGATTCTCTAAAATGGATCCCTGGAATTACCAGGATTAAAACGCTCAAACAAAGCAACCATGTCTTACAGGGAGAATTTCAAAGCTGGGGGTGCAAAATATTCTTCTACATGACTTTGCTGTTGTGTAGTGCTCCAGTTTCTTACACACACCTTCAACTATCAGCAATGACACTGAAAGTGATACCAGTTCCTATGGGCAGGCATGAGAGGTCTGTACAGGGCTGCTGCTTTGTTATTTTCCAACTAGTGACCGTGATTTTGATTGACCCGATGAGAGAATTATTTCAAGGAAACAAAGTGCATTTAAGGAAAAAACTTACATTCATTTCAAGGGTAAAATACAGCAAACAAGCAAACAAACAAACAAACAAACTCCTTACCTCTCGATTGTGTTGATTGGTTAAGTCCAAGTTTTTTTCCTCAAGCTCCTGGAGTTTCTTTCTCAAATCTTTAATGGTGGCCATTTCTGATAGATTTCTATCAGGAGGTAACTGTTTTCCTTCCATATCCTTGCCTGAGCCCTTGCCTGAGCTGAAAAATGTGTTTTCAAAACACATGAACATTCATTTAAAGTTTCAATGCTTCCTTACATCAATTACCCAAGCATGGGCCCAGAGTTTTAAACATTCACATAAGTAAAATTACTTTGTGGACTTTTCATGCACTGTTGCTCTTTGAAGAAAGGATTATATAGAATTGCTTATTTTGCAAGACATGAGAGATATGGCAGCAGGAACTTAAAAGAGAGATGCACTTTGAATTAACAAAGTCGATTTAAACATTATGTGTTCATTATTAATTTTGAGTCTCTTTATTTTCCATAATGAACTTCCATCATTTTTTTAACTCCTAAATTCTGATTTTGATTCCTCTCTAATAAACTTTCAGGAGTTTTATAAACATCATTGCAATCATGTAAGTTAAAATAACTGGCCAGCTTTTTGTCTCCACAGTAAGTCTCATTTTTTTAACATGAGTTACCTTCTCAAAACCATCTCTGTCATGAAATAAATGCATCGATTTGGAAAAAACCTCTCTTTTACATACTTTGTCTTCAGAAATCCAGACACTCAAACTACAGACATGCAACTGATCACAAACACTACACAAATGAAAGGTGTAGTACTCCAAACTGTTTTATCTTAATTTCCACTACTATTCCAGCTATTAACAAAATCTGCTTGGAGATTAGCAGAATCAACCCTCAGGCACCCCAAGCAGTAATAAAAGATTCAAAACCAAGATTCGGTATATCAAGTGAAAAATTCAAGCACAGAATATTCGAATTTGTATATTTTAATGTATATATTATATATTATACATATATATTTTTATATGCAAATTTATAAACACACACACATAAATATGTACACATACACATATATACATACACATATAAGTATGTATATTAAAAACATATTTATTACCTAGGTAAATATTTTTAAGTGAAATTATTATAACTTCAAACTGGACAACTTTGAAGTTATTGCAATACTTGAAAATCAATGTTCACATTATTTAATATATGTTGGATTTCACATTATTTTAAGTACATAAGAAAGACTGCAATAACAGTTTTCTCCACAGAAAACTGCAAGCGTTTATGGGCAATAAATGTGAAACACACTGATAAAAGAAATAGGATTAAATTAAGCACTAAATTGGTATTATATAATACAGAAATGTAAATACTAAAGTACCGTATCTTTGTCTACATGAAGTATTTTTTACAGAAATGACATTTCCTGACATTTATTAATATATCGTTCTAAATAAAAACTGACCACTTCTACATTTGTGTATAGGCATAATTAACATTTTTCATAACCAAAAATTTACCTAATGGCATACATTTCCTCACGCATATTTTTGACTGGCAAAAAAGACACAAATACCATCAAGGGAGGGATCAGCAACTTAGATTAAATCTTACCTTTAAGGACATGACTACTATTAAAGGATAAAATTTCAGTTTTTTAGCCGCAGACTATAAATATTTAAATATAAAAATTATATGACACCATAAAAATTAGCAAATTAAAGATGTTATGGAAATGAAAACATATGAGAGGATTAGATCAGAGAACACAATATTAAGGACTTGTAGGAAAAGCATTAGACAACTTTTTGAAATAGCACTTTATGAACAGCTTCTGAACTCACAATGCAATTGGTGGAAACTTAGAAATCTATATCAGAAAACCCTAATTTTCTTTCTTAATATAGAACCAAAAAGGCCAAACCACCAAAAACAAACAAACAAACAAACAAACAAATCCCCCAGCCAACCAGTGAAAGAAATGCTGAACTATTACTATGTTAACCACTTCATTTTATTGCCTACTTAAACATTTTACACTAAAATAGAAACTAGTATAAAGAATTTTTGTTTCTGTGATACATTAATTATCACAACATGGCAAACAAATGCAGCACTTTATGAAGGCTTGATACTGCTGCTTGGAGATTTTTCCTTTCATCTTCATGTAACAATTAAAAATGCTACAGCCATAAAGCTCTCAGAAGATTCAAAGACAAAACCACAAAAGTGTGGAAAGTTTCAAAGCATGCACAATTTGCAGTCTAACAGAATTCAGAGAATGGCTTCTACTTCCATTTTCATATCTTACTAGTTCACCAACACTTGGTTTTGAACTAAAACTTGTTGTTTGCCAACTGTAGTTTTTATCTAAGACACCATTTATAGCAGGACTTTAAGAATCTTCAAGAAAGCACATGAGCAGGTGAAATAGCTCTTGAGTCCTACATTGCAGAAGGTATTTTGTAGTTCAAAACCTCAATTCTCAGTGTTCGCTTCACAAGTTCTGCTTGTTTCAGTCAACATGAACCATGGACAGAAAACCAGCTTCTCACTAGCTTCAATTCCACAGCTGGCAGGAAATGCAGAGTCATTTTGCAACACAGAGAAATGTTCTTTCCCTTACTCCCTAGCGCTGCAATTTTGCTAAACTTCTGCAGCTGAAGGAGCAGACTGCAGTCTGATTTTCTAACCAAAGTCCGCATTTGTGGAATTTTGCTGTTCCTATGTAACTGGCAGTTTTGTACAGACTAAAGACAGACAAGGAGTTTGTGCCAAAGATCAAACTCTCACCAAGTTATAAAACACAGGGCTCATGGTAAGACTTAAAGCCACCCTCTGCCACCTCAATTAATGTGGAAAACCCTGCTGTGCCTCCTGGGCAGTATTCCTACGTGCTGGCAGAAACTCTCTCCACCTCCTGATGACTCTATGACAGCTTGCATGTATCACACCAGATCTGGGCTCTTCCTCAGCCTGAATTGCATCATTTCAGGCATCTAGACATTAAATAAGCCACAAAAGCAGGAAATCAACTGCTAGACTTAACAACCCAAAACTGAACCTCACTGATTAGTTTCTCCAGATGAGTTGTTGACTGAAGAGGGTGAACTCATGGTGCTCAAAATGAAATTTGTTGAGTCTATAACTTGTAAGGAATTAAGAACATAGTTAACCATATGTACATTTACTTGTTGATCATCAACAATTAGTCTGTTCTACAGCATAAAAGCATTAAGGCCTCTAGCAGAGACATGTTTTACTTTAGTTGTCAACTCACAAAAATATTTGTTTTTTTAACCACCGATGAACAGTTACACAGTGTTACCACCATGTCACTTGAGTAATTACCACAACTGCAAGTTGATATTGGCTTTAGAAAACAGAATTGTACTGCTAGTCCTCCAAGCCTGAATACTGTAGAGAAATAAATATACATAGAGGGAGCAGAATATCCACTCTCTGAGTTATCAGAATACCAATAAAAAAAATGTTATGTTTGTGTAGATTGAGCTACATTCTCCTAAGCAGATTGCAAACTCTGCTTCTCTGCAAAACAATTCTAAGGGAGGTAGATGATAGTACTATTATTTTCTAAGTGGATCATACAGACACGGTTGCCTGTGTAATAGAAAACTTGCTATGTTAAAGGCTGCTAAGTCTTGCACAAATAGCACAGAACTTTTCCATTACAATGTAGCACTACGAACTAAAAACTTAGGGTTTTTTGTAGCACTAGTCTCTTTATTATTGCAGCTTAAACCAAATTCTCATAATGAACAGAAAAATCCAACCAACCAAACACCACCAAAACCCCAAAACCAGAAACAGAACAAACATTCTGAAGTTGTAAAACTTCTTTAAATTATCTGAAGTCACATAGAGGAAAAGAAAAATCTAAATCTGAATAGTGTCACCTGGGAATGCTAAAGATTTGGAATATGCAATATTCCTGAATTAAAATGGGTATCAATACCTTTCTAGCACACAAAGGGATAAATTCAAAAAGGATGCTATTTCACCGAGGGGAAGAAACAATTCCAGTGCCATGGAGCAGCTTGTGGGAATTCCATAATTAAACGAAACAGCAGAGGAAGATTTTGCTTGGGGAATTATGTTTGATGTGTCATTAAAAACTTGTGTCAGTTTCTTCTTGCAAACTTCAGAATATATGCTGAATATTTCAGAACAGGCCACTGCTTTACACTAGATATGAGGAAGAAATTCTCCTCACTGAGGGTGCTGAGGCCCTGGCACAGGTTGTTCAGAGGAGCTGTTGCTGCCCCATCCCTGGAAGTGTCCAAGATCAGACTGGACAGGGCTTGGAGCAGAAACCGGGGATAGCAGAAGGTGACAACAACACATTGGAAGGTCCCACGACATTGGAAGGTGACAGACACCACTCAAGAATAAATCTAAACGTGATCTGAAAAAATCTAACCGCACTCACTTCAAGCCGGCAAAGCCTGGAGCGAGTCCCAAAGGCGCAGTGAAAGCACAGAACTCACCGGACAGTGCCGCCGGTGCCTGGAGCTGCTGCGAGGCTGCTCCTCCTCCAGCAGGACCGGGTGGGACGGTCGGAGGGCAGCGGCTCCCGGCAGGGCAGGACCTGGAGTGCCGGGACCAGCCGGGACAAACGCGGAGCCGGAGGCGGCGATTCCACGGTTGCCACGGACGCGCACGGTGATGCCACAATGGCCCGAACCCAGCGCGGGGCTCTGCCGGGGCTCCCGCTGCTCTCTCCGGCCTCCCAGACATCTCCTAAGGCTGGAGGGCTCCTGACAGTCAAATAAAAGTGCAGGACACTGAAAGGAGCCCCTGACACCAAAGCCAGACTGAGATGTGCGAATCCTCAGCACCGCGCACTCTTCGGCCAGAGAGAGGAACAAACAGCCAGAAAGTTTGGAATGTCTGTGGAAGAATTCAAAGCAGGGAGCTCTCTGCACCAAAGGAGCACATTTCCCTCCATCAGGAGGGAGTCAGGCTTAGGGAAAGGTTCTCGTGAAACCTCTTGAACAGAGAGATTTCGAGTCCCCGATGGGAGCGTGGATGTCCAACAACAACTGAATAAACCCCACCCTACAGGATCCTGGAGAAGCACTTTCTCCTTCTCTGAGCACTGTTGTACTTTCTATAACTCTCTGATTTTAAAGTTCCTGTTAAATTCTTGCTGTCTGCACACTTAGCATGCAGATGATTTAACTCTTTGCTGGCACCAGCCACGGTATCCTGAGCTTCTTTCAGGTTTTGTCTTACAGCACACATCCATCAGGATACCTGGGATATATCCTTAAGCCTCAAGGTTTTAATTGCAAGAGATAAAAACTCCATAACATTTCACTGTCTGGCATATGTCTCAAAACTTCATTTCTCATTTGTGACTTGATCTCTGTAAATGGCTTTCAGCTGTGGTTCTGCTAATTCTGTGTCATGTAGTTATTTCAAATCTATTGTGCCAAACGAAGTAAGGGGGATGAAGGGTATGTTGAGTGTTGTTTTATTTGTTCATTATGTCTGAGAGATTTTAATGCGCAATGTTGTGATTTTAAAACAAATAAAACAATAAAGTGCAGAGTAAGACAACTAACTCCATGCAGAAATAACAGAAAAGTGAGGTTTAAGTTTGGGTGTCTGAAATAAAGATTGAGTTATAAAATGCAGCCCTTCCCACAGTCGTCTTCTCTTTCCTTCTGTCAGGAGAAGTTGTCAGGTCTAGTCCATGGCCAGATGTTCTCTGTGTGTCTGCTTTTAGAGTTTCATGGAAGACTTGGCTTTGATCTGCTGCTACACTGAGATGCAACTCCCGTTTTTTCTTTCACTCCTGTAGCTGTTGCTCCTGTTCATTCAAAAGTGATTGTGCCTGACGGTTCCAACGTCTGCATTATTTAATCCTCCTACACTGCCAAACCTCTCACGGGTGATGAATTTTTGCTGAAGCATGTTTAATTGTTCTCACAGGCTCTGGGCTTTGTCAGCTTCTTTTTTTCATCTTACTGAAATTCCATGTGAATTCTGCAAGTTGTAGGTGCAGTGAGTGGTGTTCCATCCGTGCTGCATGAAGCCTCCCTGTAAATTCAAGTATTAGCTTCTGCAAGGATGCTTTGTTTTTCATGCTGGACAGTCTGTCCCGCAATCCACGCTCCAGATGAGGAGTCTGTCTCTAGATCAGTGGTGCACTTGCTGTGGGCTAGTGGAACTGTCTCCATTATTACTTCAGCTTGTTCATAATTTCAGAAAAGAAGCTTCTGGCTGCACCTACTTGAAAGTGTTCACAAAACCAGGACTCTGGTTTGTTAAAAACATTTTGCAGTTCAGTCATGGAACTGGTTATTGCAGCATGGAAATGAACTAGGAAACCAGCTGAGTGCTTCAAAGCAGCCAATTTCTGCCTCTTCACAAACTGGCAGCTGATGCCTGTGGTTGGATTCTCCTGCAAGCACTCGAAATCCAGCACCTCCTTTTAAGCCCCTTCTCCAGGTCAAAAGGGAACAAGAGGACTGGGCTAAAGCTTTAAGACTTTTAGCTGCCAAAACTGCAATCACAACTCCTCACAACACATAAACCAGGCCCTTGGTTCTTCTTTTTCTCATCCTTGCTTTGTCGTGATTGTTTTCCTTGCCATCAGGGAGAGCATTATTTAGGCTCCTGATTTTCTGTTTCATGGGTTTGTGGGTGTTGACCTGGTCTTGGAGAGAGTCTCTTTGGGAAGACATAAGCACATAGCTGGTGGTAGAGAGGACACAGCCACACCACGCTCCTTTTTGCCCACTCCTGTTGATTACATTCCCTAAATCCTTTTTTAAATTGCCTGCTAATGTTCTGGAGATTGCCCCAGGTTCATAAGTAAGAAGAATTAGAAGCTTATGGCAGTTTTCTATACAGGGAGAGAAGTGAAAAATGCCACTATCAAATACAGATGCAAATAAGGAAGAATAAAATAAAGAGCAACTGCACAGCCATTGTTGCATACAAAAGAAGTGAGATTTTGTTTCTACAACACGACCCAGCTACTGAGAATTTGGAAGTCAGCAGATCTCTTTGTGGCAGCTCACCATTACTCCAGAGTCCAGTAATCACATTCCCTCTCACACTGAGTATATCCTTCAGAAGGAAAATATGCCAAAAAAATCGTCTTCTTCCACAGGCCATTCTAAATTCTGCAAGAATAAAAATTATTTGTTTTTTCTGAGCCAGTTTGCTGGTTGGAAGAGAAATCCTCATGAAAGGAGGGTAGTTATAGACTGGAGAAATTGGGAATGATCATAGGAAGCTGAGTTTTGAAGCATTCAGCAGTTTACTGTCCACTCATCAGCACCTGAGGCATGGACAGTGCAAAATTAGAGACAGGAGGAGAATTGGAACAGAGACAGATTTCGGGGTTGCTACTCCAAGCAGAAAATGATGGAGAGGTTTTAGTCTTAAAGGTTACTGCTGAGAGCAAAACCACTGCCTTAATAACCCCATTATTCTCTGTTCCTTTTGGGGATTAAGCCTCTGTTGCAGCTCAGCCAAGGATTTTAGAGACATTTAACCCTGGCTTCAATCTCCCTGGTGCATGAGGGGAAAGGAGCTATTTTCTTTGCTAAAAAACATGCCCTACCTGCTAGCCTGCTGCCATCACTGTCACAGGTGCTGGTATGGTGAAGATGCCTTTGGGGTTGATCTCATCATTTACATTTTCAGCTGCAAAAAGCAGCTTAAACATCACTGACCACTGCTGAATTCAAGATGCAATTTGTTTTAAGACGTAAGGAAATGGTATAAGTGTTTTGTTAGAAAATAATTAATATCTCTCTGACTTGTATATCACACAGGATAGAAGTATAGCTCCAAGAAACATGAGTGTTTTTAGTACACAATCTTCTGCTTTCTTGCCTTCCTTGCCCAGGGTCCCACCCAGCTGATTTTATGTTGTGTTTAACCAGATGCTTTTTCATCCCTTTCCTTAGTCTTGTACTTATGCTCTGAGCGTCTCTGGGAAATAAGAGGCTCCACTTTGTTCCTCAAAATGTTCCACCTGATCCTGCACATGTACAGGTGAGCCTACCTTGGGGTGATCTTTGAACTCCTCCCACCCAAACCCTCCATGTCCATCAGGAGCTTGGTGCACCTAAAGCCAGTCTCCAGCAGTGCCTGAATCGGGTCCCTAAGGACCAGCTCTCCTGATTCCAAAGGACTGGGATGAAGGGCTCAAAGCCCACCTGCAGGGCCTGGGACCACTGGAGAATCCCGCAGAACAAATCTGCCTGGAGCTGCCAGGACTGAGCCTTGCAGGTGACACAGGGACTAAGATTTCCTGGAGTACAGCCCAGGGAAACACTGCAGCTGCAATCTTCCTCTGCAGCAAGAGGACAACTTCTGCCTCTCCTCACCTGATACTGGAATGACATCAGCGCTGCTGCCCTCTACCTGAGCAGAAAAATAATGAAAAAACTTTCCTGAACAAATAATCCCTTGCAAAGATGGTCAAGATCATTCTGATGACTCATTTTGTCTCCAGGCTTCTAAATATAATGGGAGTTGTTTGTGGCAGGGCTGCAGGGAGGACATTGAACTTCCTGCCACAATTTACAGGAACTGAGAATGGTACAATTACCCTAACATCTTCAGCAAACCCCTGGAAATTCTTGACCATAGTTCTGCCTGGGTCAATCCCCATTCACTGTCATTACCAAGCATCTGAGTCCACCAATAATCCCTGCCTTGTACAGCTTTCAGCAGGACAATAGAGTGAAGCTGACCTGATATTCCTTGCTCACAACTGGGCCCCACTCTATGGTCAGACTCGTGGGTTGGTTTTTGTCACCCGGCAGGGCCCATGGCTGGGCAAGCGAGCAAATCAGAAAAGTCAGAGATGCAGATGGGAAAGTAAAACCTTAAACTAGCATTTGAAATCAGCACTCATCCAACAAGAAAATGGATCACATGCCTACAGCTCCACAGTTCTGTAGGATGGAAGAAGGGAAAAAATGAGTGTAAAATTAGCAGGAGGGGTTGTGCTCACCCAGCTCATCGTTAGGCTTCAGAGCTCCATCTCGTGGGTGCTGGCCACCAGCAGTGGCTACTGCCCAAGGAGGATGGAGGCCGTCAAACCTCTTAGGGATCTGGAGCTCACTGGCACTGTCAGAGCCATGGACACACTTTCTGGTGGCCTTTTTGCTATTGCTTTGTAACACTGAGGAATGCAGCATGGGTGCTATTGAGTCTCTCTTAAATGTCCACACTGGAGTCATTGATGGACAAATCTGCACGTCTGGCAGGGCTGTTTGTGAGCTCCTCCTGCTCTGTCATGGCTCAGGGCTGCCTTGTCTCAGCAGAGTACTGAATGGGAAAACAATTGTTTGGCACAAACAACTCCCATTATATTTAGAGGCCTGGAGACAAAATGAGTCATCAGAATGATCTTGACCATCTTTGCAAGGGATCATTTGTTCAGGAAAGTTTTTTCATTATTTTTCTGCTCAGGTAGAGGGCAGCAGTGCTGATGTCATTCCAGTATCAGGTGAGGAGAGGCAGAAGTTGTCCTCTTGCTGCAGAGGAAGATTGCAGCTGCAGTGTTTCCTTGGGCTGTACTCCAGGGAACCTCAGTCCCTGTGTCACCTGCAAGGCTCAGTCCTGGCAGCTCCAGGCAGATTTGTTCTGTGGGATTCTCCAGTGGTCCCAGGCCCTGCAGGTGGGCTTTGAGCCCTTGACCCCAACCCCTTGGAATTGGTTTGGAGAAAGGATGTGCCTCTAGCTGGCGCACTGAACCTAGGCCTTGCTGGGTTTGAGATCAGAAGGCAACAGCTCCAGTGGTCTCTACACAAAATGTCGACATTTTAGTAGCATTTGCCCATTGTAATGGAGTTTATACTCCCTAATGATGAAGAAGACTCGTACCTGCTTTGTTCTTCTTTCTTTGATGCAATGTGAGCACTTGAACCTCAAACAAAGCTACAATTGGGGGAAGTAAAACATGTCAATAAAAATGACACTTGTCTCCAGTCACAAAGCCTGTGCTCAAGTGTGAGTGTTTTTTCATTCAGTACCCACCTTTCTTCTTTCTTTTGACAGGCTGCCAAGTGGTGGAGTCATGGCTCCTGGAGGGATTTAAAAGCTGTGTAAACATGGTGATCAGGGACATTCTTTAGTGGTGGGCTTGGCAGTGCTGGTTTAGCAGCTTGAGTTGAGGATCTTAGGGGGCTATTGCAACCTCAGTGATCTCATGAGTCTGTGATTATTCATTGCCCATTAAATCACCGTGGATTATATCCATTTTACTATTTTTTAGAGGGAGTTCCATTTAGGAATGGGGAAGCAGAGGTCAAGGAAAAATATTTTTAGGAGACTTGCAGACCATAGAGAAAGAAATACAAAAGAAAAGAATAAATCATGGCATTGGTGAACCTAGAGAAGTTGAGTGGAACACTTCATACAGCTAATGATGAGGTGGCAGCCATCCTCATTTCAAGGTCGTGCTTTAATTAGAAATGAAACATATGGCGTAGACCAGCTGAAGAAAACAGAGCAGTGCTTTTCCTGCAAGAGAGCAATTCCTTCCAAAGGTCCCAAGGCAATATGAAAATTACAAAACAGCTTTCCAGCTCTTCACAGTAACATTGTTTTTTTCCTCCATTTAACTGATGGCAAAATCAAGACTACTATTTTAACATGTATGCTACAATTGCTGCATGAATAGATAAGATGATTTGCTAAGTAGAAAGAACAAGAGGTTTTCATGCTGATAATACATTATTATTGACAATTTGGTGCTTTTATCAAGTAATGGTAATCAACCTTTACTTGCTTGATAAATTCCTAGCCCAGAGTGTTGATTTTATCGAAATTACCTTAGCAGTTAAGGGTGTAATTTTCTGCTGGTAAAATGAAGAATGTTCTCAGCAATTTGTAGTTGTCCAATTATTTGGTACAATTTTTTAATGTTTTAACATGTTCCATGAGTTTCAAGGCAGCTTGAGTGCTCTGCATGGTGTGTCAGCTTGCTGAATAGGAAGGCACCTGTCAGTGTTTTTGTTATACACAGTCTTCTTGCTAGCTAGGAAAATAAGACCTGAGGGTGTTTATTATTGCTGACTGTGAAAAACACGTCACATTTTCTCACACCAAACATTACCCAATTTCCCTTCCACTTCAAAAACTATGTTATTTGTTAGGGCCTACCAGGGCACAAAATGATGCCCAGTTAAAAGAGTTCTGTGTCTCTCAGTGGGGACAACTGCCACGAAAACATGATGATTCTGTGTGCAGTATAAAATCTGGTACCACTGATGCACTGCATATGTGCCTATCCAGAAATAAGGACTCTGCTGAAAAAGACTGCACTCCCTGGGGAGGCTGGTGTTTCCCCAGGGCAAGAGGAAGAATTTGCTGACATCAGGGGCACTCCCATCAGATGAGTTGCTGGCAAATTCAGCAGCAGCTGGATGAGGAAAGAACTGGCTTGCTACAGTCACCTGAAGTGCACAAGGCAACAAGTAACATCAGCAGCACCAGGAAACCCTTCAACCAAACCTGAGTTGTGAGCTGCAAAGAGGAAACCTTCTTCATTTACCTCCATTTACCAGCTTCCTATGTTTAGCAGCCACTTTCCAGTCTGCCTTTCTCCATTTCTACCCCAACTTTTCTTAACTGTTACCTGAAACAGCAAGGAACACATGCAGGGGTTTGCAACTGAATATGATGAAAACCAAACAGCTGTCTGAAATCCATGCTTTCTTCTGCTCTCATGTTTCCTTGAACATATTACAGTAATTTCACGATTATAAGCCGCACTGAGTGTAAGCCGCACTTCTGGGTGCCAGCAACTTTTCATTCTTTGTCCATATATAAGCCGCACCTGATTATAAGCTGCACTTTGGGTTCGGACCAAAATTTTAGTCAAAATGGTGCGGCTTATAATCGTGAAATTACTAAGAAACAGTACCCTATACCTGATAATTGTAGCAGATGAACTTGGTCACTGAAAAGACTGTCTGCGTCTTAGCAGAGAAGTGAAACACAGATTACACCCAGTATTTTGTACCACCAGGAATTCAGAAGGCCAAAACCCCCTGAACAGTGAGCAACAAGTGTTGCCTGGCAATACTACTGAAAGAATCCAAACCAAAGACAGCACTAGAGGGCACAGTTGCAGGAGAGCAAACCCAACCAGATTTGGACTGCAGTGAAACACTCGACACACTGATGAAATTCCTCTCTGATAAATTAATGTAAATCAGGCTTGGAAGAAACATTCTCATTTCCATGTTGGCTGAAGGACTGGATCAAAATGATAGGTGACAATATAGCAAACTGGGAAGTGTTTGTATAATACGATGGCACATGGATAGACATCAGGAGTTGTTCTATATAATACCTTCATTAATGATTCAGAAGAAGAAACAAGCAGAGAGTAATGAGATTTGGTACTTGGGAGGATTACTTAGAACTGGTCAGAGCTACAAATTAATGCAAAGCAAGAGACATCAGAATCACAGGCACAGAAAAGCAAAAGGCACAAAGCATGCGGGTGGAAAGCAAAATTTAATAAAAAGAAACCCAGGGGAATTGCAGGCAGAGTAAACATCAATCCAGCAAGAGAAAACCTAGGAAAGGGTAACATGGGAAGTGATCTCGGCAGGAGAGTTGACAAATTATCAGAGCTGTGAAGATGCTTGAGTGACACATACAGCTGCATTGCCCAGAGAGGAGCTCCAACACCTCTGGGTCCTGGAACCATACAGAGAATTAATTCCCACCTTTATGCTCTGCTGTCCTGCCCTGCACATCCCTGCTGCAGCTGGAATTCAGGTGAGAGCAATAAGAGTAGTGGGAGAGGAGCTGGATTGCTCAATCTCCAGGAAAAGACTGGAAGTGCTGCAGCTTCACTGCAGTAGCAGAGACTGGGAAAGGCATGGCTTAGAAAAGGTGGTGGGGAGGCACATTCATCACCAGCATAGGAAGGAAGCATAGATAAGCAAAAGGCAGCTGAGAACACTAGAACCACAATTTTGCCTGTTGGGCAAGGAAGATGGGACCCTTCCCAAAGTATTTGGGCCACAGTGTACCTGGAAATGCCAACGTTCCAGAATATAAAATCAATCTGAGTAAATTGTAATGATAGAGAAAACCTATAAAATTCCCTCAGTGGAGGGACCTGTCTGTTCAAAACTGCAGACTATTGTTGTGGAGGAGCAGCACAGGCAGTGAGGATTATTCTGTGTCTGGGAAACAGTGGGATGTGGGCTTCTCTGCCTGTCCTGAGTAGAAAGCAGATTTGTGACAAGGAAGTTGCAGAGCAGCTTCCAGGGAGAAGGAGCTCCGGAAGCTGGCACCTCCCAGAAAAGCTTTCAGCCTTTCTGTTTACAGCAGAAAAAAGCAAGTCTTTCACAGAATCCCAGAATCCCAGTATGGTCAGGTTGGAAGGGAGCACAGTGGGTCATCTGGTCCTACCTCTCTGTTCCAGCAGGGTCATTCCAGACCATGTGGCACAGGATTGTGTCCAGGTTCTGGAATATCTCCAGTGGGAGAAATTCCCCAGCCTCTCTGGGCAGTCTGTTCAAAGCTTGGTCACCACACAAGGAAGAAGTTTTCCCTCATGTTCAGGTGGAACTTGCTGGCTCAGTCCCTGCCCGTGGCTCTGGTGCCATTGCTGGGCCCTGGAGCAGAGCCTGGGCCCTGCTCTGACCCTCCCTGCACACAGGGCTGAGGATCCCTCTCAGCTGGGGCTCCTCTCCAGGCTGGACAGCCCCAGCTCCCTCAGCCTTTCCTCATGAGGGAGATGCTCCAGGCCCTTCCTGACCTCCACAGCTTTGCTGGACCCAGGGCAGGAGCTCTGTGTCCCTCCTGCCCTGAGGAGCGCAGAGCTGGACACAGCACTCCAGAGGTGCTTTCCAGGGCTGGGCAGATGGGCAGGGTCCCTCCCTGACCTCCCAGCAGTGCCCTTCCAAGTGCACTCCAGGATCCCTTTGGCCTTCTTATCCCCAGGACACTCTGCTGGCTCAGGGACAGCTGTTTGCCCCCCAGGACCTGCAGGTCCTTCTTGCAGAGCTGCTTGCCAGCAGAGCACCCTGGCCTGTGCTGGTGCTTGGGGTTGTTCCTGCCCAGAGGCAGGATTCTGTGTTGGCCTCTGTTGGATTCTGGCGTGTTCCTGACATCCTTGGCTAGATTTAATTCCACATGGGCCTTGGCTTTCCCTGTTTCATTTCTACTTACTCTGACAATCTCTTTATGTTCATTCCAAGTGGCCTGACCCTGTTTCCATCTCTTGTGCATTTCCTGCTTACTCTTGCATAATGACAGGAGTTCCTTGTTCATCCATGCAGATCCCTTGTGCCCTTTTCACTCTTCTTGCTTCATTCTGCTCCAACTCTGATCTGCTCAGTGCGGGACTGTCACACAAATCCTGGCTGCCAGCTGTCTCCTGCAGCCAGCTGCATCTTGTTCTGAGAGTTTTATCAGGATAAAGCCAGAGATTTGTCTAGCAGAGAAAAGCAGTGCTGGGAATTCATGTATTACCTGAAGCCAAAAAATCATAAATAACATTTTAATCTGGCTGAGGGGCTTCTGGGCAACTCTGTTTGTCATCAGCTGTACTGAGAGTATGCCAAGCATTACCCTAGATCAGAAAGTTTTTGAACAGCAGTCCCACAGATGGCACAACAAGCTATTAAACATGAGATGCATAGGAAGATGACTCAGCCTTCCCCTCTTCAGGGCAAACAAAAGGTGATCCTGCCCCACATGTGTAATTTTTCTGTTTAGCTGAAGTGCTAGTGCTTATCTAACAAGAGCTTTTTCCAATATATTAATGAGAAAAGGCAATGTAGAAATAACATTGCCCCATTGTAGAATGATGAGGATTCCGCCTCACAAACAGGGACACAGACAAGGCAGAGGTGTTTAACACATTCTTTTCCTCTGTCTTCAGCACAGATGATGGACCACAGGAATCAGTGCTCTGAGCCGGAAGACCACAGCTGTAAGAATAATTAACTCCCAGGTGACCCTTATGTGGGATCTTCTGCTCCAAGAGGATCCCTGCAGATCTGTAGAGCCTGATGGGATGTGTTTTATAATGGGTGGTGGTTTGTGTTAATTTTCTGGTCAGGACCTGGGCAACCTCCTTTGGACCTGACAAGGACCGATCAGTATCTGATTTTTAGTATTGGCATAGTGTTACACCAATGAGAAAGTTTATGCGTCTTTGTGAAACACACACGTAAAGACAGAAATGTCTCTTTTGGTTCCAGCTGTTCAGCACGTAACTAGTCTGGCTGGGGTCAGGCCTGCACAGGCCGCGTGCCGGCTGGGCCTGGGCCTGGCTGGGGAGGGGAGGCTCTTTGGCCACTGAGATCCTGGCTACTTCCCCCTCCCCACAGCATGGCCAGACCGCCTGAGGTCACTCTGCAGGAATCTTGCTGCTGCCAACACCCCGGCAGCAGATCCCAGCTGCCAGGCCCGCCCTGCCATGGTGCGTGTGTGGTCTGGGGAAGGGGGACTGATCCAGGTCCCCCTGGAATGGAATGCAGTTGGAACTGCCACCATTGCTTCCTGACTGGGCCCTTGCGATCCTAGCCCAGCCCCAGTATGGCTCCCAAAGACTCTATCATAAATAGCTCCTGGCCTCAGCCCGGATGAGATCACATCACCATCTGCAGGCCCGGGCAAGATATTAACTCTTTTATTGCCCGGAATGAGATTTTCAGATGCTTTATTCTCTCTCCTGAGTGAAAGAAAAGGACAGGGATGAAGACATGCACAGAAACATCATGAAAACATCGAGGTCAGACAAAAGGAAGAGTCAAGTCCGAGATGAGGGATTGAGGAGATGCTGTAATTTGAACTGAAGTTCTTTTTTTGAGCTATGCAGAAGATTATGATTGATAAATCAGATACTCTTGTTTCCCTGTAATTCATAGAAATGCTTATGGAGTGGATGAAATGTTCTAACTGTAGACATGAGCAGAAGCATTTGTGTTAAAGTAAGCAGTAGCTGTGATCCCATAAGAAGTTCCAACGTCCCAAAGAGGGGAGATAAAGATTCCTCTTGCCCTCCAGGAAAGAACAGTGAGAACCTTTACTTGAACTGCTAATCTTTAAATTTATGTGCCCCATTAGTTGACATGGTCCTTGATAACAGTTGTGGGAAGACTGTTAGAGGAAGGGTTTTTTACAGTGATCAGATTTCCATTCTCCTAGGCAGCATTCACTGTGACATCAAGGCCGTGAGAAACCTGTTTCCTTGTGGAGAGGTCTCCATAGACTGAAGAGAGAAACTCCTCTCCCAAGGAAACTGGAGAAAGACTCTTTTTAGAGATGGTAAACTGACTGTTTTGTTTCTCTACGTTGTCAGTGTGGAAGAAAAGAAGTTGTGGTGGAAGGAGAAGTGTTCTGATAGTTTTGTTCTGATTCTTATTTTTCCTTGTAGTTTCTAGTAATTAACTTTTTCTTTATATCCTTTAAAGTTTGAGCCTGTTTTATCTTCCTCCTAATCCTATCTCATAACACAAAATGGGTAAATAATTCTAGTGGGTGCACTGGTGATTTAGCCAATGCGAAACCCACCACAGAATCCTCAGTTGCTGATGTAATGTCAGCCTCCCTCAATGATTTTTGAGCAGTCAGGAACTGGAGAGGTCCCAACTGTCTGGTAGTGGGTGAATGTTGTGATTTTCAAGAAGGGCAAGGAGGAGGACCCCAGAAACAATAAGCCTGTCAGTCTCGTTTCACTGACTGATATAATAATTGAAAAGATTATCTGGGAGGTATCAAAAACACCTGAAGAATAATATAGTCATCAGTCACAGCCAGCATAGCTTTATGAAGGAAAAGTCCTACTTGCCAAACCTGATTTCCTTTTACAACAAGATAATCTTTCTTGTGGATCAAGGGAAGCCAGCTGATGTAATCTTTGTGGATTTCAGCAAAGCTTTCCATACTCTCTTACCCAGGATCCTTCTGGACAAAATTAGTTTTGTAGGACTCCATCTTAGGGCAGGTTCTCTTCAACATCTTCACAAATTACTTGAATACAGACCTGGAAGGAATACTAAGTAAGTCTGACAACAGTATTAGACTGTGAGAAGCTGTTGACTGCCTTAGAAGAGAGGCCATGTGGAGAGATCTTGACAAATTAAAGAGCTGGAAAATGACCACTGGTGTGAAGTTCAACAAGGAAAGGTGCTGGATTCTGCCCCTGGTGTGAATCTTGGGGTGTCCTGCATGAGACCAGGGCTTGGACTCAATGGGCTCCTTCCATCTCAGCATGATTCTACAATTCCATGATCTTTCTCCTGACTACCTGTGGGCTGGATGACAGCTGCTGGAACAGGAAGGCTCTGCCACTCTGGTCTCCATTTGCCATCTACAAAAATGTGTGAAGCATTGTCACTGAAGGAAAATTAATGCTACTCAAGAGAGCAGTTAGTGATTCTTACCTTTGTACATTTTCCACTGATTTATATAGAGAAAAATCCATGCTTGTTTGTGTATGTGATTGGTAATTCTAGAGTACAATGACCACTAGACAGTTCAGGCTGGATAGTTCGACTGGATAGTTTGGTTTCAAATCTAACAGCTTTTGGTTGTTTTACAGATTTCTGGTTGTGAGGATGTATGTTTTTTTCAGGTTAGCTGCTGTCTGGAGTCTGTTTTGGAGGCTACAAGAGAACCATCATATTCCCACATGTGACAGGACCTGCAAATCTTGAGAACGATATGTAGATCCAAGTAATGGCAATGAGAATTAAATGTATAAGATACTGTTTTGTCATTAGTTTCTCTCCACCTAAAAAACCCTTCACTGAGGGTGAAGGCAAAGAGGGATGAGGGCAGCCTCCATTAAATAAAATCCTTGTTGTTTTCAAATATCTAAATTCCAGGAGGCTGTTAATCTTTTTTGTAATTTGGTTATTACTGAGGGACAGCAGTACTGCCTGATGAAAACAGTGTCTGAGATGATGAGCTCCACTTGTGATTCAAGAATGGAGGAGGTGATGGGGCAGATTGATCTAGACATCAGGTGCAATGCTACATGCAGTAGCATTACGTGCAGTAAATCAAATCTCTTCCTCTTCCACTCTTACTCCCACGCACAGAGAAACTAATTGTATGACTCCATACACTGCAGATGCAAACACAAGATATATGGAAGCTGAGCCGTGACTTTGACCTAACAGAAGATGACATTCAACTTGTTCAGAACATAATCACAATTGGAAATCCATGCATGTGTATTTTGTTCCAGGGAGGTGCAATATAAGCTGCGTTTTAAAATGTATCAGAGGGAGTTTAGCTTCTCAGACACCACTGAAAAGTGAGGAAAGTTGGGCCTCTCCTTCCCTCTGCTTCCTTTAAAAGTTCTGTAATGGTAGACCCTTCCATCAGTAAGAATGGTGTATGGTGGTCATGCTCCTGATTGGTGTCTGTAGGGTTTTGAACAGTGTAACAAGCTGAGCTGAGGAAATTGCCATTAGCTTTTCTGAGAAAAGTAAACTGATCATCTCTAAAGGTAAGTACATGTTGATGACTGTTCCCAAAAATGGATAATGGTTTAGGCTCTCAGCTAGTATAAAATTACAGGGGTGAATTCAAAGAACCGAGCTCATTAACACAAACTACAGAGCCGATGAACCTTGAATAGCTGGAAATGCTGGGCTTTGAATTTTATAATTAGGCTTCTGATAGGAAAGAGAGACATGAGAGATCAAGACAGCAATTAATTCTATCACAAAACAAACCACATCTGACTCATCACCATGAGAAGCAGAAAGATCTCTAAAATTTGTCCTTTGAAGCCAGGGTACTGTAATAGAGCTGCTTGAATAAAGAGAATGGAACAGCACAAAATGCACAAAATGCACTCCTTCTTGCCTGGCTCTGTTTCCAAAGTGCCACCTCTTTCTTTTCAGCTGCTGTGGAATAACACTGAAGTCAAATAATTTTTATCTGTTTTCGTTTCTTGGGTATGTGACTGCATTCAGAATAAACATTGAAGAATTACTCAAAATTCATAACAAAACATCTATCTTCTGACTGTCCTTCAATCTTGATGCATCTGTATAGCCTCATAATATTAAAATAAATTAGTTGTTATAATGCACTACACATGGCCTTGCTTTTTATAGATGCAGAGCATTCCCTGAGCTTCCAAAGAAGAGTAAGGTCATAGTGGGATGAAATACCTGAACATCTGACATGTTTATTAGGGACATGAAGTTATCCTGTGTGGAAGTAAGGTCTCCAAATGTATGATGCTTGTCAGGGCCTCTGCAAATGGTGTTTCCCTAATAAAGAAGGTTTTGCATGCATTTCCCGGAGGGAAGGTGATTCACCATGCCAGGTTGAAACCCAGTACAGTGCAGTGTAAGCAGTGCATGAGACTTGGTGGCACAGTGTATGGAAATCCAGGTATGACTCACACACTCAATATAGGACTGCAAAGAGGTATTTGCAATAATTGTGCAGAACTTTAGCATCATATCCCCCTGCTCTGTGCAGAAGTACCATGCAGGAGCAATCCTTTCTGATCCAGCCAAATGCTCAGGGAGGTACTTGATCCCATAAATGCACTTAGACAGGACAGGAGACTGATTTAAGTAAGTAAATAGGATTAAGCGTAGGTTTAATGGTTTTGCATCACATGCAGCCTGTGCTTAAACGACTTGCTAAAGCAAAGAATGCCTTTCGTTTTCTGAATTGATTTTTCTCAAGCCTGTGGGATTGAGGAAAGAGAACAATCCAATTGCAGAAGACAATCTTGGACAACAATGGGAGATCCCTGCAAATTTTCTGAGACCATCAGTGGACTGAAGTGCTCCACTGTCTGAACACATGGGCAAGAGCCTCAGCTCAGCTTTACAAAAGGTGGGCTCAGCATGGCTCAGCACCACTCTGGGAGCAAGAAGGGGGAAGAGACGAAGGCAACGTTAACACTGCCTAGCTGCAGACACATAAATGCAGTGCCTGCGTGAAGAGTGTGATTCACATTTTCTGTATACACCTGGAGACAGACAGTCTCCTCTGTAGCATGACTCAGAATGACCTCTGGAACTTATAGGTGCTCTAAAGGAGACTATGTCTTCTTTATTGCAATGTTTTTGCTAGATACTCAAGATCCAACATTTGCAACACTTTTTGTTGTGTTACAAAGTCAGCAATATTTAACTGTCCAAACTGTTCAAACTCCCCTGCAAAGTTATGGCTATCTTTTGCATTATAAGAGTTGTTAGTTTTCCTTAGTGCAATTGGAGAAATACAGAATTCTTTGGGAAATTCTTTACCTCCTGTTGCTAAAAGGATTACCAAACAAGCAAATCTCCCTTCCTCTTCTGTCCCACTGCAAAACAACTTGCACTATCAATACTACTATGATGGAAAATCCAAGCTGAAATTTATCTTTAAACTCTGTTTTAGCAAATTAGTGCTGTAGCTACTTCCTTCTTGCTGTTCCTGCCAAGAGGTGCTACATTCTAGCATGAGAGACTTTACATGGAGTTTTATGGAATTGTTAAATGTGTCTGCGTGTGTATTTTTCTACATAAAAGTGTAAGTGATGAACTACATTCAGGCAGCCTGATACCTGGACCTCATGGATGAAGCAGTGTATTTTCAGGAAAGTTTCATTCAAGGATGGTGCACCTCTCTGAAGTGAGATAATGGAAATGCAGTGTAAAAGAAGAGAAGCTCATAGATGAGAGTTCGTTCTAAATCCTCAGTTTTTAATATGTCTCTCATGAACAGTGAATTAGGATGGAAGTAGCTGAGCTCCCTGTTGAACTGCAGGACTGAACTTGACATCCTGGATGTTTGTGGCGCTCTGCACCCCACCAATATTATTCTGAAGACGGGAATTCATTCTCTGGGTCTAATGGGGCTGGCATACGGCTCTCCCCTTTGCCTAGCCTCTATGGATCTGCTTCACATGAGCCCTTTGTGCAGCAGCACACACAGAGCTGCATGCCCCCTGGTCCGAAGTGCATTTCCTTATCAGAATACAGGGCACTGCATTATGGTGCATGTTTATGGTTTGAAACACTAGCTGATAATGTGGCCATAGTCAAACAAAATGCTACATTCAACAGCAACCATATCATTTGTTTTAGGGAAAGAATATGACATCAGAAAGAAGGAAGTGCATGCTTAGCTACATTGGCAGTCAAATAGTTGAAATGATATAGCCATTAAAATATGTTTTCCTGATAACCATCCACTTTCATATATTATCTATTTATTTTTCTCTGGTATCTTAGTGGAACTTGGAACATATTAGATCTAATTTTTTTTAGGCATTTTGTTCATTGCTGGAAGCAAAATTTCTCATTCTTTCTGGTTGCATTATCCTCACAAATTGCAGTAGGAGAAGTGATATTTTTAATGGGTACTTGTGTAATTAAACAGAAGAATGTTCACAGAAATTAGCTTTATTAGTGCCTAGTGGGGTTGGAGTTTGAACCTTTTCAGTCTGCAGTTAGAAATATTATATAGCAAATTGATTCTGAGCAAAATACACATTTCTAGACTTTCCCTATTCTAAAAATCTGTTGTGAATGGAATGGCTACTTAAAGCTTTGAAAATTGATTTCCTGAAAGGAAATATTTATCAAACAGAAAAGTCTAGACTGTGCAGGTACTCTGTGTTGTATAATAACTCTTTTTTTTTTTTCTTTCCACCTGTAATTTTTCATCTTTAATTATTTTCAGAGCTGAACTAGCTTGTATGCCAAGTTTCCTTAGATTTCTAATGTTTGGAAAACTGCAGTGGCAGAGGCTGGCTTAATGTTGTAGAAGGAGACTCTCAGAGACAGTGGAGTCCCTCCTGTTGCTCTGATGCACAAGGAGTTAATTGTAACTCCTTAATTGTACCTCCACAGTGTGATCTGCCCACAGAAAAAGGCAACAATCAGGTGTTTCCCCTCCCCATGGATGTGCTTTTAACAAGCAGACCATAACCTCATATAATCTTTGACATTAAGATAATGCAGTAATATCTACTAGAGCTAGCATTTTATTAATAAGACCCCCCATTTTCTCTCTTATAATAGCCTTCTATTTACTGAAAATGCTTAGGTTTGTTTTCAGAGTGAAGAGGAGAGGGAGAGGTAAGAAAGCGGACACTTCATTTGAAAACTAAATTTAAAAGTTTGGAGTTACAAGACGTGGCTGATCAGAAACTCTGCTTGGATAACTCAAAGCGGATGAAGGTAGAAATTTCAGATGCAGCATTTCAAAACCCAGTCAACTTGAGAGAAAAAATGCTGTTTAGAGTGGAGGCTATGTGGTTTGCTCTAATTTAGGCTTAGATTTCTCTTTTTCCATAACACTACTTCAGAAATCCATTTTCTGTGTACATTTACTGTAAGTATTTCTCCTAAGGGAATGTATCCAGTGAAATCACATTAAAAGTTTTAATTACCCTTAAGGCATTTGAAAAAGCAGATTTTGTATTGAGAGGTAGTTGGTTACACTATTTCCAGTGTATTAAGGTTTAAGGGCTTGTTTCTCTGCTGACTTGAAACATGAGTAGAGGTGGAGGGAACAACAAATATTTCAATTGTTTTCATGGAAGAGAAGAAAGTGAAGATCCATGTGTTCACCTTGACCCCTGACTCTTTTTGCTGCTTGTTTCATTTTAGACATCTGTATTAAATAGGGAGAATTTTTTAAATTGTCTGTATTACAGACAGTACTGCTGTCAGTGACGTCCACAGCAAAGCTTACTTGGCTGCAGTGGGAAGGAAACAATGAGTATTACTGGTGCAGTAATTCCTTAAGAGCCCTCATTTTCAATGCATTTCACTTTTTTTGGTTTTTTTTCACCCAGCCCCTGGTTATTTCCCCAAGCTGTTATTCTTAATTCTAAATCCAATTTCCCATTCCTTTTAAGTCAATAGCTTGACTTTATCTTACAGTTTTCTTTACAAAGGTTAAGACCACACACTCAGCTCTGCTAACACATTGTATTATGCTACTAGTAGACAAATTTTAACATCACATCACATACATGTTGCAGTTGCTGTTGTAACATGCCTTTTAAAAAATATGTTTATTGGATGAAATTTTCTCTTTCTCAAGAAAAAATCTGGTTCTTCAATATAATTTATTATGCCTTTTAAAATTCTGTCTGTTCAATAAAATCTTTACTGTATTATAAATACCTGTAACGAAAATATAATTTAAAATTCTGAGAGAATTTTTTTTTTTTACTTTTACATTTTTCACAAAACCCACACAGGCACCAAGGAAAGACTAACAATAAAAATAATTTACTCCTGTACAAGCTGTTCTGGGTTGGAAACATTCAAAAGAGAGATTTTAAACTTGTAATCTGTTGAAACTTTGGCTACAGCATAGGAACTGATCTTAAAATAAAGGAAGGTCTTTTGTTTCCCACCCTTTTAACCTGAAAATTTCTTTCAAGGCCTGATGGAGTGTTGTTAGTACGTTCCTCACTGTAATATACCTGAATGAGGACTGGCTAAATTTGTTGTTATTTAGGGGAACCAGCCTCTAAGCTTCATTGCACAGGACTAAAAGTGGCCCTTACCTTGCCAGTTGAGTCTATTCTGAAAATTAAACATTAGCGAAAATAAGTGCTCTCATTCTGTAATAGCAGCAATTAGAAATTTTCATGGTTTGCTTGTTCATTAGTTATGCATTGCCAGAAAGCTTTTGCATGGAAAATACAGCCAAAGGGAAAGCTTTCTGATCTGGACCACTTGCAGGGATTTTTTGTTTTATTTTTAATGACTTCTCTTCCTAAGCCAATTTCTTAGTAGAGAGGGAGTGAGTCAGTACAAGAGACATTCAATAGTGGAAATACTATCCTTCAACTGTTGACTAGAAGATATTAAAGAATCCTTAAAATTGGCAAAAAGGCAGGCTAAGCCCAAGATAGGCATAAAGCCACCACAAAAAAATGTTTTTTAAATCTTGTATTTGGTAAGACCATTCCCAAAATTGTCTTTAGAGAAGCCATTTTTTCCACAGAAGACTTAATTAGTTACAGTAACTAGGTTTACCTTTAAATTAGTGTGAAATTTGAAAAAACTTTTATTTGAAATGATGGATTATGAGCAAAATGTAAAATTCCTATCTTAGAGATACTTGCATAATTTTAAGGACTAGACAGTGTAGAAGAATCTAATCAAATACTTCTAGAGAGTCTGCAAAAGACATTTCGATAGTAGACAAGAACAAGAAAAGTAAAAAGCAGTCAGCACTTTTTTGGGTTTTCTTTAGCACTTCAATGAGATAACTATCCCCTGGGAATCTTCATTGCCTTGTTCTAGATCCCCTACCTTTTCTGAGCATCTAACATGGCTTTTTTTTTTTTTTTCTAGAAGCAAAATAATATATAATTTTGACTCTCTTCAAAGAGGTATGTGTGGAAAACTGCTAATATTAGGCAGTTGCTCACCCTAGTTACTTTCAGACAGCTACTTCTGCCTCAACAATTTCTTCCCACTCTACATTCCTTGCTCACCCTTCTCAGGGTAGTTTTTATTTATTATTTTTTTAATATCAGACAATTTTGCTTTGCCTTCCTACATGTTTTGGGAATTTTGGGCTTTTCTGCAATGGCTACCTTTTCTGTTCCACTTGACCTGACTACGTGCAGATGTAGGCATCTCAGAAGGCAGCTGTACCGCTTCAGAGACCCAGCTGAGGCTCCACATGTAGGAGGTCAGAACCCAAGGCTCATATAATTGACAAAAATTGATCAGTACTCCATCAGGTGATTCATAACCCATGAAAAGGAATCCAAGTGCTCTGAAGTGAGACTCTGTCCTCATTAAACACATACGGCCCAGAAAGACCAGGCTCATAATTCAGGCACTTCACTTGGGTAAGTTCCAAGTCAGCTGGAGAGAATGCCATCCCATGGTCTGGGATGCCTCACTGGGGGCTCTTTTCTATTAGTGTGTTTCTCTCTGTAGTCTAAATTGTGAATAACTTCATCAGTGTTCACTGATGCCCCAGTCCAATCCCAGCCTCCC
Organism: Catharus ustulatus; assembly: GCF_009819885.2. Lineage (NCBI taxonomy): Eukaryota > Metazoa > Chordata > Aves > Passeriformes > Turdidae > Catharus > Catharus ustulatus. The sequence continues at coordinate 353,071 of NW_024879446.1, forward strand.
AGATGTTCCATTACAGAAGAACAGAAGGGCAAGGGAGCATTGTTTGGACAAGGAACAAAACACCAATGATGGAAGCAGTACTGGCTGCAAGTGTTAAATCGGAATAAATGACAAATATAACAAAGACTGAAGTATGCACAACAAATCCATGGATGAGAATATATCCCCATAGCTTTGGCAGTTTGGTTCAAAACTGCTTAGTACTTCAGGTTTTGAATCCTACTGCATGCTTCGGTGAAGAGGGTGGAAGAATAAGTAATGTGAAAATTATTTAAAATACAGTATTAGGGTTTTCAGGGCAGTACTATTGCATTTCATGCCTGAAGGGGCAAATCTACTCTGAAGAAAGGTTTTGAAAAAAGATAATACTAAAAAGTGTATTTTTCCTGCCTTATCCCCTCACACCCGTTTTTTCCCTTCCTTGATATTTGTATTAAATATGAAGCAATCAAAGCAGCAATCGCACAACTAGAGCATACACAGACTTTGGAAAAAAAAGCTACAGGTGGGGAGAACAAATATTTCCAACTCAATGCCATACCCTACAGTTAATTTCCTTCATTTATGATATCAACCAACGCTTGCAGCAGTCTATCATCTCTATGCTTGTAAGGTTTGGCATTGTAAAAAAGATCAACATAGTCACTGTACAGACTTTCTTCTGAGCCTCTCAACTGGGAGGGCTTGTTCAATTTTTTGAGGGCTTGATAGAAGTGTTCATATGGAATGTTTAACTTCTCGCTTGCGGTCTTCTTTGGCAGTTGCTTCTGACCCATCTGTCTGCTAAAAGCACTTTGCAGTAAATGCAGCATGGCCTCTGATGGGATTTTATCTTCTGCTTTGTCACTACTGCTGCTGATGTCTTCTGTGGCTTTGGGTTTTTCACTCAGGCTCTCCAGTGTGGTATGATCCTAGAATACAGATTAGCATGAAATAAGGTCAGGTGTCAATGAAAGACTGACTGGATTAAGGTTTGCTGTGATTGGTTATCTCCATCTATGTGTGGGCAAATGTTATTTTTTCATTCAGGAGCCACTTGGGCATCTAGAAAACAAGCAGACTATTATCAACAAAAACAAACTATCAAAAGGGACTATACTGTATAAAATATCAAATCTCTCCACAATATAGACAGTTATAAATTCAGATTCCACATTGCCAGGATATAACAGGTCATTTTACACCAGTATTTGTTCCCAGTCTTAAGAGATATTTCTGGTTGTGCCACAGGGCACAGTACTGTAAATGTAGGAAACGTATATGCAGTGGTGATGGCAGCTCTGATTGTGCCTTGTACTCTTAGAAAAATGACAGAACCAGTGTTTCCATGCAGTTTTCTTTGCAGAGGCTCTCACCTGAGGAAAAGACAGTGAAGTATGGCTAATGGGTGGTCATAACACATATCTTGGAGACTTGGAAGATGAATCCCAAATACAGGTTCATAGAGCAGTTGGTGAGAGGCATGATCTTGTTTCAACACTAATATATGCCTGCAGACCTTCCTCATTCAATCTAGAATGCTATCTCTAGCTGAACACTCATTTTATCTTCATGTAATTTTTTCCATGTCCACTCATTTTCTCCTACAGCACCTGCTGAATCCACTTTTACTTTCTTCCAATTGATATTCTTGCCCATGGCTGCCAGACCTGAGGACATTTATGTAATGGACTTAAAAACCATTATCCCGCCCACCTTTCATAACCTGTCTGAGGAAGGTTAAACTATCTGTGCTTTATGGATGTCCTAATTACTTAATGGAGAGACAATTTGATGTGATGGGATTATTTTCTGAAGCTGTTGACGTAATCAAGCACTATGAAAATGTGCATTACTACCATCCTGTGCATCCTGAAACCCAGGGTCACTCTGTCTTGTATTTTTAGATCACTGTTATCTGTAGGGTAAACAGGGGGTCCTAAAGGATCTGGCAGCACAGATCCGCTGAGCCAAACCTTTTGAATCAGTGAATCCCTGACTTTTGTCAAGCCCTTGGTTGCTGAAATTCCTTCCAAACTCACTGGAAGCACTTCAGCAAGGAAAGTTCCTTCAGAATGTGACACTTGCTCTCAATGGAATTACATAAATTTAGTGTGTTTCTCAGATGTGTCTTCCTCCCTGTTTCTACCACTCAACTACATTAGCCATAGAGTTCCTTGCTTTAGGAGCAATTTCCTTTATCATCCTAAACCCCTTATATTTTGCAGTTTGAAAACAATAATAATATCAGGTTTTGACATGGGCAAAATTACAATATGCACTCAAAATCAGTCGGGGTTAGATGAAATGAATGAATACAAAATGAATATGTGTCTTCTTACTGGGGGGGGTGGGGGGGAAAGCAAACAACAGAAAAACAAACCATTTTCTTATAAACTGAAAAACATGTAAGGAATAAATATATAACTCTACCTCTACAAGATCCGTCATCTTCTCCACTCCTCTTCTGTCATTCTGCACAGCATTGTAGGATGTATATACACGTGGCTGCTTCATGTGTTCAGGCTGGGTAGCAGTGCCATGCAAAATCAATTTCCAGTTTACAATCCTCCCCTCATTTTGTATTCGTCTGGACTGAAAAACAAGCAAGGAATCAGAATAGGTTCTCAGGACATGAAAGATGTAAATAGACACTTGAATTCAAAGCACACAGAAGTGACCAAAGCCAATTATCAGGCTTTCAATACCTACCTATAGAGTATGATTTATAAGCATGAAAGCCCCAGATACAGTAGCTACAGAGTATATTAGAATGTGGGATTTAATACAATGGCATAACCACTCAAAATATTCACATTTTGATGTAACAATTATTAATTCATCATGTAATCATCAATGGAATTTTGTCATAACACAGAATACTAGAAGTTATTGAAGTAGTATTTTGCATTATTAGAACTTGTTCACTAAACCATTCCTTGGTAATTTCTTTATAAAAGTTACCATTGGAAATGATAATGTGAAATACTATTCTTTGCTATTATGTGGTGTACAACAGCAGTCTGAAATACAGTGTGTGGAAGCAAGCAGCAAATGTTTATTTATAAATTTTGGTGGCAGTACTTCAGAAATAGAAAGTGGAAGAGACAAGTACAGAAAATACAAAAACCTATGAGGTGAGAAAAGAGTGTATTATTCTTCGGGGACAAAAATCTTACTTTATTGTAAGTTTCAGGAAGCTCTCACTTGAAATGAGAGCTAATTTACAAACAAAACACTCTTCTTAACTTTGTTCCACAAAAATGCATTCAAAGAGCAGGATATCTGTAACCGTGTAAGCCTGCAGCATTAACACTACATTGCTGATAGTAATATTTACTGCTGGTGCCTTGTCCATCTGCTCAGCTCCTGGCAATACCCTCCTGTTTACAATTTGAGGCCAATGGGGGCTGAAGGCTCAGTGCCTAACAGGAAGCTTTTAGTTTTTCGAAAGATCTGACCCCTAAGGACAAGCCTATTAACAGACAACTTCAATGAGATGAGTGAGCTTGATCACTCTCTCTTTGAAGGGAATAATTTTTCAGTTGCCTACCAAGCAGCTTAATTCTAGTGTCTTGCTGTTGTAATCCATATCCCCAGGTGGCTTTAGTAAACCGGTTTGTTTCATATCAGTAGACTACTTGGCTTTAATCCTTAAACGTTGTTCAGCACTAGATACTCTCAGAAGGAAATCAGGGAAATGTATACATCAGGAGAGGTTGCTGAGATCCCCCCAAAAATCATTAATTCAAAAGATTTTTAGGTAATGAAAACTGTGCACGTGGACCAAGAGAAGACTAGCTCCATGCTGTGTTCTTTTCTACAGAAAAGAACTTCCAGTTAACCACATGTTAATTTGATTTCATATTTCAATCCAAGAATCACAGAAATCTTTATTAAGTGGTTAATTTTGGTGACGTGTCTGAAAAACACAGGCATGAAATTTTTTTGACAGGTACATGTCAGTGAAATGAGAATGATGCTTTCCGTATAGGTAAAGAGCAAGAAAATCTGACCCTACCTTTTTTCCTTCATCTTTAACCCAGATGGATATCTAAAATAACCCCTTTTTCAGCTTGCTTAATGAGCAGGCTCATTAGCCAGCGTGCTTTGTAGTGATGAGTGATCATTTCATCTGTGTTACCTCCCAAACACAGCTAGTTAGCATACAAGCATACTCACCATATCAGTAATTCTCAAAATCCAGGTGCCTGCTGGATTTTCCCCCCATGTGTGGACAGACATGAAGTCCCAGTTCTTGAAGCCATTGGGAGATTTGTCTCTCTCTCTCTCAGCCAGTAAGACAGTGCTGGTCCCTGTGTGAGTGCAAGATCAACACTCTGATTGTCCATGCACTGCCTGTTCCTATTTTTCATATTTGTCAGTTTGCATGCTGCCTAGAGCAGAGGTGACCTGGAAAATACACTGTTCAGCAGTCGCTCCTTTAGCAGAGGCTCCTGTAACATTTTTACAGTAGTGCTTAGGAGTGCACAAGCTGTTAGGTCACACCAAAGAAGGTACATCTTGTTCAGCGTTCTATCTCTAGCACAAAAAGGTAGTGAATGCACATAAAAAAGCATAAGGAGAAGGTGTCAAGCACAACCATTCTTTCCCTCCAATGAGCTGTTCAAGGAACTTCTGAAATGGAAGTTTTGAAGGTAAACCAGCTCGTACAGTATTACAAAACCACAGTCTTATCATGATTTCAGCACTGGTTTGGGGTATGTTTTGGTGAGTGGATGCATATTGTTACAGCCTGATCCTCCAATAGGCTGAAAAAAGCATTTGCATTGTTATTATTACAAAAATGCTGCGGATCACAAAGCATTTCTGCAGCAAAAGAGGTTCTACTGCACAGGAGGAAATTTGTTTGGCTTGTTTACATATAAGGAAAAAAACAAGGGAGCAATATTTACATAAATAAGGAGCAGTGAAGCCCCAAGGAGCCTTGTCACAATTTACAGGTAACACTATAAATATAGAAAGGAATGACATATATTTGTTATTATTGTTTTGCAGGAAAGTAGAAAAGCAGCAAGAAACAAGGGAAAAACAATTTAACCATGAAAGCAAAATGATAGTGCAGTGGGGGCAGCAGTACTTGATGATTGCTACCTAGAAACAGAAAAATTAGATCAGCCTGACATTTAAATTCATATGTGGAAGCTTGTATTTTTTTTTCCTATTAATACCAGTTGATGTAACAGACTTTACTCTTAGCTGTTTATAATATTTTTTTTGTCTTATTGTGCTGTTTCAGGGAATTGTCAAGACAGCTTGCCATATTCTAGCTCATTTAGTACAGTTGTACTGAGATCCCTAACAAAAACACTTTGGTTTTCAAATACATCAATGGGGAGATGCAAGAAATGAAACCTAAGGAACCAGATATCCTCAGTTTCCATTAGTCTGCTAAATCACAGGAAGTCTGATAAGAATTATTGATCTATAATTTGTCGTCTACCAGGAGCCCTGTGATTTCATATGTCCAGTTGCTTCTGTGAAAATGTCCTGTGCCTTCATTTTCTGAAGGGTGATTTTCAAATCTCTCTTCACAAAAATAACCCAGAACAGGTTGAAGAGAGGTCTCTATAGCTCCCTGGATACTTCATCCTCACTGGATTTGGCCAATGATGTATTTAGCTCTCTTTAACTGCTGAAAACCACATTTTTTTCATGAAGTAAATGTTACACACTACAGCAACACAAACAAATTAAGCACATTTGCCTCCCATACCTGATGGAGAAACCAGAGTGACATGAAGATCACCTCGACGGGAATATTCAATCGTTGCCTCAAGCTGCACGTGCTCCAGAGATGCAATGGAGTTCTCTTGACCCTCACAGGCTTTTGTGGGAATTTCAATGATGACTTCTTCATTTGCTCTTAATAATCTGTCAAAATTGAAGTAGTTGATTACCCATAGGAACTTTTGGTTCTAGGTCATGAAGTGTAAATGACACGTTTAACAGCCATTTCAGAATGAGAAAGGAAGAGTCAATACCAGCTCAACAGAAAAAGGTAATATCTGCTCTCCATCCTCTGCACAGAGAGAGACTCTGCTTAACTTTCTCTGCACAGTTCCCATTACTCCGAATGGAAATGGTATCTAAATCTCCATATAAATAATTCTAAACTCGGGATCATGGGATCTTTATTTTCATAATGTAACATACAGGAGTGCATAAAAATGCATAAAGAGCAAGTGTGGCATACATCAGTAGTGGGTCAACGCTCTGTGAAAAAGACAGAGTCTATAAAAACAATTTTATAGTGAAACAGCATCAATAATAAGATTACCAAGCAGTGACTGTCTAAACCACTGCAATATATTTCTGCAGACCGACCTCTGTTACATTCACATGGAATAGTTTCAGCCTTTGAAACAGATCATTTTTTCTTGATAAAAATCTGTATGAGAACATGTGGAGACAAAGAGTCCAGATATCCTTATTGATTAACCAGCACAGTGACTAATGATAATTAATCTATCTGTTCAGGCTCACTGTGCTTTTGGCACATGGCTGATAAGACTTTTCAGTGAGCCTTTGAAATACTTGTGTTTCATAAGATAAATGCTACAGACATGACTAAAGCTCAATATATCACCTTGATTTCAACATATATACAAGCCTGTCACAGGAGAAAAATTGCTAAGACCCATTACAGACACTTATTTTTTAAAAATCTTTGTGAGACATCAGAATCTTTTTATCTGTCTTCTGATAGCTGTCTAAAAATGCACAGCCTTGCTGATTGGGCTCAGCCTCACAGTATCATCCTTTCATACACTGTCTGCACAAGCAGACATAATAATCTTAGTCTTTGTTAAGGCTTCATGCTAGTAATTTCCATCAGTCTTACACTAAAAAAAAACAAATCAAGAAGTAAATGCTGCTTGCCTGCCTCTGGGGAATGCAATCTGGCAAAATAAATGAATCAAAATAAGTCCTTTATTCTCGTTCAGAGCAATCTGTGAAGAATATGATCCTTCAGGCTTTATTACAGTAGACACCAGCTTGGTAACTAGTAATGCAAATCCTTACCTGGGTTCAAAGTTCTTATCTTTGACAATACATTCTCTCTTTTCTGGTACACCTTTCCATCTTCTGGGATCAGCTAAATCCACCAAGGCATTGGCGTTGAGTAGCCCAAACCCAAATCGGCTGTTGACCATCAGTCCTGCTCCATTTTTTTTCCATCCTGGATTTCCAGCCAGTGGGTCATATTCTGAGGTCCACACTACCAAGTGCTGCATATCCCTCCATGTTAGATCAGGGCTGTTTGGAAAATATTCCTGGTTAGTTGTTTCAGGGTTATCTATAATTTTTCTATCAATTATTAAGCTGAAACAGAACGTGCTTTGAATGTGTATTGTATCCCACTGTTTAATAACACACACCTTGTTGCACTTGCTTCACAATACTTCTCCAGGCAGACAAGATTTCTGTGTCCATGAAGAACAGGTATCAAGCAAGAGTAGAGGCCAATCCTCCAAAACAATTCAGGCCATTTAAAGTTAGCTAGCAAAACTAGAATTTTCCACCCAGCTTTTTGGGACCTGGACTTTGAAAACTGGGTATTTGATTCCATCTGTGACTCACTTTACCCTTTAAAATATCTAAGTGTGTTGGCTCATGTCACCAAAGGGGTGTGCAGTAGAGAATGGAGCTGAATCTACACCATACAAGTTTTAAACATATGCACTACTGCCTAAAGTGCTTTTTGTAAAAGAAAAAGTCATTGTCCTGTCCTTTCTTAGCTTCCCCGAGGCCTAAAGTCTGACTACCTGCCCTACAGGATCCAAACTGCTCCCTGCCTGCTCTGACAGACAAGCTTGGCCACCTTCCCTTTCATACCTCGTCACTGGCAGAAATTTTTCTGTAAATTGACTGAGGTTTACTTTAAACTCCTGCTGCCTATTGTCTTCAAATGGATTCTGCTGAATCCATGTGCACCCTCGCTTTTAGGTGCATATGGCCAGAAATCAGTAAATGCTGTTGCCAATACACAAAATATTCCTCAGTCATCGTGATTTACTCATATTAGCTTAGCTTTTCTAGGAAGGTGTTGGTGCAAGGAGCTGCTTATTTTTAATCATCAGCCTGAGAAACTCTGACTGACACAAAGTGGAACTGCAGTGTGAGGTAGTGCCCCTTAAAACAGACATTTTGGGGAAGGCAGTGGTGTGGTTGAGAGAGATGAGTTTCAAAGACAATGGTGTGGCATCTTACTTTGCTTCCAGGGCCAGAGCAAAAATTCCCGCTGCCAGAGGTGCAGATGCAGAGGTCCCTGTATGAGTTTCTGTGCATTCATTGTGAAGATCAACACTTGTCTGACAGACAATAAAAAAAAAAAAAAAAAAAAAAAAAAAAAAAAAATCCCCAAACCAATTACAAAAAGGCAAAGGAAAAAAAAAGCATAAAAAACATAAGTTGTAAATACAATTATATCCATACTCATAAACATAACTTTGTGTCCCTTACTCGGTGCATATTAATATACTTCTTGCCAGAAGAAAAAGTGATGAGTGTTTAAATCTGTTCGTGTTTCAATCCACTCTTTTTACTTCAACTATAATTTTAGTATCAAAACGTTTTGTGTTGGAACAAAATACTCCCACACTGAATATCTTATTTTAGTCTAAAGGTTTCACAATAAGTGTTTCAGGCTTACTGGTGATTCATGAAAACAGATCATTGTGTTGGGCCTAGAACATTCAAAATTACTGCTTACTAGGAAATTGCTCATAGGATTAGCATTGGTGTTCTGCTCCCTCTTCAGCAGAAGAACTATAATTTGTAATGAATAAACACCAAACTCATCAGCCCATTTATCTAGATCTCGACTCTAAAGAGAAGCCACTTAGTAAGGACTGATCTCCAGGCTAACTTGGAATGACGCTGTTTTAATCCCCACCAGTGCAGTGTGTTGCAAAATTAGCATCTACCAGGGATGACAGAAATTACAGGTATTTCAGCATTATTGTGCCACCGCAATTTTCTTCAGCACAATCAAGGAAGGCACACAGACTTCTATGCCTGCTTGCTGACTTTGGAAGGTTTGGAGACACTGTTGTTGCTGTCTCTGTCTTAGAAAAGGTAATGGCAAGATGTAACAGAGTTTTCTCTTTACTCTGAGTCTCTCTTTGTTTGCCTTTTGTGAAGAGTAGCAGCATTTCAAACCATGCAGAGACCACTTTCATACACGAACACAAACCGCAGACAAATTCAGCATGTTGATTTAACTGCATCAACACAATGATTTTGTTTAACCATTGCTTTAAGGCAGAAGAAGACAGGAATACAATCACTTTTTGGGTTACAAATTCCTTCAAGTTTCCAGACAAAAGCACTAAGCGTAACACATAACATAAAGCAGGTGCTCGAAGCCAACCATTTAAGAGGTTTCACTTACTATTTGCATGTATCAAACCTTTGTATTTGTTCTGAAACTGGTAAAAGCAACTTACAATTCTTTGGTCAGTGTAATCCCCGCTGCTGTATGCCGTGGCCAGGGTTGAAGAGCACTTCTCTGCATACCAGGGAGAAAGCCCTTGCTGAGAAGCGCTGCTAATGGAGATGGTGTAGATGCTATCAGTGTAACCATCGCAGTCACAGTTGTCACCCTGACGACCTCCATTCCCTGAAGCCCACACGAAAATAGAGCCTTTCCCATTTCGGCCCTAGGAGAAAACAAAACAAAACAAAACAAAACAAATAAGGAAATAAAGGAAATTAATGGTTATCAAAGAAATTTCAGATCTCACAATATATCCCTAACAACTCCTTTCCCTAAAAACCCTAATACAGCAAACATAGAATAGAAGCAATTTCCAGTAAGCACTGTAGATGACAGAGACAGAATGAACCAGCTCTGAGAGAGATCCCACTGCTCACCCTACAGCACAACTCTTAATCTCACTTAGGTTTAGTGTTTAGTGTTCTGGATACAGAAGCTTTCCTCGGGTAATGAAGTCAAAAACAAAGCCTGTGTTCAATGAGTAAGTTTTTCCATATCCTGCTGTTTGATAGTCACAATTTCTAGAAAAAAATGCCGTAAAAAAAAAAAAAGAAAAAAAAGAAAAAATAAACAAGTTTATCAGGGGTTATTTAATTTTCCTTTCCTGTACTCACAGGGGTATGGGTTAGGAGTATGAATGATGCAGCACTACCCAGTCTTAACCTCTACTAGCTCTTCTTCAGAAAAAAAATATGTTTCATACGACAAGCTAAATTTCATACATTGTTTATTATTAATTCATATGCACATCTATGTGTATTATTAATATAGGCACATTTAATATTCCACAGCAGTTGGAATACAAACTTTTTTTATCATTCCACTCAGATGAGGTTTGAGGTTATTTATGCAAACGCTAGGATACTTGCAGCAATTAAAACATTGAAAGCAAAGAGAAATAAGATGTACTCTGTGATACAAGTTTCAAATTCAGAAAGACAAGTCACATCAACTACAGAAAATTATATAGTAACTTTGAGAAAAAAGGCTGCAGTCCAGAAAAGCACTGGTGTATCCCAACACCTGCTCTGATTTCACTTTGAGTGATTGTAGCACTTTCTTGGTTCTTCAGGTTAAGCCTATGCTCAGGTGCTTCACCAGAGCAGCAGTGAAGAATCCAGGGATTAGAACTGTTGTCAATCCCCAACACTGGCTAACTTTAAGCAGAATGGAGACCAGACAGACCTTTGTAAAAGGAATTTCTTGAATCCTAAGAGACAAATAGGTACATTTGTTCCCCACTAGAAATAAAATAGGCTGTAAAAAATGATATATTCTCCACCAAAGAAATTGCTATTTCAGAGTAAGACCAATGAATATTTGTTGCCAAATTCTCACCTTTAATTTCCCCTCTGCTCTTGCTACCTACCTACGGGCATATAAACTGTTACAAGCTCCCTCCTCTCAGTCTCCATTATTCCCTCAGAGTATCTTTGTCAGCATTTGTATAGTCCTCTCCTTTTCTCCTTCTGCCTATTGATGTTAATTGCCCTTTATCCAAAATTTTCTGTTTCTTGTCCTTCAAGCTATTTCTCCCCTCTCCCCTCTCAATGGTAATTCAATCTTCCTTTCTTTATTAGTACCTGTCCATCTTTAGATATGTTTTCACCTCACTGGGAAGAGCTAGAGTAGCTTGCTAATAAATTCATGGAAGCTTTCAGTTTGTATCCTATTTTTCATCCAAACAGATCCAAAGATTGTAATATGAAAAAAAAAGGAAACCTGTAAAAATCTTACTGTCAGTACTCTTCATCATGCATTTGTACTATTCTCATTTTAATTGGATCATGACATGCACCAATTTATAAATTAATGCAATTAGCACAATACAAGCTCATCCACAGGGTGCTAAAATGCATCACTATTTCACATAGCAAAATATTCATGAAGCAGGAATTTTATATTAAATTTTATGGGCTTTCAGTGCAGAAATCCAATTACTGTTCAGTGTAAAACAAGCAGCAGAGAAGGGTGGGTGTAGGGTGAGACAAAGGCAGCAAAATTAAGGATGTTTAAAAAAATGCTTATCCATGGAGATTAGTAGCTGAAATCCAGTTAAAAAAGCCCTAATGGTATTTTCTTGAAAGTCTTTTCTGGCCGGAAATTTCTCTCACCTGTACTATTAAAATATATCATGTCCATTCAAATATATTTTGAGCAAAGACAGCACAAACCATTTCTATATTTTTATCTGGTATCAATCATTTTAAAATTCTCTTTCCTGCCAAAATTATGATTTCTTTTTCCCTGAAGTATCATACCTGGTTTATCCCATACTCGAAAGCCTTCTGTGCCAGCCTCCCAGGCCCCTCCACAGTTTTACCATCGTCGTTAGGGCCCCAACTTGCACTGTAAATATCCACATGTTCTGGATTGAAACCGATTGAACTGGCCTCAATAGCATCCGTGACTATTCCATCCAGCATTCGTATACCTTCACAAGAAAAAAAAAAAAAAAAAGAAGCGGGCTGGATTTACTTTCTGTCCCCTCCTCCTTGTCTTTGTTAATTGGTTTTAATGTTTCCACTAAAATTAAGCCACAAGTGCTGCAACCACAGCCGACTGCTATTCATGTAAACAATATTCAGAACAGTTCCTGTCAGTGTAAAACAGTACAGTTAGACTTTATTTGCAAAGCTCAGTGTTTCTCTACACACATTTAAAAAACAAACTTAAAATCTTGTTAGCCTCCTATTTATTTCATTCTTTCCTTCTACAAAGACCCAAGAATATGATGTCTTGTTTACTGTTACTGTTTTTACCTATTGCATTCTTTCTTCCTCTTTGTTCTCTCTTACATCTGCAACAAAGACTTCTCAAACTGCTAAAATGCCACTGAAATTAAATAGGTTTTATCGCCATTACTTACATCTTTTTTAAGAGTTCTAAGAGTTTCAGTTCAAAGATGTAGTTCTGAATGTTCTGACCAAAGCACTTGGCCCTCACAGTCATTAAAGGTTTTGTTGTCTCTGTGATGCTGCAATTTCATCAGCTCTTCAATCTCCACCACAGGAAGAAAAATTCTCACTGTTTTTCTACTGTCAGGTTTTTTTCTGATGTGAGAAATCCAGAGATACCTAATCATTAACAATTTATTAGGAGCTGCATGATCTAATCTCCTTCTGAGCAAGCCTGAATTCAGTAGTACTTAAAATTCAAGCACAGGCAGTGTTTCATCTGCACTGGATCCTTTCCTGAGCAAAGCCACAGCTCTGCAGTGGGGCTGCTACCATTGTCCAATGCTGGAAAATAGCAGAAAAAGCAGAAATCTGGCAAAATTCCCACTGTGGCATGGCTCTTACAGCAACAGCAGCAGTGTAAGAGACACAGCAGTCAGGATTCAGCCTGTGTTTACAAGCAATAAAAATGTCTGGGTTCCCTTGGATTTGGTAGGTTAGTACTACAGCAGCTGCACCATTGCTGGCAGTTCGTGAATTATGAGTACTCATTTTCTAGTATTTTCCACAAAACAGGGATTTGGCCAAAGCACAGCAGGCAAAATGCAGTCATTATATTAAAAAAAACCCAAAGGTACTCAAAAATACCCAACAACAAAAAACCTCCAACCTTATCCTTCCGGCTCAGTGTCTTTTTTTTTTTTTCCCCCTTTTTTTTTTTTTTATTTTTCTTTTTTTTTTTTTTTTTGTGTGTGTGTGCTATCAAGCAGGAGGAAAAAAAAGACTGCAAGTATAATTCTTTTCCAGAATGGCTGACCTCTTAATACTCTTAATACCCCTGAGATAAAGCTGAGCTTTATTATTTCATATTCATTAGTGCTAACATCAGACAAAGGAGTTAATCTCCTCTGCCACAGCTGCTCCGCTATCACTCACAAAGCTGAGAAAAGCACTGAGGTCTATCCTGTGCCTCAGGTACTAAAAACACCACTTACCCAGGATTGTCTTAAACTGAGCATGGTTTGATTACTCTTTTTTCTGTTGGCTCAGAATTGCCAGATTCTCTCATGCCAGCAAAGGTCTGCCTGCATGAGACTGCAAGCCCCAGGTGAGAGCTTGCAATACATAATGAGACAGTGGGAATGTGAGAAGTAATGTGCAGATATTTCCCACAGAAAAAAACCAAGGACAAGTCCGCAGATAAATAATGTAATAAGGAAAAAAAGGAAAGAAAAACAAACCAAGAACAATGACTCCACACTGATGAAAACAGTTCAAGGCAAAAATCACTGCCTTGCTTTCCTGATAGTCAGAAACCCTGATTGTTCAAGTCAACTCAGGGATTTGATGACTGCAGTAATATTTCCCTAAGCAGGTTCCAATTATGTCCTCTTGCATAAACTCTCTTCTATTCTTGCTCCCATCATCAGTGCCACAAAATCAAAAGCAGGCAAAGCCCAAGATAATTTCGGACACACATATATGTGTCTGCCTGGCAGAAGGCTATTTTTAGTAACACGTCACTCTGCACAAACTCTCAGCCTGGTCCTTTGTAAAATGGAGCTCCTTGATAATTTAATTTCCATGGCAGCACCATGGAAATATCATAACACAGTGGTGTAGTCAGGTATGTATGAAAATACACATACCCTGCTTTATACTGGAGGTAATCTATAATCATTTCTCAGCTCTACAAAGACCAAGAAGGTGAATGCTAAAGGACACTGAAAGGTGTCACTTTGAAAACTGGCATTAAGAGTACTTTTTATTCACAGAGTGCACAGAGAAGCCATGGTACTCACAACCACAAACTACTGGAGAGGCCAGTCAATGTTTCAGAATGGGGCCAGGCGTTGATGTGACTGGAGAGAGCATTCAGGATTGTTAAACTCTGTACTTTCACAGAAAACAAACAACAAAATATTTCTGGAATGTTTTGGGGTTTTTTACCCCCTAAAGGCAAAGTTAAACCAACCTGTGATGCTGAAGGTTAGAGAACAAGGTATTACACATGTCAGGGATTCTTTTCCTAGAGCAGATACTGCTGACTGTCAGAGAGAAGGCGCTGGTTGTGGACCACTGGACTTGTCCAGCAAGGCAACTGCTACAAGCAAACAGCCACTTAAGGACTTAAGGAAGTCATCCTGAACTAATGTCAGGTAGAAGTGTGCAATGTGTCATTTCATGGATTAAAAAAAGAAAAAAGAAAAAAAAAAAAGGAGAAAACAGCCTCTGGAGAAATGAATCCTGTAGCACTTGGATCACAAAAAAAAAAAAAAAAAAAATTCAGTGTTTAGCTACTCCAAATTTATCTGAATCTTTTGAAGACTTTTCTTATCTTCCACTGCTCTTTGAGCATATTTTTCTTACACCCCTGTCTTAATCAGCCTGGTCACACCTAACATCTTACAATTTCTTTCAACTTTTCCATTCTTCCTCCTCTCCTGCCCAAGTGTATGCTGTTAGCTAGGTAATGTGAATGGCTGGACTGCTTTTCCTGCTGTTATTTCCCTTTTCTAGATAAATCATACCACACAGATCTGTAGTTTGCATTTGCAAATGAGCGCAGATCATATGTAAATAGCTATGGAAGAACCTCCTCTGTAGATCTAAGAGCCTTGAAATAAGGGCACAGTGGGAGTTCAGACATCTTTGCAGCTTCATCCATTTTACCTTCCTCTGAAAATCTGACGTCTTCATATTACGAGTGAGATATTTTATTTAAACAGATCATGACAGCATAATGCATTATGGCAAAGGCAAACTGCAAAGCTGACATCCATGACAGCTCAGTGGAGTAACTGGGATCCGACAAAATACCATGCTGAAATGGTGGGAACAACAGTTATGGGTGTCAATTGCCACTCATCCTCCTGTGGTTTGAAAGGAAAAAGAAGGAATAACGGAAAAAGTAGGACTGCGCAAATAACTTCCTCTGAGCTAAATAACCATTTGAAACTGATACTTGCATCATTATTATTTCATAAACAGCTAACAGATTGAGTCACTAATTAAAAAACAAAGCAATGATATTGATTGATGGGCAAGAAGGACTCTACTTATTTTCAAATTTAACTTCTGGTGACAGCAGACAATGAAAGTGTTGAAACAAAAAGGACAGCAGTTTGCGTAACTTAACTGACATGACTTTTTGAATGTGATTGTGTAAATGGAAACAATAAGCTGCAAATATGGATGGGAATAATTTTGTGTATTCCTATTCTCACTCTACTCAATCCCGCTCCTCCCCTGGATAAACACAATAAGTACAGTAATTTCATGATTATAAGACGCACCATTTTGACTAAAAATTTTGATCCCAACTCGGAAACGCGGCTTACACTCAGGAGCAGCCAATATATAAGAAAAGTTCTGAAATTTCCCAACCCGGAAGTGCGAGCCAGGGTGCCAAGCCGAGCACCTGCCAGTAAAACCTGGGATTGTAAGATTTTTACAAATTGGTTACTGTGTTGTGCGGCGGGAGGAGGTGGGCGCAGTGCCGGCAGTGCGGTGAGGGGAGGCAGGGGGGTCCCTCCTGCCAGCCCCGCGGCCCAGGGAGAGGCGAGGGACTCCGTGCCTCCCTTCTGCCGCCGCTGCAGGTGCAAGCGAGCTCCATCCCCACCTGCCGCTGCCGCCAGCACCATGGGCAGCATTGGGCTGGGGCGAGCAAGCCCAGCAGCAGTGGCAGTGGTGGCCGGCCCCAAGTGTCCCATCAAGTGGCAACGCCAAGATGGGCCACCTGGCCCCGTCAGCAGCCCTGAGCGAGCTGAGCCCGCCTGGCCCTGAGCCGAGCCAGTAAACCCTGCGATCCCGTGATTCAGTTACTAATTTGTTACTTTGTTGCACGTGGGTCCTCACTGTGAACGAGAGTGCAGCTTATAATCTGATGTGGTTTATATATGGACAAAGAACGAAAAGTTGCTGACACCTGGAAGTGTGGTTTATAATCAGGTGCGGCTTATAATTATGAAATTACTGTAATTAGACCTTCATGTCTTAAAAGATGCTGTCTTAACTCTAGGTAAATTATAAGTTGTTGCTGTTGTTGTTATTGTTAATATTAATTACTGTTAATACTATTGACATTATGGTTTCTAGTTTTATTATTATTATTATTATCCTAATCATCTAAATACTCTACCTTTCTATCTATTCATAACCAAATTCCAGACCTTATTAAAGTAATCCTGTCATATGCAGGCATCACTCAGCCCTGTTGCCAGACAGGATTTTGAAGTTTATAATACTGCAAGATAAATGTTTTCTGAGAATGACCAATCATTCATATTTCAGATTAATGGTAATTGGCAACATTCAGCATCTGTCTTGTTTACATTCATATTAGACATCTAATTATTTTTGTTTCCTTACCTCCAACCCTGGAGTTGTAAGCTACTCCAACTCCGCATTTTCTGTTGTTGGCTTGCATGGCAATTTCTCCTGCACACCGTGTCCCATGCCTGAATAAATACAGCAAGAATAAAGAACACATCATAACAGCTTTGTTGTATTGTACAGAAAAACTCATCAAGGACCTTGATTTAGTCAAATTCTTCCTTTCAGTGAATGCAATGCAGTTATTGAAGAGCTTTTGAGTTGTACCTACATGATACAAAAATACTTATTTCTCCTAAGCCTCATTAAATATAATTTTACCTACTTAATGTTCTAAGGAACATTTTCATGAGATGATAAATGCTTTCCTTAATCTCACTGTAGATACCAGTATTTTAGTAGGGTGGAAAAGTGGTATAAAATTATGGGGTAAGAAGCTGTCTTCAGATAGAAATAAGATAGAAGTATTTTTTAATCACACGTTTAGATACTTTTTTTTTTTTATGACTGGATTTATTTAGGATTTCAGAAAGAGAGCCTTTGAAGTATCCCTATTGCTAATTTTTTGTAGTAACAAGCTATTTTCTATGCAATTCTTTTTCTTTCCCTATAAGTGATTCAAATTCCTCAATACAAAAAGCCTTCCTATAAGTCTCAAGGTAAGAGTGTTGTGTTACATAACGCTATAGATTGTTATTCAGTGTCATGCTTCAATGCTTCTGGGCTGAATTCCATTTACTTATCAATAAAGATTAGAGGCAATACAGGTAGATTTAAGAGATAATGACATCATAACAAGAGGATAATGGCTTCTTTCTCTAAAATAACTCTGTAACAAAGTAGAAATGCCATTTTTCAAATGTCTTATTCATGGGATTTTTATCCTCAGACTGATCTTTCTTTTTTCCCCCTCATACAATGATTTATTTTGGGAATGCTACTGTATTGTCTGGTAAGAAACAGGGGGCCTATGCATCAGCTTCTTGCTATCTGTACTGAATAGTGGCATCCTAATTTGTTTAAGAAATTGACTATTTTGTATACCAGCTTCTAAGGAGGTCTCTCCTGTTCTCTTTCTTATGGAAAAAATCTATAACTGGGCTAGGATGGATGTGCCCAGGTCTTACAGACCCATCAAGAGACTTAATTCTTTTTTTTTTTTTAATTCCCAGCAATGTAAAACAGAGAATTGAAGTAAAAACGTGCTTTGGGAGGTATCATTCTAGAAACAAACAGAGACACATGAATAGATTATTCCCTTATCTTGCAGAAGCATATCACCACCTTAGATTTACAAAGACATGAAGAAATTCAGGATATCATAGGGAAATTGCAGTTATGAAGTTCTTCATCTGGGAGTTTTACCCCAGTATTTATACCAATGTTATGTGAGAACATTCCTGCAAACAGGAATACCAGAGGTTCCTTCTGAACATCCAGTAGTGATTCTTTACATTGAGGGCAACCGAGTGCTGGCACATGTTGTCCAGGGAGGTTGTGGCCTCTCCCTCCTTGGAAGTGTTCAAAAGCCATGCTGATTATCCTGGGCAACAGACTCTAGAGCTCCCTGCTTGAGCAGATGACCTTCAGAAGTCCCTTCAGTAATTCTCTTACACGAATTCTTCCTCTTATAAAATAAATGCCCCAGGAGACATACACAAAAATTTATCCACTTATATCTTCTAACACACAAACTAGCACTAATGTTTTGTTCCCTTCAGACAACTGCAAAGTTACTCACTTGTTTTCGTTTGTTGGATCATATCTAGGAAAGGGATCATGATCATTGTCATTGAAATCATAACTTGCCTTTGGATCCTACATGTAAATAAAGAAAAACAGAATTAATTCAGACAATTAGAAAAGGCATTTCTAAATTGTTAATAAAATGGGTTCTGGAGTCTGTATTTATTTACTTGATGTGCTTCATATTGGCAGCAATCAAGCTGGTAGAATTTGATGGCCATTAACAATTCCATAACTTTTTCATGGAGCTTTAATAATTTAGCATTAAAACCACTACATACAAATGTGTCTGGGAACTAAATCTACTGAAGGAAAAACAGAATAACAAAATATCCTCCCCACTACCATTGTTAAGTGACATTCAGCTTCCTGTGACACAGACCAGGTTCCAAATCATGCCTAAGGCAAATATTTCAGTCTCTGTACTGCAAGAGCCGACTTATAGAACAGACAGTGAGCTGGGGAGAAGCATCTGTTTATCAAATTTAAAACTGGTTAATCTATTCTACAGCATTCTGATGCTCAAACTTACATAATTAGCATAGATGTCAGTGTGATTCCACTCCAATCCGTCATCTAGGACCGTGATGACAACTCCCTTGCCTGTAAATCCTTTCTGCCACACAGGAATAACATGGAGATCTAGTTTGGGCAGAGATGGAGTAATTCTTGTATCTTGCTGTGGGACAGAAGGAATTAAAATATATCAACATTTTATCCATTTATACCAAACAGGTCAGAAGTTGTATTTTAAAGGTGCTGTAAACAATCTCAGCCTGAACTTGTGCATTTTGCTCAAATTTTGCAAATCCAAAACAAAAACTAGTTTCCTCAAGTATTTGCGGCACTGAAAGATTTACCCTACTGCTTGAATATCCCTGAAGACCACTTCTGAACAAAAAATATTTTGTATTTTTGGTAAGCAGGCAGCAGAAATGGAAAGGAGTTGTGAGGATGCACCAATGGACCTTGGAGTACTGGGTTAATAATCAGACCTCCTAATGTTTGTTCCTTCTATTTGATGAGGAGCCAAGACAGTGTCTGCAGTGCAGTGAGCTGGATTTCCTCCAAGTATATTTTCTCCTTGGATGTTAAAGTCAACCAGAGCAAAATAATTAATGGGTAAAACAATTAAGGTGGTAGTTTGGTTGGGAACAACTGCATGGAATCACAATTTTGTCTTTACCACCCTCATTGCTGTCCCTGTGGTAAATCAGCTGGAAGAGTGAATCATGTACAGTCTTCTCCTCTGCAGCAAGTTTTTTGAAGAGTATCTCCTAAATGGGTCATTTCCCCCCCTCTGATACTAAATGAGGAGTACATACATCTAATTTAGAAAACATGCTTACAGCCCCCATAAAAGCACATATGTAAAAAGAGGCACTTTCTGTTTCTCTGTGCACAAATATGTTATGGTTTATGTCTTTGTTTCCAAAGAAATATTGCATAAAATAGAAGGCTTAGGAAACAAAATTTATTATGGGGATGAAATTTCTTTCATTTTTTGCTATATCTATCTGACTGTTTCCATCCAGGAAAGAGATTTCAAGTTTTGTTCTCTTGAATCCATCAAATAATAATTTTTCCTGCTGATGTGTGAAGGTACACCGGATGGAGCTAAAAGAGATGCCATCAAATTATAAAAATACAGTAACAGTTATTCACTACAAGACAAAAAAACATATTTTGAAGGAAAGTATCTAACACATTTATGAATTTAATCAGAAAAATTCATTGTGAACAAGGGCAAGTAGCATGTTTTTGTTTCTCATGTGTGAAAAGTAGAGGGAAAAGTGGTGAAAACCATGAATAGGTGGGAAAAGGAACTAAATCTCCTGGAGAACAGAACACTGCCAGGTTTTGTTTTTTTTCCCCAGACTGCATTTATGCACCCTGTGTGTGTTTGTGTATTTTTCTAATATAGACATCTTGGAAATGTCCTGCTTTTTTGGACACAGGCAAGGAAGCAAACATTCTGCTTCAAAGAAAAGCTGAATTCTTAAAAGACAACAATTTTTTTTTCTGTTCAAAAGAAGTCTGCAGAAATCTTCATGGAAATATTCTATGTTATGTGGTTTATAATTTATCTTCCCTAGCTCAAATGAAGGAAAACAGCCTAGTGTTTGGTATGATTTCTCTAAGATTAACTGAGGAAAAGTATTTTGAGCCACTCAGACCCCATTTTTGCTTGACCTTTCTTTTTCATTTGTTATATCCACCTTTAATCCCATCCCTATTCTGAGTGAGAGCAAAGAATCCTAGACTGAAGTGACAATGGAAATGATGCACAATGGAAACAGTCTCTTGGAAGAAACCATGTAAAATCTGAATGATGAACTGTATTTCTCAATTGACACATAAAGACAGAGCTCAGGAAATTTTTTTCCCTGAGGTTTTGAGCATATGAGTGAGCTCTAGAGACCCTCTAATACAAAAATCCTAGTCTATGTGGCTAAAGGTCCTTGTCATATGCATACATATGCATTTATTTTCATCAGGTGCATCTATTCTGTGCTACCAATTTTAACAAAGAAATTCATGGCCAGCTTCAGGTATGGTAATGGGCTATTAACAGGAAAACCACAAATATTCTTAAATTATCATTAAAGTGGTTTTTAGTTGTTGACAATTTGTGATATCACCCCCCTCCCACCTCCCATACTAAACAGCAGCTGAAGTGGCATTTAGAAAGAAAGTTGCCTGAAAATGTTCTTCACAGAGATCACTCATTTTTACAGCACATGCTAATGAAAGGGACTCTTCATTTATTTCCTTCAATGCAATCATTTTGATACTGGTAAAATAATGCAGCTGATGGCACAACCACAAGACAACAAATTCTTACCAGATACCACTGCTGATTCCACATAGGGTCATTGAAAAGACTTTCTGCTGAGTCTCTCACAGAGGCACGTTTGGTTCGCTTTTTTTCATACTGCTGCTCTGCCCATGACACCTGCAATTATTTGTAAAGATATGACAAGTGAACCTCTTCAATTTGGGACTTTCTTAACCTAGAGTATAAGGGCTTTCATCACATGGAGAAATGTATGTTGGTGCCTAAAGCAAAATGAGCAATATTTGATACAGAGGAGAGGATTATTTAAGCTGCAGTACGGGGAGATTTAGGGAAGAGAACTTGGTGAAATCACAATACTGTAGAATCAATTAACAGAAAATCATTAAGCACAAGTTAAAAAGGAACTGTGAGTGACACAAGACAAGCTTTTACATCACATAAAACCACGTAGTATGGCTAGAAGGTCATCTAAGCAATCGTGCTTACTGAAACAAGGAAAACCACAGTCTGCTTCTTTCTCCTACTTATCTTTTATTCACTCTCTAATTGAGAGTGAGAAGGAAAGAGGAAAAATTATCTCTGGCTTTAGTCTAGCAATCATAATGATGCTGTTACTCACAGACTCCCAGTCTCCTTCCTGGTGGTGTTTTGAAGAGTGGTCAATTAGCAAGCTATGAATATTAGACTAACTTCATCACCAGCATAATTCCACTTAAGGCAACTGAAAGCTAAAATGCTTCAGCATACTTTCATAAAGCATCAAATGTGTTGCACAGCCTTTGTGCATAGGCACAGCAGTCTCTAAGGCAATAGGATGTATTTTAAATGTGTATCGCCCTTGAATGTATCACTGAACCCGGTTCAAATGAAATCATGGTGATGATGCCTCTCTCTGTGCTATGTGCTCTTTTTGGAAAGGGAAAAAAACATTATTCATAGTTGGTCACTCTGATGGAAGTAGGGTTGGTCCTTTTAACCCCAAATTCCAAGCAGGCAAAGCAAACAGGTTCTGTAAGACTGCCAAGCTCCTGTGACAAGTTTCACATGAAAGGTGCCCTGGACCTAATTTTTTCCTTTCAAGCTCTGAATAGATTCCCTTCCTTTAATCTACTGTGATTGAACAGCTTTATGATCCTGACATCTATCACCATATATGAGATAATAATGACTCAGAAGTTATGATTAAAAAGTATAATTTGATTAAAATGCAATTTTCTAATGAAAGCCTAATGAAAACTCGCTACAAGAACATAAATCCTTTAAAGTGGTAGCTGCATTAGGCATGTTTACGATTCTCTTTGCCATATATTTAGTCCTAAACCCCCTGAAAACCTTGCTCATGGGAGATGAATTTACCAATGCAAGCATAGGTATTCTAAACTGCCCTATTGATATCTCAGCCATACATACTTGTGCAGATGTTGGAGCAATTACCTCTATCTCTCTTCCCTGCCTGCAGCAAAGCTTGACCTCTTCACCACCCAACAGTAATTAGCAATTGACAACTTCCATGCTTGGTTTTTTTTCACGGTGAGCAAGTGCACTGAAGGGAAATGAGCTGAAACTCCCAAGCACATATGTCAGGCAAACAAGCCAAATGTTTGCCACTCTGCAGATGGCTGAGGTTCCAACCATCCATCTCCAGCAAAAGCTGAAGGTCCCATGCCAAATCTCCAATCACTGATATATAAAGCAGTTAAAAAAAAAAAAAAAAAATCTCAATCCAAGTCTAGCTGCAAGAAAGTAGATTTGGAAACTAGTGCAAATACTGGAAGAAGTTAGGTAACCAGATAATTATATCCCTTTAATGTATTAACAGCCTTTATCTGTTTTACAACAAACACTATAGGAAGCAGATAAATATTCGGATTACAGCCAAGTTTTACCACAGCTTTCGCACTTAACATACCGTAAAATTCATGAAGGCGTTATACAAACAAAAACAGGATTCCGTTTTCTTTCCCTTTTTAGGGGTTGAATCTAAATCTTTTTAAGTAGGCTGCTACTGAACAAGAGCAGCTCTTTAGAGCAAAGGTCCCTGTGTAACTACACATCTTTACATGATTGCTTTGTGTTTATACACTTACATAATGCATAATTACATCTCATTTATTCACAGAGTTAATTTTCTACTGGATGGTAAATAAAATGGAAATTTGAGTAAATTTAGCAAATCACCTGCAGCACTTTGAATCTAAGAATGCAAGGATGCAATAATGTCTGGCAGCAATATAATACAATCACTTCCATTCTGCTATGATTTTAGAAAGTGATGTATTGCACACTCTCATTCTTCCCTGTGTAGCAGATTTATTTGAAGCAGTGAGTCCAAAAAAGAGAGAGACTGTACCTGGAACACTGATCCTGAAATCCTGAACATTGGACTACAATGACATGGGACATCTGGTCATATATGTAGGCATAAATTGGAACTAGTTTAGACTGAATCTTTAGGTTTGAACATCCCCAAGTTAAGATTATTTCAGCTTTAACTATTAAACCAGTTCCTGTTTGCAAGGAAATAGATGAGAGTGTACAGTTTTGAAACAAAACAGGCAAAACAAGCACTTTGTCTTACCACACAGAATATTTCCTCCTAACTGACATTTGTATCTAAAAACCTCCAGATCGAAGATTACTCATTCTGAAGTGATTTGTCCCTATATGATAATTTGCTGGTTTTGACAACTAGGTTACTTCATGGTTTGTACAGCTCATATTGTCACAATGATTGTTGCAACAATGCTGATCTTAAAATCAAATGTTGTTGTTGTGACATTTCCCAGAAAATAGTTTGTAAGAGAGGCTGACAGCTTTCTGGTCTGCTCTTTAAATTTGTCATGCACCCCAGTTTTTCATTATGCTTAAAACAGAAATCCTTGTCTCTGAAATAGAGCCAGACAAACAAGGAATCTGCTTCACCAGTGGGTTGTACCTTAGACTCCTGGTTCTCCAGTTTGCATGTACTCTGATTGCAGTGGCATATAATTGTAACAAAAGACTGCGAGTCTGGAATGTGTGATGGATCCTTTGAGAAGGGGTTTTAGCTTGTTGTAGAAGCCAATCCTGCAGAACCTCAGTCTTTTTTCCCTACTGCTTTTTTTTTCCCCCTCAATATTCAGTCACTTTAAATCAAACCTAATTCACATGGTAATTGCACAGACGTGGCCTAATTAAACTTAGTGCATCTATGGATTTTTACGTTGAATCCAGCCCCTTGGTTCCCGGTTCACATTTTAATGAGTGGCACATCAACATCTGAAATTCCAGTGCTGCACATCTTAAATCTTAATTTGGAAAGCTCTTGTAAAATATGTGGTAAGGGAGAGTCAGATTCTGTCTGTGAATGACAGAATAGTTAAGTATTATTCAGCACAAGTGTGGATGGCTGAATATATTAGACTTGCAAAATAAGGAAGGCCTGCTTGTGACCTCTTTACAAATCTAGCTGTAAGGAGACAGAATATTTTTTTTTAAAAAAAGAATAAATTTGACACTCACCCGCTCATCATCAGAAAGTCTCTTAGTAATATGAATGGCACTTCTTCGGGACCGTCTTGGGTGGCTCTTATGTCTGAATAAGTAGTGGTTTTTGAGTGATCCAATCTGTAAGACACAGGCATACTTTAATTATCAGGAGGTATTTCCCCACTGTGTGAGCAAGTACCAACAATCAAAACATGAAAGAATTCCTGCTGCCTGAAAGACAAAAGAGCAAGAAACTAACCTTTAGATATTTTAATCCAAACAAGGAAGCACTCTTCAAGTAACAAGTGATTCTCACAGCCTGTGTGTGCTGCTAGAAGAAGCTGGGGGAGTAATTTAATTTGGGTTACTCAGTGCAGTCATTACCACTACAGTACTCAAGTTACACAGCACCTGTGCTAGTGACCACTGCACTCACGGACACCCCTTGGCATTTCTGCGGGCAGGCTGCACATCAGTTTTATCTGCTTTTCCTGGGGTCCAGCAGGACAGGTGTGAAAACTTTGCGTGGCGTTTTCACTTGCTCAGAAGCCAGCCACCCGGCAAACCAGGTGCACCCCACTGACTTCGAGCACCCCATTCGCCTAAGGACGGGCTCTTTGATAGCTGTGGGGTCAAACGTGCCGGCTACAAAGGCAGAAGGACCAAACCCACAGGGTGGGGTCACACCTATGGGTTTGGGAGTGCGGAGGCTGGGACAGCGGCCAGCGGGGGCTGCCCACGGAGAGGAGCTGACCGCTACCACGGGGCCGGGCCGGGGACAGCAGGGTCCCAGAGTCGGGGGACGCCTGCCCGGCACAGGACCCTCGCCGGGAGGTGAGACGAAGCTGTTCCCTCACGGCGGTTACTCATCCCTGACAACGCTGACGTCACGGCATCCCAAAAAAGCGCCCGAGGGATGGCTGGAGAGAAGCCCCGCGATGGCGATGGAGCTGGCGAGGCGGAGGCGGTGCGGGACAGCAGCCGGGACTGCCCGCGCCCTCCTCCTCCTCTGCTGCTGCTGCTGCCCGGGCTGTCGGGCACCGTGCCCGGTCTCCCGCGGCACAGCGGGGTGTGCCCGCCGGTCCCCCCAGGGACAGCGGGTATTCTGCCTGACGCTGTCCAGTCTCGTTAGGGAGAGCCAGCTGCCCTGCTTGGAGCCCTCCAGGGAGAGCCGGAGCTCCGCCCGAGCCCGGCAGCCCTGCCGAGGAGAGCGGGAGCGCCCTGGCCGCTCCCTCAAGGAGAGCCGGGGGTCCCCGCCCGGTGCCCCGAGGAAGAGCCGACCCGCCCTGCCCTGTTCCCTCTGAAAGAGCCGGATCCTAGGAGGCTGCGGTGGAGGACCGGGAGCTTCGAACTCCCCGGAGCCCCGCGGGCGGCAGCTGGGCACAAGTTTGAGGGAGAGGAGAGGGAAGGAGCCTCGCGGAATGGGAAAGGAGCCCCGTCGCGGAGCATCCTGCGGGATGCTGTCCCCCACCCGGCCGTACCTGCCCCACCAGGTCGTAGTCCAGCTCGTCCGCGATGGCTCTGGCAGCGTCGGGGCCGGCCGGGATCTCCGCTGCCCACTCATTGAGGAAGAGCCGCCCGGCGCTGCCTCCTCGGGGCAGGGAGCAGGCAGCCAGGAGCAGGGCCAGGGCCGCGCACCGACCGGCCCAGCGCCGCCCGGCCATTGCCGCGGGATGCGGAGTGCGGGATGAGGGATACGGGATGCGGCGCCGCGTTGCTACGCGATAGCGCGGAGCGGAGCCCTGCCTGCCTGCCTGCCGGCGCGGCTGCCCG
The DNA here is from genome assembly GCF_009819885.2 of Catharus ustulatus. Classification (NCBI taxonomy): domain Eukaryota; kingdom Metazoa; phylum Chordata; class Aves; order Passeriformes; family Turdidae; genus Catharus; species Catharus ustulatus. The sequence continues at coordinate 379,592 of NW_024879446.1, forward strand.
AGGCTCACAGACCCTCCGGAGCCGGAATGGAAATGAGTGTTTACACGTCAAAACGACGACAGCCATCCTGACGTCAAGTGTACCTGGCCCCCGAGCGAGGGGGGGTGATTCCAGGGGGGGCGCGGAAGGGAGCGGGATGGAGGCGGGGGCTCGGGGGCGAAGCCCGACGGGTCCCGGGGGGCGGGGGGGATGGTGGGGGTGGAAGAGGCTCGGCGGGACGGGGGATGCTGGGTCTGGCCCCCGAGGGTCGGGGGGGGGCTCCCCGAGGGCGGGTCGGTGCCTCTGCGATCGTTTCCATTATTGCAGGTGATGGGTAAGAGCGAGCCCGAGCCCAGGTGAGGCAGGAGCCCCGCCCGTCCCTCGCCCCATTCCGTCGCTGTTGGGTTTTCTGCCCCCATCCCTCGTCCCCTGTCCCCTCGGTGCGGGGACAGAGCGAGGGGAGTTCGGTATTTTTTGTTCATTTTTTGTTCGATTGGGTTTCTAACCCGGGACCCGCCGGGCGGCACCACCGCGCGTTGTCCCCCGACACCGCTGACACACCACAGCTGTGTGCATTAATGGGCAAACCGGCGATGGTGGGCAAACATATTTATCCTCAAATACAGTTATTAATTTTGTACAGCTTTTCATTTAAAAATAACTTCAGTTCTGATTCTTTTAATCTCATCCAGTGGTCTGCACGTCGTACTTTCTCAGCAATTACTTCAATTTGTTAAACACTTATTTCCACATTTTCGTTCTGCAACTGCGTTTCCCCACCTCCTTGTTATATTTAACATTCCTTCTACCATTTCATTGTCTTTTCACGTGCTAGAAAATGCTTCTAAAAGTTTCCCAATGTTTTCTAAATACCCTTTGCCTCTGAAACTGAACCTTTGAGCCTCTTCACTTTAGAGTGTACTGTATTTCATATCTTGATTCTTCCTACTTTTTAACTGTAAATTTTAGCAAGCTGGCTTTAGATCTGTTTTTCAGTACTATGCTTCCCTCAATTTATTATGGAGTGACAGATATGCCTGCCTTGCTCTTCGTTAGCATCTAAAATGAGAAAATAACCAAAACATAAATATGAAAGAATGAGGAGAGGAAAATATTTTAAAAGATCATTGTTTCAGCCCCAGATATCACCATGCCAGAGGGGATATGGTTCTGTGCATGTCCATGGACCCACAGGCATCAGGGGACTGTAATCACTGCCACTGCTCTGCCAGCCATAACAGTAGGAGCCTCAAATAACAGGAATATGAATGGATCCATGAAAGGGGGAAAGGGTGAGTGTGTAGTAAGTATAATAGAAACACCAAGAGAATATAAATAAATATTGCTACGGAATAGAACACTGATAAAATGGCACTAGAGCACCATCCTGTTGTTCATCCATGTTTGCTTTCTGCAACATGGTGTAACAACAGGTCAAGGTTCACCAAAGCCAAGGTAGCAACCAAGGCATGTGATTCCTGTTCATTTTGATGTATTTTATTCTCTGCATGATTTTCTCAGTGTTCACTGCCAAAAATGTCTTTTTTTCACTTTCCTGGACAGATGCCTCAAAGATCCCTCTGTTCCATTTTTAGAATTGTTTCTGAGGCTTTATTTAAATGTGGCCATCTCACCAAGCAATTTTTGATTCCATGTGGGTTTTTCCTGTATGAATGTAACCACCAGCATTTCTACTCAAAACACAAAGCACTTTTTACCTCTCATTTCTCATCTCTGAGGCTGCAAGGTGGCATGGCTTTTTTACTGCATTTTGCTGTATTAAGGAACTCTGCAGAAATATTGTCTCCATACAGAAATAAAATCAGAGTTGTATGTATGTATAGTGACAATTTATATCTTCAAGTCTTTAAGCAGTGGTCAGAACATCTACATCCACAGAAGTATTTTGAAAGTCTAGGCACTCTTTTCTAAATGATTAATTCATTCATAGATGTTTGGTTTTTAAGAAATCATTCCATGCAGGATGATGGGCTGTGTACAGAGTTCTGAATTGTGCTACATGCACTTGGTTATGTCTTTCATTCAGGAAAGATGCTGTCCAATGCACCACATTCCCAACTAATAATAGCACAATAAATAGGAACAGCTTGCTCAGTAGCATCAGGTGGAGTCAAAGATAATTGTTTTATGCTTCATAAACAATTTAGGCATGTTGTTTACCACTGAAATATTTATTTAGTCCCCACTGCACCCAGAGGTATTCCACCTGAGTGTAAGGTCAGCACAAAGCTGGTTACGAAAATATTGTTTCTTTTTTATAACTTTGGTTTAACATGAAATTTCAGGTAGACCTGCTTCTAGGGGATCCACACCTCCTCTGCACCTGATGCAGAGGGATTTTTTTCAGTGTGCGGTAGCTCAGTGGGAATCATGACATTTCCCAAGCAGAAATATATCCTTGTAGACCCAGTGCAAGATATTCCTTTGCACATAGATAAGATATCTATCAACACAGCATGTAACATTGTGGATGAAATCCTAAGCTACATGGGCCAGGAATTTAATGAGCGGATTTTTCTCCCTTATTGTCAAAAGGCATGCAAATGTTTGAGCTGTAGTTGTGCTTTTGTACCCATATTTCTGATCCTTCAAAGACTGTCCATGAAAAAGGGAGAGAAGCAGATTTTGAAAAGCCAAGCACTTGCACACAACACCCTGTTTTCTTGCTTGTTAGTAGACATAACTTATTTAAACCTAGTAATCCTTATTCAAAGTTCAAGTCCATAATCTTGAGCCCAGCTCTCTGTTGGCTGCTGTGGCATCTCTCCAGACATCTGTTCCTGGTGTGGGCATCACTCTCTGCAGCTGGTACCCTGTGTTCACCACGTCCACACTGACATCCAGCAAACCCATCCCTTCAGTCAGAACTATCCAATGAGGAAGGCAAAGCAATGGAGGAGTTCAGGAGCTTCAGCACCTCTGAACAGTGGCCAGAGCCCTGTGAAGTTTATCTGTTACGGGGTGGAAAGCACAGACTCTACAAGCCATGAATTGAGAAAGCTGTCACAGAAATGAAAACAGGAAGAGATAAAGTGAGAAAGATACATTTCTTCTTCTTTGTGTACTTTGTAGAAGAGGAGCAACTGTCTTCTTGCTGAAGCAATCAAGGAAAGAGCAGAGACAAACAGGAGCAGGACATAAGGAAAACCAAAGGCAGGTAAAAGCACCATGTTTATCTGCAGAAAATTCAAAAGGGTTCACAAAGATGCCACTGTTTTATCATTTTTGCTTTGTTGAAAGTATATTTTGGATGAAGAAAGGTATTGTATAATGACATTTTCTTTTAGATCAGTGACAATGCAAAAGCCAGACAGAAGATTCATCTCTGATGTCACATCTTGATCAGCCCGCTTAATTCTGTAAGATCAAGCCAAGCACACTTTGTCTACCCACAGAGCTTGTTTTCAATAACTGAATTTAGGTTAAAATACTGTGGGGTTTTTTTATGGGTAAACAATAAACCCGAAAGAGGTGTGTTTAGGGAGCAGGAGGAACATATCCTGATAGTGTTACTGAGTCCCTGCACACACTGCTGGGTTGACAGAGATAAGAATAGGTCTTGACTCTGGGAATCTTCCATCACAGACAGTCAAAGCAGAGACTTGTTCTGTCCACTGCAAGCCTTGCTGTGACAGGAAGAGTGATGCAGACACGGAGACACATGCTGGGGTGAACAATCAGTGCACAGGGTTCAACATTCAACCCAGTCCTAGTCTACATATTTTGGGTGCTGAGTACCACCAGCCTTCACCTCTTAAAGGTGGCCCTCCAGCTGATCTACCATCTTTCTTCTTTTATTTCTCCCCCAAGTGCATTCACCCAGGAAAACAGAACCTTGTAGAAAACCTGTTTTATAAAGGGATAATTGACATTTCTGCCTGCACCTCATTCCAAAATCTTCCTGGTTTTTAACACAGCAAGGCCTGTAGCTCTTACACAGCTGTTGGGAGCTAAATGTTTTTTTCAACATAAAACTTCAGGCTGTAAAGTATAAAACCAACAAGGAGTTGATACAATTTTACTGGTACTGTTTGGAGGGTCCAATTTGAGGACGTTAACATCATTCAAATGGGAATTTTGTTATATGTAGCTTTAATTTGCTGAGTTAGGGCACCATATTTTGAAACGAGAGTAGCTGGAAATGCAGTTTGATGCCTGAAGTGCTTGTGGTGGCTACTGTAGTTTAATTAGTTAAATACTAAAAAGGGCTGTGCTGCTTGTATTTAATTTGGCTGTGGACCGAAGAACACTCTTGAAACCCACTCTTTTACAGTAGCACTGTTCATTTTTCCGCGGGAGCCAGCATTACAAAGCAATAGGGGGACGGCATAAAAGAGGCCATATGTGCAGGCAATCACAGAGGATAAGGGGGAACACCTGTTTTTCCATCAATTACAGCCTGGAAGCTCATGGGGCATATTTATTCTGGGGGAATTACATTTGCTTGGGTAATAGTGCATGACACATTTCCAGTTTTACAGCAGACAAACCCCGAGAAGGACCTAATCATGTCTGTACAAATGAAACACAAACATACCCTCCTGGCCATACACGTGGTTAAACAGGGGCCCTAATGACACCAGGAGCCAGCAGGAAGCAGTTGGGGAGCAACCACCCGTTTGTGGCCACCTGGATGGCTTTGTTTGCTCTGTGGCTGAAGCCAACCCAAGCAAAAAATCCCTGGGAAAATGCATAGGTGGGACTGTAGGAGATGTGGATACCTACAGAGAAATGGCAATAATCTGTTTATCTGGTAAGGACAAAGTCCAACTTAACTATTTTACTGACAGTAATAGAAAGAGGTATTATTGTAGTTCATAATCTGGAGGGGGGTTTTGTAAGCCTGATAGAAGTCATCAAAGAAAGGAAATATTTTAAAGAAATATTTAGTCACCTTTATCTACAAACCTGACATTTTAAATTTCTTCATACTTGTGTTACACTTTTAATAATATTTTATTTACGGTAATGATTTTATCGTCCTCGATTGCAAGCTCTTCAATAAATTCCTATAGGAGGATGAATAAATTAATCTGTTAAATCTGTTGTTGATTTATTTTAATAACAGCATAATTAATATTTAGCCTTGATGAAAACATTTCTGAGAATTCAAAATTACTGTTTTAGTTACACATTTATTTTAAAGGGGGTGGTTTCGTACATGAGTATTTTTAGAAGACTAAGTACATTGATTAATTATTTTAAATGGCTCTTATGCTGTGTTCTTCCTCTGCATGTTCCATTTCAAGTAGGATGAAACAGAGAAAAGACCGGAAAGAACAAAGAGCATGAATACATGAGAGAAGAGAAAAAATACATGGAAAAACAAATTAAACCCCATCTAGAGCTATATAATAAGCTGTATTTTAAAAATACCTTGTCTTTCTTTCTCTTATATTTTTTTTTTAAGTAATGAATGGGTAAGAAAAAATGGCAATAAATGATGATTTTTAAGGTTAAAATTTCAGGAAAGCTTTCTTATTGAGGAAAGGGTAGTCTAGCTGAAGAAAACTGAGAGAAACTAAATTGGCAGTACTCCTTACCAGAACTGGCTCTATAATATACACAGATAAAAGATTCACAGAGCAGAACAGGATGACCAATGTTGGAAAACACCCTTGAGTCCAACCCAGCACTCCAAGCCCACCACTTAGCCACATCCGTAAACTTGCTTGAAATCGGTCCCATTTCTTCCTAGAGCATAAAACTCCTCATCATTTCACTGCTTAAAGCACTTAACTTTGGCTTGTATTATGCCAATGAGGAATAAGTCTAACCATCCTTAAACTGAAATTAAAACATCCCATGTTGGTTTGGCCAATACAGCATCAAGCTGCAGATGAGTCAAGCCTGTGCCTGGGTTTTGCTGCTCATTGGGGCAGCTTCTCAAATGTCTGTGCTACACAACCTGCCCTGCTGGGTGACATTTGGCCACACATCTTGCTTTTGGGTGCTTTTTGATGCTTTTGGATGCTTCCAAGGGCTGCCTGTGTACTTCCATCTATGAACTCAAGTGCTGCTTTATATCAAATTATTACAATCTGGCTTCAAATGTGCAAGAGTTTGGTCTACTGAAGTACCAGTGATGGTTGGAAAAGATTTCTTTAAATATTCTTTGAGTCCAGGTTCAGGTGCGACAAAGCCATGGTATTTTAAAGGAAAACACTCAGCCCTGTCCAAAGCTGACAAACACACAAAACAAGTCCTTCTGTTTGTGTGTCATGCATGTGGTTGGAAGCATTTTTACCAGTGCTATGACAGACAAAGCAAACACAATCTTAAAGGGTTGGGTACGCATTTTAGAAAACACTTTGAAGATGCAGCAGCAAGCTCAGAGGTTTTCCACAGCACATGGTCATGCACATCTCCCTCTAACTCTGTCCCATGGAAGGTCCACCCAGGGCCTCCAGGGTTCCTTGGGTCTCTACTGTCTCCTCATGAGAAACATTTCCAGAAGGGAATGCTTGTATGTTTCTCTTACATCATATACACACTCATCCCATTAAAGCTGCCTGGGTCTTGCTGTGCTGGGCTCTGCATCTGTTCTACTGATGAATTCTTTCCCCAGGGGATTTCCTAGAGGAGTTTTCAAAAATCTTCTGCACCACAGGAAATACAAACTCAAAAAAACCCCAAGGTGTCACCCTAAGTGCAAAGAGTATTAAGTGCTAAGGGTACAAGTGCTAAGGGCTTTATGTGTGTGGTGTGATGACCAGGACTGCCTGCCAGGCCTCCACCCTGCTGCTCCCTCCCTCATCCTTCTCCAAAGGGTAGTGGGAAAGAAATAAGCAGCAGCAGCTCACGGGTTGAGACAAGGACAGGGAGCTCGCTATTTGCCAATTAGTGTCACAGGCTAAACAGATACAACTTGGGGAAAATTAATTTCATTTAACTAATTCAATTGAACTGACAATAATTCATTACTGCTTGAAAATAAGGGTAGGATGGTGAGAAGCAAAGATAAGAAGGAAAACGTGTGCTTCCCACTTCATGGGCTGGAATACGTGATCCTGTGATTAAGTGTCCTGTGCCACAGCAAATGGAGCTGCTCTGGCCCTGCTGATCTCAGGGAGACTCCTAAAACTAAGAAGTCTTCTGAGAGGTCTCCTCAGCACTCTGCTGGGATTTGGCTGTGTCTGTCACAGCATACAGCACCATAAGAGGGGCATGGTTGAGACAGGGATCCATGCCATGAATAAGAACAGAAGAAGGGACCCCTTCTGAGCAGCTGTCTTCCCATTCAATTTTTGCTCATGGCCTTTCAGTTTAGAGGTGGTTTCATCACCTCACTTTCTCATCTCCTCCTCCTGCCTGATAGGAAGAACAAGAGGATGGAACCTAGATCTGCTTTTTCCCTCCATTTAGGGAATAGGAAGGGTCTGGTCAGGGATTAAAGATAAAGACAGCAATTGGGAGAGGTAGTGGACAAAACTTGGACTGGAAACACCCAGAAGAGTGGAATAATTGTGGGGAATATTTTATTGTTGCAATGTTGTGAGGGGCCAAGCACTGGAGTTTTATCATTTTTGTAAATTGGCTGCTTTTGTTGGTGTTGTGACGGCATTACTTTTGTTTTGGTGTGGGGAGAGGTGCCTGTGAAGGAGCTCATTCTCAACCAGCAGCTGTGGCTCATGGAGAGGACCCACATTGGCATGGACTTATCTGAGAGACTGCAGCACAGGGAGAGGGCCTGTACTGGAGCAGGGAAGGAAGTGTGAGAAGAAAGGAGTGTCAGAGGGAATATTATGAACCGCTGACAGTCGTCATTCCTCATTGCCTTGCATTGCTTGGGTGGGAGGAGGTAGAATAAGAAATGAAGGGTTGCAGGGTTGAAGGGGAAGGCTTTTTTAGTTCCCACCTTTGTTTCTAGCTATTCTTCATTTCTACTTGGCATTGATAAATTAATTGTCAGCAAACCATGTCTGTTCCACCCATGATGATAATCAGTTTGTGATACCCCTGTCTTTATTATCTCATTTTTTCCCTGCTGCACTGAGGAAGGGGAATGAGAGAGCAGCTGGGTTTGTGTCTGTCTGCCATCCATGGTCAACCCACCCCAGCTCATTTTGATGCCAGTCTAGCTAAGAAGGAGCTCATTTTCCTCACAGCGCCCTGTGTGATGCATTGCTGCGAGCTGTGGTGCTGACACCGCGTCAGGTTTTCTCTTTCTTCCCCCCGTCTTGGCCCAAAGCAAGTAGTCTGGGGGTGGGATGGAAGTTAGGAGCGGGCATGGAGATATTCAAGCTGACCTTGGGGCTATTCCATGCCATAAGATGTCAGGCTCAGCAATAACAGCTCAGGGAGAGGAGGAGGAAGATGGCATGTTGTTGATTATGGCATTTGTCTTTGCAAGTGGCCATTAACCAAGCTGAGGCTCTGCTTCTCAGGAAGCAGCTGGACATCTGCCTGCCAATGGCACATGCTGAATGATTCCTTTATTTTTCTTTGCTTACATGGGCAGCTTTTGTGCTGCTTAATAAACTCCATTATCTCAACCCATGAGTCTCTTTGGCTCCCTTTGAATTTTTTTCTCCCCAGCAATAGGGAATGAGTGAAAAGGATGCCTGGATCCTTTTCACTGGCTGGGGTCAGCCCACTACTAAGTGTCATCAACATTTATAAATTATCACAAAGGTAATGCACCTGTTCACAATGAAAGGCAGGGGAGCCAAGAACAGACATGAGGCCCTTTCCTCACCTGTACTGTCTCAGCATCCTGGGCTGCCCATGACAGGGCTGAAATCCCCCACAGGCAGTGCAGGAACCAGGGGCTATCCAAGAACCAGTGAACCATGTTAGTGGAATATAAAAGCAGGTGTTGCATGCTTTAAGGAGGTAGGAAAACTATTCCTAGACACATGTATTGGCATTTCAGAATTTACTATGTGACCTGAACCCATCTCTTTGGGTTTATTTGAGGTGGGTTTTTTGGGGGGTATTTTTGGGGTTTTTTTGTTTTTTGTTTGTTTGTTTGTTTTTGTTTTCTTTGTTGTTGTTGTTGTTCTTTTTTGTTTGTTTGTTTGTTTGTTGTGTTTTGGGTTTTTTAATGTTACATTCCACATAGTGTCTTCAGTTTTCTGAAGAAGTATTTCCTTTGTGATCTACAAAAGTAGCAGTTTCATGTGACACTGGATGTTTTGTTCTCATCCTGTATTCGAGGGAAGCCACAAAAGAAGAAGCACGTATGTCTTAAAAAGCATTCCCCAAATCCCCTTTCTAATGCCAAACAATCACACAAATGCATTCTTCCTGCATAGAAAAGACATGTTGGGATTTCCCCAGCTACCACTGTTGAGTCCTGGGAAGAGCAATCTGTCATCCTTTCCTCTAGGAAAAGATAGCTCAGGCAGAGCACAGAGCCCCACAGAATTGGGTAGGGTCTTGCAGAACAAACAAAGCTGACCACATAAGCAAAGAAAATTCAGCTCCCAACAAGCTAAAATTAATTCCAGAGACAGCTGAAAACATTAAGCATCTTCCAAGATGATGGTGTCTAGCCACAGGCAAAAATGCCCTTTCTGGGGAGCACAGTCACTCGAGTATCATCAGAAGAGAGATGTAAAAGGTTAGCAAAATCAAAGCACATGCATTTGAACTTTAGTCATCTCACACAAACCTTCCAGTAGTCCTGCAAAAGCCACCAGATTGGGTACAGAACAAAAGGTATCCTACCATAACATTGCTGGGGAGTTGAATGGAACTACATAAATAGAAATACTTGGGGATTCTTGGAATTTTACAGAAAGTATAACAAGCCCTATTCTCTGAAATAAACCATTATGGACAGCCTGCTTTTCCAAGCTGCTTTCCATCAACCCACGTCCTTTGTCTTCAGTTGCCCTGATATGTTTGAACAGATGTAACACAAAGATGTATTTAATCACATTAAAATCAAAGCCTTTGTTTAGGGGCAGGCAAGCACTCCCAGTTAGGTCCCCACAGATCAAATACTTTCAAGTTTGTATTTTATTGTTCAAATCCTCCCAGGTAAAACAGTTCCATCCAAGATTAATACCAGCAATGTTTCCAGAAAAGGTTATCCTGAATCATATTGTTGGGTGTTTTTGTGTTTTTATATAACCCACATGAGATCCTGTTGCTAAGCAGAAAGCAAAATCAATATAGAAGGCAAGCCATACCAGCTCATCTTTGAATTGCTGTAGACATTTCACTTTCTTGTAACTGCTTCTCTTTTAATGGCTTTCCCCCATAAAAATCTGACTTGACTATGTGACTAGTATTTTGTATTTCACCATATTCTAGAATATATCACATAAGACATTGTGCCATTTGGCTTAAATGTGCCACTTTGATGAAACTGCTAAGACAACCTTCATTATTAAATGACCTTCTCTAACTAATGAGTGAAATGGGATAAATCTTAATTAAAGACTCCTTCAGCTACTCTGCCAATATCTGTATGTCTCTTTCTCCTCCAGCCAAATCCCAGCAACTTTTGATGAAATTCAATATTACAGAAAATTCTTTATTTTCACTCTCAAAAACCACTCAAAGGCTCGCTCTATGTGTCAAGTAAATAAAAAGCTTATTTTATTTTTCTAACAGAGTACAATCACTGAACAGTCAGTCTCCTGTGTCATAGCTGCCAGGAAGGGTCATGCAGGTGAGTGGAGCTCCTCCTTTGTAACTCATCCTTTCTCCTTCTCATGGGTCTGGCAGAAGTGTCCTGCTCAGGCCAGCACATCTGATGTATGTTATAGTCCCAGTAATTCTATCCATGTTTCCTTTACAATCATGGAACCATTTGGATTGGAAAAGCCCTCTAATATCATCAAGTTCAACCTCAACCCAGCACTGCCAAACACAACAGAAAACCATTTCCCTTAGTCCCACATCTACATGTCCTTAAATCCCTCCAGCAATGGTGACCCCATCACCATTGCCCTGCAATGCCCTGGGAAGCCTGTTCCAACATTTGACAGCCTCTTTGCTGAAGGAATTTCTCCAAATTCCAAATTAAATGCTTCCTGGCACAATCTGAGACCATTTCCTCTTGTTCTGTGGCTTCCAAATGTTTATCCTCCATGGGATCTGGACTAAGATTATTGATTTGGTGTACAGTGTAGCACTGGCTTATGATATGACAGTGTTTCTGGTTGTGAAACTCACGTCATCCATGTGCTCAGTGCTGCAATCACCTTCATACTTCAGGAGTCATCTGGTGGAAACATTTTCTTTCATCTTGATCCTTGCCTGAGGAAAGGGGCATTGACAAAGCCATTGGGAAAGTGACATGAACCCTCAGATGGCACCACTGGCCGCCCTCTGACAATTTGGCTGGTGCCTGGGCGCAATTCCATAACAGGAATCCCAAGGGCACATTCCCCCAGTGCTCATAAATTCAGTGGGGAAGGTGTGCACCACCATGGACCAGGGCACTCTGACAGCATTGTCTGTGCCATGTCCTGCAGGGCTCATCTCTACCCACTGCTCTCTGCACTGTGCTCTGAGTTGGTCTGAAATGACCTGCCAAACATGGTAACAGCACAGCCAGCTGCACAGTCCAGTATGGACAACAACATGACCACAATGATCAATGACATCCTAACAGCTGGGTTGGTGCCTGAGTGGTCACAGTGCTCATCCTCAGTCACAAAAAGGAAGAGACCGGACAGAGAAGTGCTGCTGACTGTGTGATGTGTGCATCCAGACTCTGAGCTATGAGGACGCTCATGCTATTGCACTGTGCATGCACTTCGGTGTGGTGTGAAGCTCTGGACAAACCCAATCAAACAAACAGCCTCAGCTGACCTTCTTCCTTCACACAGTAGGATTGACAACCATGCTGCTGAACCTCTTTTCTGTTGCAAAAAACAACTGCTTTACTTGTTTAAGCTGGAAATTCCTCACAGCACTTGTGAAATAAAAAAAGCCAACGAAAAAAAAAACCCCAGCAACCAAACCAAAAATATTCCATCCTGAATACCCAGAAGAGAAATAAATGTCTCGTGATTGAGCAGATATAGCACAGCTATTGCCAGATTAAAAGGATGATTAATTCATACACTTCATACTTACCAAGTTATTTTGGAAAGAGCATGAGCAATGTATGCCTGGAAATTCCCTATTAGATTCAAGAGCACGTTGGAGTGAGCAAGCCCACGCCCACAGGAGCAGATGATTGTTTGCACTATCACAGTGTCGTGTATCACCTACACAACTGATTTCAGAGATGAGAGGGGTGGTTACATGGCTCTGCATTCAAAGTGACCGTGGTATTCATTTCAACTTGGCACTTCTCAGAATAAACTGTTCCTAAAGAAAATTTCAGAACAAAATGCCAATAAGAGAGATAGAGATAGAGAGAGAGAGAGAGAGAAGAAAATTCTCATCCTGTTTCCTGAGTTGATAGTTTCTGTGCTGATATTTTTCTTGGAGCTAAAAAAAAACAAGGTCGGAGGTGGGGAGTGTAGTGGAAAATGGAGGGAAAAAAAAGTGTTGAAAGTGGTGTCAACCACCTGATAGTCTACTAATGACTTCTGTGGGCTTTAGCAGGTTGGAGATGGCCTCTGATGCAATTCCCTGGCCTATCTGGCATCCTGGCATCCAGCTCTCCTTCTGGATTTTGGGGCACTTGTGTGCCTGCTCCTCTGCCCATGTGCCACTTCTTGCCTTGCCTTGCCTTGCCTTGCCTCTTTAAACTGATGAAATTTAAGAGATGTTGTGTCAGCATCTTGGTGGTTTTTCAAGTCTCTTCCTTGAACGAAAGCCCATCCAGGTTCACTGGATGTTCCAGAGCACTGGATGTTCCCAGACAGGCATCCTGGTGTCTCATTTATCTGCTCCATGCTCATCAGGTGCTCGTGTGCCCACACCACGGTGTCCATCCCTCAGGGTGCCTCACTGGCTGCAGATTCAGGGCAGGTGATGGTCCTTGGAAAGGTGTGAGAGGCTGTCAATCCTCCTTTCCACCTCTTCTTTTGGCTTGTGTAAACAATGGATGAGGACTAAGCACAACAAAACACAGACCTGCAAAGCAGAATTTTCTCACTGGTGTGCAAGGTAACAGAATTCCCAAACCTATTCAAGCATGAGGTTCCATCAGCATTTCTAGGACCAGTGTGCCAGCTCCTAGTTCAGAAAGAAAGCCAAAAATAATAGATCTGTTTCAACTGAATAAAGAATGACATCTGTTCTGGTTTTACAAATGCTAAGAGTATTGTAAGAAGAAATCCCAATGGTTTTTTAATATGTACTCTGACAGTGTCCCATAATTCCTCTTGGGAGAATGGCATGTTAAAAGATGAAACATGAATACAGCATGATTCATCAACTTACAGTAATTTCACGAATACAAGCCGCAGCAATTTGACAAAAATTTTGGTGGAAACCCGGAAGTGCGGCTAATAGTCGGGTGCGGCTAATATATTAATAATTTTCTGACATTTACAACCCCAGACGTGCCAGCCAGAGTGCCGAGCCAAGCACCGGCCAGTAAAAGCCGGCATTTTGCAATTGTTACAGTGTTACCGTGTTGCCCTGGCTCCCTGCAGGCAGCACGGGGGGTGGGGAGAGAGGCGGGAGAGCTCTCTTCTTCCCTCCTCTGCTGCAGCCCAGGGGAGGAGGGGGGGGGGGCGCTGCCATTGCCGCGGCTCGGGGAGCCAACGGGGGGGAAGCGCCGCCATTGCCGCGGCTCGAGGAGGACGCGGGGGGGCCGCGCTGCCATTGCCGTGCCCGGGGAGCCGACGGGGGGGGGGGCGCCGCCATTGCCGCATCTCGGGGAGCCGGCGGGAGCCCCGCGCCGCCATTGCCGCGGCCCGGGGTGGGGCGGGAAGTGCGCGCCGCCATTGCCGCGGCTCGGGGAGGAGGCGGGGTGCTTTGTCCGCGCCCGCCGCCGGCGCCACGGGCGTGGGAAAGCTCCGTCCCCGCCCGCCGCCGCTGCCGTAGGAGCGGGGGAAGCTCCGTCCCTGCCTGCCACCGCGGGGCAGCGCTGACCCGGGGTGACCGAGCCCAGTGGCAGCGGCGGCCGGCCCCGAGCGGCAGCACCGGGCTGGGCCACCTGGCCCCGTCAGCGGCCCCTAGCGGGCCGAGCCTGCACAGCCTTAGCTCAGCCAGTAAACCCCGCCCTCCCGCGGTTCTGTTACTGATTGCACGCGGGTCCTCGCTGCGAACGACAGAGCGGCTTATATTCGGGTGCGGCTTATCTATGGACAAAAACCGAAATATTTGCCAACACCCAGAGATGCGGCTTATACTCAGTGCGGCTTGTATTCGTGAATTTACTGTACTCTTTAGAAGGAACAGAACTATTATTTCTCTTTTATTCAGAGGGAAACTGGAAGAACAGGGAGATGCCATGACTTTGCAGGGACCATGCAGGCAGACAGATAAAATCTCAGCACCCAGAGGACAAACCAGTGCTTTATCCAGACACTGAGTTAACTTTAAAAATCTGTTTCACTCCTTATATCCATTGGAAGTCAATTTTCAGGCATTTAAACAGCTGAGTTAGCTCTTAATTTTTCCACTAGAGCAAATTGTTTTTGCCCCCCTGAAGAGAGGAGAAGGTGGCTGTTTACTGATAAGCAATAATCACCACTGTGCAGAGCTTTGAAATCCCAGGGTCTACTCAGCACTTTGCTAATACCAAGCAAAAGTCAACAGATGTCCACCAAACAGCAGCAATATATTCAATATTGGGGGAAAAAAACAGCAAACAGCAAACATTTGTATCTACTGAAACCAAATCTCTAGGATTTCCTTCAAAATCCTTCCAAACTATACTGACGGCAGAAATAAAATACTGTAGGTATGCTAAGTCCCATCTCTGATCATGTTGGCATAATTTTGGTTAAAATGTGGCCTTAGATTTGAATTCCTCCTCCCACAATCATAAAATCATAGAATTAAAGAAGCATTGACACATTGAATCATAGAATCACAAAGTCATAGAATCATAAAGTCATAAAATCACAGAACCATTGCATGGTTTAGATTGGAAGGGACCTTAGAGATCATTCACTTCCACCCTGCCTGACAATGACAGGGACATCTTCCACTAGACGAGGTTGGTCAAAGCCCTGACCAACCTGACCTTCGGCATTTCAAGGTATAGGGTATCCACAACTTCTCTGAAAACCTATGCCAGTGAATCACCACCCTCACAGTGAAGAATTTCTTCAAATATGTATTTCTCTTAAAACCAGTTTTTATCTAAAAGCAGAAAAACCCCACTGTTGTGTTGTTTTGACAGCAACCCTGCCAGGTTTTTCCTTATGTAACTCCAGGAGCTGCCCATGCATGTTGGTTCATGCCCTGAGAAGAGCACAGAGACCCTCAGAATGCAGCGGTAAGGGGGGCAGCAGATTTTTGGGAATATGTGGTCCCTCACCTGCTATTGGTAAGCCCATGTAGCCCCCAGGTCTGCTGCTGGATGCAGTAAAGGGCCAGGGAAGCAGTGTGAAAAGGATCTGTGCTCAAGACATTTGGGTCATTGTGCACCCATTTTTATCTGCTGCACTCCTGTGACATGAAGAAGAGCTTGATCCTGGCCTTTTTTTATTTTTAAGGTTCCGTTGTGCTCTGTCAGGGCAATGCAGGTTCTGCCCTGTTTTTCTCTCCCCTTTGATCTGATACAGATGAGAGTCAAAGCTGCTCTCTGGCTCCCTGTCTGCTGTGCTAATGAGGGTGCTGGAGAACAAGGCACAAGAAGGGAGGATGAAAAGAAAAAGTAAAAAATTGCATGAGAAAAAACAGAAGCCCTAAAGGCAAGTTTTTCACGTCAAAACACTTGTTGGCTGCTTGTTTGGAGTGCTTCAATTTAAACAATAGACGAAAGGCAGTGGCCTGAATCCTCCCAGTTGGAGCCTTGGGGAGACCAAGGGAAGTGCCACAGCTGCTGCTGGTCTATGCTACTGAGCAGACCACAAGATGCTCTTTTTTCAATTTATTTTTAGATATGGAAACCTCTGCTTCTCTCTGATACTCAGTATTGCTGCACCGGGAGGGTTGTCAGAAGAAATTCAGTTTCTGTGCTCCCTTATGCTGTGACCTTATCATCTACAGCTCTGAGCTCTGCTCAACATTTCCAGTAAAACCTTATTCTTCAGACTGTCTTGGTGTTTTTTTAAGCACTGACGCCACTCATAAAATTTCAGAAAAATAAGATAATTAGTGCTGCTTGTAAGTAACTTTTAGGGAAAAGTCAGCTGCTCTGCATTCAGCATATGCTCAAGCAGTGTTCTTCAAATGCTTGAAATTTCATCTCCAGCTTCCTGTGGATGAACAGGTCACATCTAAGCTGTGTCATAACTGAAGTGGCACCAGAAAATTATAGACATCAGAAACCTGAAGACTGTGTTAAATATGGAAGACTAAAATTAGCACTAAAGAGAATAGAGAAGGTGAAGTGAGATTTGTGGTAGGAGCATCGTGGTAGTGGAGGACACCTTCTGTTACTGCTTTTGGGAGGTGCGTTTACCAGGAATTTTGGTGTTAGCTCTGATCTCAGTTGTCATCTGCCACTGCTAAACAGTTTGCAGTTTTCCTCCTACCCCTTTTCCTAGGGGTAAACAGCACTTCTGAGCCCTTCTGGTTTCCAAGCCAGTTGATGGGTTTTTGAGAGCAAAGGTGTGGGTGAAGGAATCAGCCAGTGGTGGCCAGCATCCACAGGACACAGGATCACTGCCAACATCTCCACTACCCCAGGGGCCCCACTTGCCTGGAAGACCATTACCTTTCCCTGCTGGATTCATAAACATTGTCTCATTCTTCTCAAACATTGAGTAACCCTGTGCTTCTGCATGCATGCTTGAAAATTTTAGAAGTAATTAAAAATAGTGTTCCCAACATGAAGGTAAGAACAAAATAACCAAGCTAAGCAAACTGTCAGATTAATAATATTAATTTATTTTTCAATGAGCCCTGATTCCTTTGAAATTATTTGCAAGCTTGAAAGAAGATATTTCTTTCTGTACACTGAGTTTCCTGTCTAATTGCTGCAGCTAACCCATTTCAGGCAGGCTACCTTTCCCCTACTTGCTCCCCTTGAGAGAAGCAACAGCTTGTTCTTATGAAGAAGCATTTCTCTTGATCTCTGTAGAGCCTCTCATCCTAATTGCAGCTATCTCATTTAAAAAGTCTCCTTATCTTACCAATTAGAAATCAGCCCCAGGGTTTGATTCCTGTCCTCTCAGCTCCCCAGCAGGGAGCCAGAGCATTGCAATTAAGCTTGAGCCTTGTTCCCTGTCTCCTGAGCTGACAGGCTGGTTCAGAGGGACTGATGAAGGCAGGACACATTATTTGTGTAAGGTCCCTATCAGCAAACCCAAGACACAACCTGCAGACACCCACCTGCCGGCGGTACAACTGACAGGCTGTGCCATAATAGCTGCTCACTGTTACAGCGCTCTCTAATTAAAAAAAAAAAAAAAAGGAAAAGGCAAGAATAAAAAAAAATAAAAAAGAAAATGGAAGGGAAGCTTTCTGCATACTAAACACCTTCCAGTTCTCAGCACAGATGCACAGACATGTTTCCAGTTGTTCCTTGGGGATGGGGAGCAGAAGTGTTGCCAGATGTGGCCTTGGGAACAGCACCTTTCTGAAGTCACTGATAATGGCTAACAGTGCTGGGCATGGTGACAGAGATTGACTGCCTTCCAGGGGCTGGAAAAAGCTCAGATGTCCTGCTTTCAAGGGCTGGGAGGACAGGGCATGCTCCCCTAAGCCTTCTTCAAGAGCCTACTCTTCCATTTCAGTCCAGACCTGCCCTTTTTCTTCTTCCCATATTTCCCATCAGAGTCTGGCTCAAAAGGCCAGTTGTCTCACTGCAAGCCTGGATAATTTCTTTTTTTAAAAATAAAAAAATAAAAAAAACCAACCCATGCAAGTGCAGGATTTACATATAACCCCCACTGACTGCCAAGAAAGAGAAAAAAAGCCCCCAGTGTTTAAAATCAGTCTTTCTCACTGATGGGAGAGAAGTGCTTAATATTCAGGACACTGCATCTGAATACATTGAGCAAATTATATGTACCAAAGTATTCACGCTTCGCCTGACTACAAGATTTACTCACACAACCAGCCACAGAAACGACATAATAAGAAACCTTCAGCTTATTTCCAGAATACAGATATCCTGACTGGGGAGCCAGGCTGACAAGGTAATTTCTGCTCCAGGAGAGGGGGGATCCATTTCTGCTGTAGGCACTCATTTAGGGAATCTAAAATCTGGCATCCCAGTCAGATCTGGTGTTTCATGCCTATATGACCCAGGTAGCCCTTTTCTCTCTGCATACAGATATACTACTTTTTCATTTATCTCACCTGGGGCTCTTTCCTGCTCAAACAGGCTTAAGATGATTAAGCTGGATGTGTCATTAGGTCTGAGGGCTTGTACCATTTTCCACAGAGCAGGTGAAGGGAAGTTCTGACAGCTGGATGCATGTACAACCTTCCATGGGGGCACTTAAGGAAAATAAAACACACCATGCAGTAAAGAGGGGTAAGAAAAAAACAGTGTTTTCAAGTAGCCTCTACAAAAAAACAGATGTAAAAACCCTACCTGAAGCATTTGGTTGCATTTCTGGTTCTAGCTCACAGTCTGAAGGGTTTTTTCCAGTTCACAGTCATGTGGGAGCACTGATGGATGTGCTGTCTCTGACACAAGCCACCCCAGAGACCAAGGCTCGCTTTGAAGAGTCACATGTCTTTGAACTGAAATCAAATTGAATGAGGGACAGGATCGCCATCCTTGGGTTGCAGGAGATGATAACCTGAAGCAGCCTTTACACACACATTGCCTGCCAGAGGCAATGTGGGAGGGGTGGATACACCAGAAATTCCACAGGGATGGCAGCTGTTTCCTTAACCTGAATTGCGCATGCTCTATAAAGGGACATTTTCCCTTCTGTAACATTGCCCCTGTAGTGGAGCTTTGGAGAAGACTGAGTGCCTGGATGTGAATACAAGCTGAGCTAGACTGAAACAGGCTGGCCAGCCAAGTCTCAGCCTCTGTCTGCCATTCAAGCTTGTTGCCTCCTGCCAGCATGTTCCAGGGTGCTCCAGAAGAGGCCACCATCAGCAGGTGTCTGGGAAATGGAAGCCAATGAGATCAAAAGAGCAAGCAGACAGGCTATTCAGTATTTTCTGGTTCAGAGAGAAGGTCCAGAGACAGCTGGGTGGGTGAAGCACCACATCTTAGCTATAAAATGTGGGGAGGAAAGCATGGGGTGTGTGGTGTGGCCCACAGTGCCAATCATTTCACCATATGTAATATGCACAAAGAACAGTGAGGAAGGGCTGGTGAGGCAGCTTGGAAATGGGCATAAATAATCCCGGAGAGCAGAGAGCAGAGCAGGGTTTGTGGAGATGGCAAGTCTGGTGATGGCTGAGAGAGCTGGGGTTGCTCAGCCTGGAGAAGAAAAGGCTCTGAGGAGATCTTAGAGCCCTCTTACAGTGCTAAAGGAGCTCCAAGAGGACTGGAGGTGGACTTTGGACAAAGGCGTAGAGTGAAAGGACAAGGAAGAATGGCTTTAAACTGACAGAAGACAGGGTTATGTTAGATATTGGGAAGAAAATATTGACTGTGGGAGTGATTAAACACTCAAACAGGTTTCCTAGAGAAGCTGTGGCTGCCCCGTCCCTGGAAGTGTCCAAGGCCGGGCTGGATGAGACTTGGAACAACCTGGGATAGTGGAAGATGTCCCTTGCCCATGACAGGGGTGAGACTGGGTGGTCTTTAATGTCCCTTCCAACCCAAACCATGCTGTGATTCTTTAACCTGCCTCATTAGTTTAACCTCAGGAAAGTGAAGCTACAGAATATTTGGTCCAGATGGTGTGTGAAAAAAGTAAGAATCTTATTCCTGTATATACACTCTGAATAGGCTGCACACCACTTTTTATATTGCCTGTAGCATGATTTTAGTGAGATGTGCCACCCTGCAGGGAGGCAAAGACTAAAGCTGAGATCATTAATCCTTAATACTAAGTAGATGCAGCTTGTTAGTTTGCATTTCACCGTGTAATTATCTCTGCCATGAAACATTCTCAGAAATGCTGGGTTGCTATTCCTCTGCACATCCAACCCGAAAAGACTGCGGTAAAGGGGGCAGAGGCCAATGACGTGATGCTGGGAGCATTGCTCACTCATTTGTGGGGCAAAAGCTCAGCCATAGACATTATTTTCAGAAGCCTCCTTCATGTCTGTGTTGGTGAGAATACACTGACAGCAGCTCTGAAATTAACTTGCAGATTGGAGAAATTAATCTGAATTTAAATACAATGTGTTCAAGGATTTAACAGGCAATTAATGATCCTAAATCTAATCTTCCCAAATGAAGTCTCAGCAAATTCTTCCAGGGTCCTCAGCCACAACTTCCCATTGCTGGGTCCAGGATTGCAGCACCAGGTTTGACTGTGTTAATCTTCTTGTACAGACTTATTTCCCATGGATTCATCACACCTACCCCAGGAATTCTCCTGAAGCTTTTGACAACATGATACATAGGGCTACCCTCCCCCCTTTCATCTTCCTAATTGCTCTATTCAAAGCAGTCATTCAACTCAGAGTTAAGATGCTTTGTGCAGAATTTTTTTGTTAAAATCTGAGTCTTGAAAGACTGTGACAGTTCCACCCTGGAGGATGGATCCCCCACTGAACAGACACAACGCAGGCAACTTGCCTTGCCTGCTTGTGGAAGCGTGAAGATGGGTTCATACTTGCTGGAAAGTGACAGTGACTCGACTGGGAGGGTGAACAGCCCTTGTGCCATCAACTGGCAACCAACCAAAATTGTCTCCAGCCACAAAAGTTTTGCTAAACCACCACAGGGCTCTGCAGGAGATCAGTGAACATGTTTGGAAAAATAAGTCTCTGCTCATCCATGGCCTCAGTAGGATCAGGGGAGGAATGAGGCGGCAGTCACAGGGGGATGCAGGGATGGCAAAGTCTCTGGGTGGAGGCTGGGGAAGAGGTAGCACACAACAGGGACACTGTTATGCTGTTATGGCCCCCTGGAATAATGTTAGGATCCCACTCTGAAACAATGTTAGGATCTGATTATTAAAAGATGCCTCTGCCAGAATTAAGGTGCAAATGATACCATATGCCAAAGCCTATAGAATGGATTTTATTTTACAGTAAACATGAGGTAGAGAAAGGGATAGAGGGGGAGAGAAAGACAGGGAGGGAGAAAGAGAGAGAGAAAGAGAGAGAGAGAGATTAAGTAGATAGTCACCACACACAGGTTCCTGTGGTGTCCTGCTGGTCCCTCTTCCTCTGCTTAGTGTACGGGTCCCTGAGTGTTCTTCTGGAGGTACCACTTCTATACAGTCCAAGTACTCACAAGCCATACAAGCTGTTCCCAAAGCTTGGGATGGAATACATGGAAAAAGTTGCTTCCTTTCCCACAGTTTGGTGGGAATTTTTGTCTGGATGAGTTACCTATATCTTCCTTACCAGGCCTGGCATGTTCCCCTTGCTCCCTCCCAGCTTTTTCCACAGGTTGCTCAGTGGAATCTTGTCCGGTGTGCTAATTCCAAGCCTTTCACCTTTTTGTAGTCCTGACATTCACACCTTCCCACTTGCCATCTGTGCCTGTTGTGACAGCCCACCTTGCAGGAACATCCTCCTCTGACAATGCTGGGAGACAAATTGATGGCATTCTTTATGTCCCAGCAGGTGCAAACAGGGATCCAAAGCCTGGGAGGACCTGTCAGACTGCAGGTGACAGTGGAGCCACTGGCCTTGCTGCCCATCTGCTCCTCTTGCTCTCCTGCAGAACACAAATCATCTCCTCATGAAGATACTCTGTGCCTTGCCTGGTCCAGACAGCAAGTTACCACAAAAAACACAAAGTTTTTATTCTTCATAGTCATTGGAAGTCAGTTTTCAAAATAGCTAAGTTATTCAAAATATCTTAGCATGTTCTTAATTTTTCCACAGGAGAGAGTTGTTTTTGCCCCCCTCTGAGTTTTTTTTGCCACCTCTGAGAAGGTAGCTGTTTACTGTCAAGCAATAATCACCACTCTGCAGAGCTTTGAAATCCCAGGCTCTATTCAGCACATTGCATATACCAAGATGTGTCAAGTCCCACCTCTGCCTGTGGTCACGCTGGCATCATTTTGGTTTTAAAGTGACCTCAGGTTTGAATTCCTCCTCCAAAAATCATAGAATCGTAGAACTGAAGATGCATTGAAGCATCAACTCATAGACACAGTCAGAGAAACACAAAATCATAAAATGGTAGGAAAGGGCCTTAAAGACCAACCAATGGCAGGGACATCTTCCACTAGACCAGGATGACCAAAACCCTGTCCATCCTGGCCTGCAGCATTTCAAGAGATGAGGTATGCACAGCTCCTCTGAAAACCTGTGCCAGTGCACCCCCACTCCCACGGTAGAAAACTCAACCAGCACCCCCCTCCCTCAGCACACCCTGCTCCCAGGGGTATGCACAGACCTGCCATTAACTAACAGGAAACCTCTTTTTGTGAGATCCCTCTGCCTACCCTGCCACAACGAAAAAATCAGGGCAGGAAATCTGGTGCTGCATGACTCAGGGGTGATGTGCCAGGCGTGCAGGTCCCCCCCTGCCAGCCCCTCTCACCCAGGCTGCTGGCTACAGGCTGCTGCGTGACGTCCCCGCGAGCCTGCGTGTCACCATCGTGATATAATCTCCTTCTGCAGAAATTTAATTAGCGCACTGAAAGAGCTGACCTTTCCCAAGATTTTATTTTTCCCACTATGCTAAAAATATCCCACTGAATATGTCAATAGTATCCTTCATGTGCAAAGCACTCTGATAGCCTGTTGTAAGGGGAGAGGAATTTTAAAATGGTGGTTTTTGCAGAGAATTAGAGAAAGAAGCTTTTAAAAACCCTTTAAAATGGGCCTCATTGTTTGGAATCAAAATTATTATGGTTGTCCTGTGCAAAAAAAAAGCAAAACAAAACAAAACAACCCCCACCCAAAAAATCCAAAACAACAACCCCCCCCAAAAAAAAAATAAAACCAATCAACAAAACAAAACAAAAAAAACCCTCAAAAAACCCAAAACAAAACAAAAAAACTCCAAACAAACAAAAGAAACAAAACCGGAAAACAGCACACCGTCTTTATCATGGTGCATTTTACAGCAGGACTAGTAATCAATATTGCAAGGCATTTTACGAAAGGATTTTATTTCTTAATCCATCAATCAAAGATAAAGGGGTTGGGAAAATTAAACTGGTTTTAATCTTTAATTTTTAACTGATTTTAAGGTGGACAACATCCTGCAGGCTGTCAATCTTGCAAGTTCTGATCAACAAGAATAGAAATCTGTTTCCTTACATTACTTATTAATGTTGCATTTGCCTTCACTGAAAGAACACCAGCTGCTGCTGTTCAGTGTGCTAAGTGCCTATATATATGTATAAAATGTGAATGTATGCATAAAATTTTATACATAAACATATAAAATGAAACTTAGATTGTTTTAGAGCATGGGCTACCTACATGCAATTTGTTGGTAATAACATTGCCTCATGACCAGTGATAATTTCCTGTTGGAAATCTTGGTCTTCAAATGTGTAAAGATAAATTAAACATTCCGTATTTCCAGATTTTTTTTTAATATAACAAAAAGCATCTATCCTCTTCAGTCCCTTTTCTACTATTTTCGTGTGAAAGAAAGTAGCAGCTGGGTGATCCAGCTGGGCCAGGACCCTCTTCTGCCCCCACAGCAGGTAGTGGGAGGTTCATTCTGAGCACACAAAGCTCAAATCTTCATCTCCTTGACACTAAGTAAACACCTCTCCTACAAAGTAAACACACATTTTGAACTGGGAAAATGCTTTTTCTTACGTATTTATGGGAGTATTATTTATGTATTAGGCAGTGTATTAGTCTTAGAACACAAAACTTGGCTCAGAAAAGTAGCAAATTTTACAGATGAAATAAGCCCAGATTTTCTCCTGCACTCTGTTTTTGAGATTTCTTACATGATATACTTCTTTCCAAGAAAACTTTGGAAAAGAAAGTGGGTCCACACTTTCAGTATTAAAGCTTTTGGTGGAGTGAAAATATAGTGAATGTCAAAAGACTGTGCCATGCCCATGTAAATTATAGGAGTGACTTAATCCAGCTTCACCTTGGCATCATAAAACTGGCATCGAGTGCAGCAGCCTTCTCATTTGCTGGCAGATATTTATGATGCCTTTTTTAGCTCTTTTGGAATTGCTCAGGGAATAAAACAGCAGTATCTTGACTTTATATCTTATTTTACTGCAGGAGTTTGGAAGCCTGGATGGCTATGAGATAGAGAAAAAGGCAGTGCTCTTTATCCAGGGGCAATAAAGTCAATTTACGTCTCTTGGACAGCAGGAATACCACAAGCAGGAGGAGGGCAGGGATGTCAGCAGGATCCTTTTGGGAATTCTTTCCCTTACCAGCTTCAAGGTGTTCAGAACCAAAGACACCACCTAAAACCCACCTTCTCCTTGGGGTTGGAGCTTCTCTGAGCCAAGGAGGGGTTTTAGAAACAGGCTGCAAAGTGTCTGCCTGCCTGGCCCTGCTGCCACCACTCATCCATTGTGCAGACACAGCCTCTCAGGTTTTACTGATCTGCCCTCAAAGCTGGCACCCTCTTGGTTGGTAAAACAGCTCAGGCAATTTAGCTTCTTGTTGTTATTGTTGTTGTTGTTGTGGCCTCTCTGCCCCCTGAAAAGTTACAAGTGTTTGTATTTTCAATGCGCCTTGAAAAGGACAATTTTCTTCTGGTTTTTGTGGCCATTCCAAGGCCACAGAGCAGCCCGAAGCAGTACCTGAATCAGGATTTTACCAGATAGAAAACAAACGAAGGATTGGTTTGAACATGAAGGATTTATCCACCCTGAAGGATTTGCACTTCCCTCTATGCAGCGCCTGAGATGTTATAGCAGCATGAAGACACATTATTTGTGATAATGCCAGGTTCATGAAACACTAGTTATATGCATTAGCTGCAGCTCCACAGCTTTTGGTCTGCTTTGGAGGGGACAATGGGGAAGAATCTGAAGGCACTCACATTTTTCTTGGTTGACTGATAACCTTCTTAGTGGATCAGTGGGACTGTAAAAGAAAATGCCTACTCCTTCCACATGAAAGCAGGAGCATCCCCATGTCCAGCACTGACCTCTTGGTGCAGAAAAAATTATAGCAGGACCAACAAAAACCAGAGACAACAGGGTATTTTTCATGAAGTTGTGGGTGCTCATTTGGTGTGCAGCTCCACACAATCAAGACACTGTTAATTTAAAATTAAAATTGAAACTGATGTAGAATTTACCCTTCAGTGCTTTCCCTGAGGATTGATAGCATCCTGCAGGCTTGAAAGGTCTGCAAAAGCAATTCATAACAATAACTGTCATGCATCAGACTTCACTTTTGGGGTGGTGCTGCAACACAAAATGTAGCCCAGCCAAAAATAGATATATATGGTTACTCTAGCAAGGTACACCTGGCCATTTATCTCCTGGGCTGTTGCTCACACTTTTGCTTGAAGGCAGAATTTAATATCAGGGTATGCAAAGTAGAGAAAAACCTTCATATGCAGAGAGAGTAAGTGTCAGGTAATGAGGATAATTCAAGGAGGCTGAAGCAGTAATGATTAGTCATTTTTCAGATATCCTTTGCATAGCCATTTTTCAATAACATTTCTATTGGTTTATGGAGTGGAAACTTTCACACACTCTGGGGGGGAAAAAAAAGCTAAAATCATCTTGAAGTCATCTTTAAGAATGTTTAAAGAATTCACAGAGGCAGCACTGAGGAGGCAGAGATTGCTGTCCCTTCTCTGGTGCTGATGTCCTGCAGCAGCCACTGATCAGATGCCATTTGCAGACATGTTGGTCTTTTTGTTGTGGTGTTTCTGTTTTGTTTTGAGTTTCTTTTGGTCGGTTGGTTTTTTGGTTTTGTTTGTTTGTTTGTTTGTTTGTTTGTTTGTTTGTTTTTTTAAAGGGTTCCCACTGACTTTAAAATGAATAGCAAATATAGTTTCCCACACAGCATCATGGACAGCCTCAGCCATCTCTGTGTATGTTGCTTGAGTAAATGTGGGTTGTAACCTTCTCACAGAGGATGGGATGGGGTGGGATGGGAAACCTCATGCACAGTTCACTTCAGGAAAATATTTTTTCAGGATTTTTCCTGCAGGATCTTCACAGCTGTCAGTGCACCTGCTCTTATTTAACCAGCTAAACTCAAAAGGTGTAGCTAGTGCTTGGTATTGTCTCAGAGCCATTCTAAAAATAACCATTTATGGTAAATTTGCTGCAGGCCACCAAATCGGTGAAGACAAATTCCAGAAAAATGTGACATAAACACAAGCCAATTCAGAAGGGCACAGGAATGGCTCTACCTCGCATAAAGTGTTCAGTGATAAATATGTTATTTTAGTGTGTGATCACACTGTTTAATTCTTATTTCAATTCATGATATCACGGCTATAGCTCTTGAAAGAGAAAAGAAAATATTCATATTGTTTTTACCATTATTTTACTGCTAACATTTTTTTGTTACTGTAGAGCAGACCAGTTGTGTTTGTTTTCTCACACATACTCTTGTTATTGGTGTAAGAGATACTTTCTTTCATTTCACTGGATTTTTAAAAATCCTTGGATGATTTTATCAGCACCAAGAACCCTCTCCCACTGTGACGCCAGAGCTCCTCTGTCCCTCATCTCTTATTAAGAAACAATGAGTCACTTTCTGACTCTTCCCCAGCACTTCTGCCTGCAGAATAACATGAGTTAAATATTTATGAAGAGTTCTGAATAGTCACAAAGTTACTATGAAGATCAAACACATTGGAAAAAGTGTGGTAAGTGCCCTCTGATGCTGTGGTTGTGTAATATCAGGTAGTCCTATGGTAAAAATGTTATTTGTGAAAAACAAAGTGTTCTAGTTCCCCATGTCCAAGAAAATGGTCAGTAATTCAATCACATGGTCACTGCATTCCCTGCTTTCCCAAAAACGCGAAAATCAAGACATATGTTCTCTCACATTATGTGTAATAAAGAATGTTTTTTTCATAAACCATTTCTTAATGGCCATTAAGTTAAATATCGGGAAATTATGTTTGGTTTTACTCCCAACAGCTGTCTGTGAGTGCTGCTCTCCCAAGAAGGCTGATGATACCTTCACAAGGATGCTTTCACAACAAGTCCCCTTGGCCCAAGACTGTACAAATATTTTTTAGGGAGTTTTGCTTCCCTTTTTACCCTTTCTCTGTTTTGTTTGGGGTGTTTTTTGGTGCGGAGAGGGTTCTGCTTTTCAGGCTTTATTTACTAAAGAGTTGAATAAATTCTGGACCAGGTGAAGACTATTTTCTCATGCCATTTTACTTTTTATAATCTGCTCTTGGGTTCCAGGATCTTTGAAGAAATGCTTTATCTGCTGATGCATTATACCAGCTTTCCCTGCCAGTGTGGACACTAAATGCACCCTGTACTTCATTTTTAGGATTACAGTAATTTCACGAATACAAGCCGCACCATTTTGACTAAGATTTTGCTCCCAAACCGGAAATGCGGCTTATACTCAGGAGCGGCTAATATGTGAATAATTTTCTGACATTTACAACCTCAGAAGTGCCAGCCAGAGTGCCGAGCTGAGCAGCTGTAAAGCCGGCATTTTGCGATTGTTACAAATTGTTACTCTGTTGCACCACAGGTGAAGCCTGGCTCCCTGCAGGTAGCACGGGGGGCGGGGAAAGAGGAGGGAGAGCTCTCTCCTTCCCTCCTCTGCCGCAGCCTGGGGGAAAGACGGGGGCCCCGTGCCGCCATTGCCGCAGGAGCACGGGGGGCTCCGTCCCTGCCTGCCACCACGGGGCAGCACCAGGCCGTGGTGACCGAGCCCAGTGGCAGCGGCAGCTGGCCCCCAGCGGTGCCGCCGAGCGGCAGCACCGGGCTGGGCCACCGGGCCCCGTCGGCAGCCCTGAGCGGGCTGAGCCTGCACAGCCTTAGCTGAGCCAGTAAAACCCGCCCTGCCGCGGTTCTGTTAGTATTTGGCAACTTTGTTGCACGCGGGTCCTTGCTGCGAACGACAGAGGGGCTTATACTCAGGTGCAGCTTATTTATGGACAAAGAATGAAATATTTGCCAACACCCAGAGATGCGGCTTATACTCAGTGCGGCTTGTATTCGTGAAATTACTGTAATCCTTTCTTAACACAAACTAGAGAGACTTATACTTTGTATGAGATGTGAGCCCATTCAAGACCTGAGAGCACAATTGAGAGGTTTTTTTATCAATTATTTTGAAGCTCTTTCCCTCCACCCCTCCCTGCCTCCCTCCTTAAAAAAAGAGGGAGAAAAAGGCTTGAGGTAATACCTTTTTTTATTTCTGTTACTGTACACTCTGGAGAAAAATGAAGAATTAAAGGCAAGATATGCTTGAAAAAGGAGCATTTTTGCTATATACAGATTTCAAGTTGTTTTATAGCAGTTCCCAATTTTCTCTGCAGTTTAACATAACATTGGTACAAGATTTTATTAGAGTAAATCTAAATATCTTAGTTTTGGTTTTGGACACAAGTTTAGGTACACTCAAGAAGCATAAGGTTGATTGATGAGCAGGAAATAAAATGAGAAAATTGATCTCGTTAAGGACACCCAAAAACTGACATAGGATTCAGTCTCTTGCCCTAATCACTTTTATCAGCATAATCAAGTGTCTTCCCAAAGCAGAATGCAATGAGTGCAAATGGCACATTAAAATTATTTAGGGGATGCATATAGAGAATTTAATTTTCTTTAACTGCTCTCACACCATGAATCTTTGCCTCCACCAGTCGTGAAAGGTCACCATCAATGCTTTGTTATCATGACTTCCCTTTGGGAGCTTTGGGGGACCATCTAAAAGTCTCTGCTACATGGCCTGCCAGGAAGACTGCCTGTCCCAGTTCTTAAAAGCAATAAAAGGGTTGATGCCACGTTGTCCAACCATTTTTATAAGAAATCTGTTTAACTTAATTAAAGATAAAATAAATAAAATAAAAGTTTGCCCTTGGAATAAAGGGATGCATTTATCTTTTTCCATGATCAGAACATAAGGACAGCAGAGATATGGCTGTGGCTCCTCTCTGGACATTGATTTTTGGGCTGTTGATGTCTCTTAAATCTTGTGCATATATCAAGAAGGACTACAGGGCTATAGAAGGGTTTGGAGTACAACGCTGGCAAGGAGTGGGCAAGGGAGATGAGCTTGTTTAGCCTGGAGAAAATGAGGCTCAGTGGGAATCTTACCACCCTCTAAAAAGAGTTTGTAGCAAGATGGAAGTTGGCCTCTTCTCACAGGTGAGAATTGAGCAACAGGATGAGGAATGGCCTCAAGTGGCAGCAGAGGAGGTTTAGACTGGATATCAGGAAAGAATTGTGCACCAAAAGAGTTGTTAGTTCTTAGCACAGGGAAGTGGTGCAGTCACCATCCCAGGGCAGAATTTAAAACATGTTTAGATGTGGCTTTTGAGGATGTGGTTTAGTGGTGGCCTTGGTAGTGCTGAGGCTGGGCTTGATGACCTTAAAGCTCTTTCCAACCTGAATGATTCTGTCCCTCTGTGATTTAATGCTGACACAAGGGCCAAGGCTGTAGTTGAGTACACGGCCTTTATTAATCTTTATTCACAGAGGGTTTGTATCTCCTGAAGTGAAAGGAATTGCTGTTCCTCCAGCATGGGGACCAGCAGAAGAGCCTCGTGCCGTAGTTGGTCATGTGTGCCTATTCAGGAAGTGTGTGGAATGAAGAAGGAGAGAGAGACAGAGAAGGAAGAATTGGTTGCTGGTCCTAAAGAAAACTTTGGAATCCCTGCATTTGTGCTCACTGCCATTAATATTAAAACAGGGAACACTGGTGCTCACTGCCATTAATATTAATACAGGGAACACACATTGTTACCTTGATTAATATTAATAGAGGGCTAGTGGATAAGATAGCTTCCCTATAAATATTAAATAGATCAGGTTTTCTAACTCCAATGAAGTAAAATGCAGGCAGGAGCACACCAACACTGCTCTGAAACAAACATCAAGGATAGGAACATTTTAGCTTGCTGATCATGCCTATTGCTTTCCCAATACTACATCAATAAAACTCCCGTTTGTCTGATGTAGAACATCCATTTCCTTGTGGGTTGCTGCCAATTATGGTAAAGAACAGATCAATGAAGTAAAATTATGGAAATCATGAATGGTAAAAAGTCACACATAATTTGCAGGGCATGCTTAATTCCAGCCTGCTGGAAATGAGGCAAACATAAACCAGCCTAACTACCATGCTCTTCAGATCTTAGGAAAAACAAGCTGAATTTCTACATTTGGCTAAGGTATAGAAAGTATTGTCCCTATAGTTTTAAAACAATCAGGAGATACGGACACGGACAAATATTTATGACTCTGATTATCTTCTTGCTTGCTGACGTAAATTAGTCTTCTGGGAAATGAAAGTTATTTCTCAACATGCCCTTAATGGTATGAGTCAGAACTGCAGATGATCTGTCTCCTACAAGGGTTTTATAGTAAAAATAGAGTGAGAGCTTCCATTGCAAGGGACAATAGAAGTGGGAACTGAAATATTTCATGAGTGTGAGCTCATCCTCCAGTGTGTCACAAGCAGTACAGCCTAGCAAACAGGGCTCTGGGTGGAAATGAAGTGTTTACTTTTCCGTTTGGATCAGGTCGATGGATTATTCCAGCCATTGACATTATTTCTGCAAACAAGGAATCATGCCTTGGACTGGTAGTCAGGGTTTTCAAGGTAATGAAAGTTGCTGGTGGCTGAGATCATCCCTGCCCCCATGTCAAGGGTATGGGATGACTGATGCACTCCCACATCCCTTGTTCTGATCCTTCTAGCTCTGCAGCTGGCACCAGCCCTGGGTTCCACCTCACAAACCCCCACTAAGATGATGCTTAAGTGCAGGGTACCAGTTTTGGCAAGCCACCACGAAGCCAGGAAAGAAGGGAGCTATGAAACCAGGTTGTTCCCAAGATGTTTCCTTGCTGTTTGTGGTTTTTTTCATGCTGTAGCCAGTCCATATATAACCATGGTAAGTAGACCTGAGTTGTGAGCACACAAACAGGTTTGGCTACCTGCCAATGAGCTGAACTATGAGGAAAAGCTCTAGAATGCATTCAGATATGCTTGTCTCTTTGCTAGTGGGACACATGTCCTTGTGACAAACTTCCTGGGTAGTTAGAACAGTGTGTGGACTTGGCCTGAAAAGGGGTTGCAAGGGTGGTGATCAGATGCTGAAGAAGGATGATACCTGGGAACACAGATAATTGCCAGCTGATGCCAGATGTTCCTGTTATTTGGCTTCTCCAGAGCAATTTTTAAAATAAGAATTGGTGTCAGGGTACTTTCACAAACTTCTGTTCCATTGAAATATCATTTATGGGCAAGACGAGACAAACTAACACCAAATTTTAAAATTTTTGTTTAAAACCAGGCAACATGACAGCCCATGCCCCTACTCATTGGTGCAAAGGGAGTGGCATGGACTTTGCATTAAGGGATCCCCAGAGGAAAATCAGCACCAGCACCTTCTCTAGCCTTCCCTGGGGAAGCTGTGACAGCTCCACACCAAGAGTCCGCCATAAGCATCACTTTTACAGGGAAGGGCCAGTATGCATATCATGAATGTTCACATTAATGGAAATTCTAGTGATGTCTGTGGCTCGACTTTAACAAACAATGATCAGTGCTTATCAGTATTGAGTTCTCATTGCCCTCTAATGAGCCTTTTGCTATTCAGATCTTTCCTCTGCATGACCTCTTCTAGGAAGTTACAAGGACAAGAGGAAAGGACCTAAAGTTGCTCCAGGGGAGTTTAGTTTGGATGTTAGGATAAAAATTTTCACTTCAAAGTGTTGTCAAGCATTGGAACAGCTTCCCAGGATGGAGTTATCATCCCTGGAGGGATTTGAAAGACACATAGATGTGGCCTGAGGAGTGGTGGACTTGGCAGTGCTGGGTAAGCAGTTGGACTCAATGATTTTGGAGGACTTTTCCAACCTAGTCTTAGAGGAGTTTTCTGACCTGAATTATTCTGTGATTCTCCTGTTTGTTTCCTGCCTTGCAGAACCTGCCCTGAGACAGGAGGCAACGAGACTCCTGGTCACAGTGATGATGGAGGGGAATGCTCAGATTCAGCATGTACTCAGCCTGAACCAACTAATTCACATTTATGCAATGCCCATATGAGTTAGTTTTTTGTTCGGGCTTGTTTTTTCCTACAGCAAAACTTTT
This sequence comes from Catharus ustulatus, assembly GCF_009819885.2. Taxonomy (NCBI): domain Eukaryota; kingdom Metazoa; phylum Chordata; class Aves; order Passeriformes; family Turdidae; genus Catharus; species Catharus ustulatus. The sequence goes on from NW_024879446.1 coordinate 411,821, forward strand.
TTTTTTTACTTCACCCACGTTTATTTTCATGCAAAGAAACCCTGCTTGGATTCCTAATATGTTTTCGTGCAATTAGACAGTAAGTTTTCATCTGGTCTGGCAGAAAGTACTCTGTGTTTTAACAGCCTGCTCTGTGAGGAATGGCAACATATTCAACCCTCTATGCTGCTTCTCCTGATGAATTATTTATTTTCACTTATTTCTCGGGAAAAAAAAAGAAAGATGTAGATGTGCTCTCTGCACCACCTACAGAGTCCCTTCAAACAGAGCTCCTCCTCCTCTGTTCTGCTGAAGTTGCTGCAGAACAAACTCCTGGAGCTGACCACCCCCACCAGCAGATGTTTCCTGACAGCTTCGACCTACCCTGCAAGAGGGGAATGCTCCTAGATCACCCAAGGCTTTGCACAACAAGCCCAGTGCATCCTGTCGTGGAGCTGGGTGCTGCCATGGCACTGTGTGGTGCTAGGAGAGAGAATGAGGCCCAAAAATACATAAATGAATTCTTAAAATAGAATTTTTCTTTTTAAAAAAAGTAATTTTTACTATTTGCGCTAATGGTTTCTATTCTGGAATAATTTCTTCCCTTTCCTGCATAATTTTTCCATATCTTATATAAATTATGCTGCCTCCTAATCCCCATAAAACACGTGACAAAGCTTTCACAGGCTTTGATGGAGTCACAAATGGAGCAATTTTAAACAGAGGAACACTAATTAACCCATTATTCAAATGAGGCAGAAATCGTTCCACTGCTGTTGGGAGCACAGTGATGCTCCTGGAGGAGCACTGGGGGCTGGATCTGTAGCCCCTTCCCTGGGAACACAGGGCCAGGGCTGTGGCAAAGTGTTGGTGTTCAGCCCCTCTGCCACTGCTCTTCCCATTCCTGGGAGAACCTGGGAAAGAGAGACAGCTCCAGTCACTTGTTCATGCTGCTGAGGCACAAATCAGGAAAATTAGTGCTTGTAAAACAATTCAGTCTCTTCTGGTCAGGGTCTTCAAAATGCTGCAGCCCCATTTTCACCAACAGGGAGTACAGAGAGTACATCACATCATCTCATCTGGAAGAGGAACTTCCCTAACCTAATTTGTATAGACTTTTCTATAAAACACTAAAAACTGTCTTTCACTACCATGCCTCAGAGGCAACATTGAGAAAACAACAGCAGAAATGCAGCAGAAATTACTGTCAGTTCTTCCTGATCTTCATAAAGGCAATGGGGTGTGAGTTACAGGTTTCACAGAGCCAGTTTTCCTCAAGGTTTACAGTGTATCAGTGAGCACTGGGCATTCTTTCCATGGCACCAGTGCCATTTGGCTGTCTTCTGTCAGGCTATGCAGCTCTGTCTGAACCATGTCTGGGAAGAGTAGGACAGGACAGGGGTGTTTTTGAGATGTTTGCCAGTTGACAGAAGAGAGGATGGGGTTGGACAAGCCCACTGAGATCTGACTGCTACTTTGAAGAAGTTCATGGGAGATTTGAGGCAATATAAATTAGACAGTCATGGAAGGGATTATGAAATAGGATTACTGGGAAGAAGCATTTTCTGTAGAGAGAGGAATAAACCTTAAATGAAAGTGGACTCAAAGGAGAATTACCAGAAAACCAGCAGAGCTGACAGGCAGCACTGGAAGGTATATTTCATTGGTCTGAATCATGATGTTAAAAAACCTCCATGAATTCAGAAGCAAACCTTTTCACCAGATTCAGTTGGGTCCCTTTTTAAACCAAGCTTAACCATAGTGAAAGCGGCATTTATTAAGCCATCTCAGCATGGAGAAACTGAGTTTTATGATACTTTTATCAGGGGTGGATGCAGGCATAGCCAACAGGAATGCTCACACTGTCTATAATCACAGGATAATAGACACAAGGAATCATAGTTCAGGTAGGAAAAGCCCTCTCAAATCACCAGCTCCAGCTGTTAGCACAGCCAAGCCCACCACTAAGCCACATCCCCAGGTGCCACACACACATCTTCATGTTTTGGTCCTACACACAGGATGGTAACACCAAAACCCACGTAACTGCACATTGGGCTTCTCCGAGCGCCTCCAATGCCCACTGAAACACAGTAGCATTGTGTCTGCTGTCCACCAGCAGGAGCCTGCCCCTCAGAGTCTGACCACAAGTAGGGCTGCCCCAACATTACCAAACCTGTGTGCCAGCTGCTGAAATTCCTCTGATGTATTTTCAGAGGTCTGGCTGCCAGTATAACAGGAGGGAAGCAAAAAATGGCCTGATTTTAACAAAAAAGCTGTTTTCACATCATCCTGGTTGTACCCAAGCCATCCCTGTGAAACAGCACATCCCTCGACTTGTATGCAGCAGAGAAATTAATCACACAACCATGAAGACTAGCCAGCCTCTCTCAGTAACAGCTCTCCCATGAAGATTTAGGGAAAGGGCTGGGGAAGAAGATGCTGTATCTGGCTGGCAACATGCAGAGAGGCTGCCAAGGCTCTGCTAACAAGCCATGAACGTACTCACTGATTAAAAAAACTGGTGAGTAGAGCAGGTTATTCTTTCTTCTACTTAGCAAATAGATCGATTTTCCAGAGAATGATAGCAGGGAGGTAATAGCTTCAATCTTCTTAACATCTCATATTAAGAAAACATGAATAGTTTGAGCTGTATTTCTAACAACAGACTGGAGCATTTACAAAAGTCCAGGGTAGGATAAAGAAAAATTTTTACAGTTTGGCATCAGTTACACCAGATAGTCATATATGACCGAATATATTACAAGTGTATGAGAATTGAGAAAGGAAATATAGCATAACATCTGCAGGGAAATACTTGGTGCTGGAAGAGAAAAAGGTTCCATTAACAGTGGGAAGCCCCAAGGAAAGAATTTCAGAATAAAATTTATTCTGTACCACCAACCCAATAGCACCAGAATGCTAATCACTTGCAGAGCCAGTGATGAAGTTCATTTGCTTTCCAGTTGTGTTGCTCTGCAAGATGCAAATGATCAATGAAGCTTCACAATAAAACCTGGAATGGTTAATAACGCAAAGCAAAGTGAAGACACAGCAATAATTAATATAGGCTTTATGAATGTCATATTTTGTGGGAAAGATTTTCCTTTCTTTTTCAAAGACAGCATGATGAAAAGTGGTGTCAGGTTTCTTACCCTGATTTGAGCAAAATCTCTGAAAATTCAGTTTATGCAAGGGAAGGAGCTGTCACATATTGATGGCCTTTTTCTGTCTGTAAGACCTCTATATTTCAGTAAATGCTGGAAATCAGGCAATATCATTCAGCTGTAGCTCCAGGACAGAGATCAGACTTGTGCAGCTCTGAGAGAGCTCTACTTTACCATCATCCAGCTCCAACAGCTTGGGGGTTTTTCATCAGGAATCTGAAAAGAAGTATGGCCCTTCTGGGGTGGGAACACACCGTCTGTGCCCTCAGGGTCCCACAGAAATTCAGGCTGCTTAATTTCCAGCTCTAACCCCAACCCTCTGGTCACAGAAGCCACACTCCATGACCCGCTGTTTTTAAAGACACAGGGAATTCACATATGGTGAAAAGGCCAATTTAAACCTCCTTTCAATACCCAAAGCAATGGTGGAAACCAGATGAATATTGCCCAGGATACTAAACACGTTACTAAATGTGTTTGTTTCCTGGGCTGTTATTTTCCTAAAGCAAAACCTATCTCAAATTCTTAGCCTAATTTCCTAAAGAGCTTTGAACCCTGTGAAATGATTTTGGCTTTTTACCTATTTGTACAAGAAGTACAACAGACCCAGTGGCAGCAGGTAGTTCCATACTTGCAATAACTTTTCCCGGTTGTTGTTATAACTAGTATTATTTGAAATGAAAACTCCCCTCAGAGTTCACAATTTACTAGGCACCAGAGGATACTCTGCTTGGCTTCTTTCCTTTTTTTGATGGTCGGAAGGGTTTTTTGGTATTTAACAGGCTGAAGCCTTTCTAGATTCATGTCATGACACCTTTACATAAACATCCCTTAATATCTAACAAGGCAGGCCCTTCTGCTGCAACCTTATTGGAAGTCAGTAGGAAAGAACTAGAAGGCACAAATCTGAGAATCCAAATTTCATTGACTCCCAGGATCAAGGAGCAACCTGTTTTACAGGAAAATGTTATTACTTGGGAAATAATTTTAATTTAATAATTTGGGAAATTAATAATTTGGAAATAATTTAAATTTATTTGGGAGTTTTTTACCTTTAGGTTTAAAACCATTTTTTTATTCCTTAAGAGGATGGACAGCCTTGCTAAGATGAACAGAGTTCATGGTTTGGTCAGTGTGTTTTCTTCCCACTTGCTTTTGGGACTGAGTTTTTTCCTGTGGAACTGGAGGTGGAATCCAGCTGGCTCTAGACCACAGGGAATGAATTCCGTCTAACTGTGCATTTGAAACCATCCTAAACAAAGAGGAGACAACCACAGCAATGGCCCTGTACTTCTGCTGGGCCATCACAGCGTGTCACCCTTGCTCCACACGTTGCTCTGCTGGGCTGCACTTGTGAGGAGCTGAAAAGTGGATGCACCAGCAATGAAGGAGGGCAGTTATCATGTTGGAATCTGACCTTCCTCATTGCTGGCTGGCTTGTTCTCATTTGGCTCTTCCGCTTTCCAGGAGAATATGCAAACATTGGGCAAGAGCCCAAAAGTCCTTACATGTGGTGGCCCTTCCTTCTCATCAAAAAATCCAAATAGTTTGGGAAAAAAAATGAAAATAAACAAAAAGCCTGTAGCATGTACTAAAGATTAGAACTGTAGATTGCAAGAAAGAGGCAAATATGGACATCATTTGCATATGACCACGACCCAAAAGTCTTGTCTGCAGTCCAGGTCACTTGCTGACACTGCTGCTTCCAGTCTGACCACAAAACAACCAGAATGAAAGAATCAGTTTCATCGTGCAAACTGTTCCATGCAAACTAGACACAGATTTAGCTTCAATGCATTGACAAACAGCAGAACTGTGGAGGAGAACTTTGACAACAGGGCAAGTCCTGTTTCACCAGCCCAATCTCCTTCTGTGACAAGGCAACCTACTAAGTGGGTGAGAGAAAAGCACTGCTGAGGGCACATCTCAAATCCTGTGGTTTAGGTCCCTTATGGCAAGAAAGGCATTGAGGTGCTGGAGTATGTTCAGAGAAGCTCAGTGGAGCTGGAGAAGGGTCTGGAGATTAAGTTCTGTAAGTGGTTGAGGAAGACGGAAGTGTTTATCCTGGAGGAAAGGAGGCTCAGGGGAGACCTTGTCGCTCTCTACAGCACCCTGAAACCAGATGACAGCAAGGTGGAGACAGATCTCTTCCCCAAGGTAATAAATTACAAGAGTAGAAACAATCCAAGAGTGCAAGAGGTGAGGGAGAAGGAGAATTTTGTCTCTGCACAAGGGGACATAACTCTTCATTACAAAAAAACTCAGAGTAAGATGACATGGCCCAGAAAACAGCAACACCCACCTACAGTCCTCGTGTTCCTTCCTTTCATTTACAATTTTGGAGGGACTGGTCAAGGACCCCTTTAGTCCAGAGAGCCCCAGGGAGGCTCCTGTGGCTGGACTCAGGGTGGAGATGCCCAGGAGCCACTAACCTAGCAGCGAGGACCAAGGCTGGGGCTAGTGGGCTAGGAGAGCCAACTCTGGGGGTTTCAATACCATGAAGGGTGTGAAACTGGAATCTGTGCCAGGGACATCATCAGGCAGCCCCAGACCCAGCCCTAGCACAATGCCCTGGCAGCCAGTGCCCATGAAGAGGAAATGCTAAGCTGTGTGGGGGCTGGGAAAGATGCCCTGGGAGTTTAAACCCAGAGTGAGAGCTGGGGCCCTCAGAGCTGGGGAAAGAGGGCCTTGGGGCTTGCAGTGTGGCAGGTACCCAAAGAAACTCTAGAGATATTCCAGGTGCTGCCAATGCCCTGCTTCCTCCTGTGGGAAGATAGGTTTGTAGAGATAGTGCAGAAGGTAATCTTTCACAATGAATTACAGCTGTACTGACTACCAAGGAGTAGAAACAGCCTTGACTGCCCAGTGAGTTTGGGCGTTATAAAAGAGTGGGCTAGTTAGCCACAAGCTGCAGCTTGGGATAGAGTGTGCTGGCTGTGCTGTGAGGCAGAAGGGACATGCTGTCATGCAAGGGACAAGGTAAGAAGATGCTGTGTGAAGGACAGACAAGGTTAGGTAGCCAGGTAAGGGACAGGCTGGGGGTTAGCCAATCATGCAGAAGGGAGAACGAAACTTGCAGAGAGAACAGAAGGAGACGCTGCTGTGTGAAGCAGCTAACGAGGGAGCTGTGTGGAGCTGCCTATGAGGAAAGGAGTCAGAGCTGCCTGAAAGAAGTCCACTGCGAGAAGGCATAAGACATTTTTAATAAAAGACTGGTGGTGGTGCCAGTTGTGTCTCTCTTGACATAACTGCAACACCCTCCCAGCCAGACCTACTGAATGCCCTCTGCCCCCACTCCCTCCAGGCCACAGGTCCAACAACAACTCTCACCCTGGCTCTGCTGGGCATCTTGCCCAGCCTGAAGCTGAAGCACCAGGCTGATGTGTCCACAGCCAAAGGGATGCAGGAGCGCGAGGAATATCTGCATCAGGAGATGATTTGGCTCCTGCAGGAGATGCAGGGCAGCAGTGGCACCATGGAAGCCCTGCTCTCTTTGGCGCTGCAACAGCAGTGGCTGCTTTGGGGCAGTGCAGCAGCCCTGCTTCTGGCTCTGCTTGGTGTGGGCTGCTGGCTGGCCAGGAGAAGGAAGCCTCAGTTGCTTACACAGTTCTGGCCCCCTAGAAGACAACTCTGAGGTTGGAATCAGGCTGATTGTGTGATGTTTGCCAGTGCTGAAGCCTCCAGTCAACAATTTATGATTCATTTGCGAATCTTCACATGATTCAAACAAGTGTCTCCATGATGGCACTGATAATCTGCCAACAGCTCTTTGGTATAACGAAATCCCATCAGTTGTTTTCTATTTTCCAAGTGTCATGTTTCTTTTCAGCCAGTCCCACCTCCCCGTCTCTCCTGCCATAACGGATGTGTGAATCTGGAGATTTGCCCTTTTCCAGGGAAATCATTGTATTAGAAACAACACTTGGCGTGAAACCCAGGGGTGGATGCTTGGGCACGCAGAAATATCAGCACTGCAGATATGAGCAATACAGACCTGAGGCTCCAGCACTACCTTCTTCCTGGCTTTTGAAACGTGTTGCTCCGCAGGCACTGTGCTGCCTCTTCCAGCAAAGCCAGAATGGCTCCCCAGGGAACAATATCAGACTTCTGGAGCTGCAGCTCCTGATTACAGCAACGCTTTCTGGTAGCAGGAGATGAACTGCAGGAGCTGAGTAGCAAGGGTGGAGCCACACCTCACACCAGGGTCAAGATGTGCCCACGATTTCCTCTTAACCACCTCAGAGTGGTGTCAGGAGGGAGCTGTCCCTAGCTCCCCTCACAGCCCTAAAAACATGCTGCTGAAAAAACAAGAATGTGATAGTTGGTTTTTCTCTTACGTCCTCTCTTTCTTCAGGAGAACTCCTCCAGCCAATGAAGGAAAGGGTTTGGGCTGCCCGTGTGAATACAGAGGAGCAACCTAACTGTTTTCTTTAAGAAATATCAATTAAGAAATTTTCACTAAGGAAGGCTGCTGCTGTAATGGGAAGGTGTCTTAAAGGACAATCTGACTAATGCAGGGTATAATAGATGTCTGCAACAGCAAGAAGTCGAAGAGCAAAGTCCCAGGCTGTATGACTCCATCCTTTAACCCCTTAGAGCTCACTGATGGAGCAGGATCAAATCCCTGCTCCACTCCAGAATACACATCCCAGTGAAGAATTTTTGAGACGCAGAGAAGGTGCAGATTTAGTGATGAGTCTCACACAGGGTCTGCAGCTCCACACCCCTGGTGGGGATGAGGGAGAACACCGCAAGTGGATGTTGTGGCCACGGAGGGGATGCTGCACCTCACATAGGTGCACACGAAGGGATGCTCACAAACTCTCCTGATTTCAGCCTCATAGCTGTCTTCTGGGAGACCAGAACAGCTGACTGTAAGCTGGTGAGGAGACTCCTGGAAATTCCCCTGCCTGGCCAGCCCCGGTGAGCAGGACCTGCGCTGCTGCAGATCCAGCTCGGGGCCTGCCTGCGCTTGGCAGCGAGTTGCCATGGCTACAAAGTGTGCTGCTTTGAGGGGAAAAAGACGAAATCTGGCCTGGCTGCCGGTCCGCAGCTACCCTGAGAAACTGACAGTGTTTGTGCAGAGCGCACAGTGCGGTAGAAGCTCCGGCGCCGCCAAAAGCCGCCGCCCATTCCAGCGCTCCCAGGTGCCGCACACGAACTTTGGAACTGGAAATCCAAGTCGATCCTGAGCTATTCCAGGAATCGAGGAAGAACTGAGCGCTTTTTCCTACGGGCTCTTGTCCCCGTTGCTATTCCCTGACCAGCTGCTGGCACAGGAAAAGCTGTGCCTGTCTCCACCACCTCCATCTCCCGGGTACCACTGAGCTGACGCACAAAGCTGTCCTTGGGCCACATCCAGAGCTTTGTCTCACTCCCCAGCACGGCTTGGCAGGCTCACCATTCCCTCTCTCCAAAGTGCACCTCTGCCTCAAGAAGGCTTTTTTTAGCTCGCTGCAGCCAGGCACTGACAGCATGGTGTTCAGGGTGAAGTGTGGGCACACAGCTGCGTGTAGAAATCTCTTGGCTGTGGATTAGTTTTCAGATGCTTGCTCTGCCTTTAAAAGGAAGGAAAGAGGGGAAAAAAAACCAATGTGTAGAACAAAGAAAGGGGGAAAGAAGAAAGAGAAGGGAGAGAAAAGGAAAAGGAGAAAGAAGAAAGAGAAGGGGGAGAAAAGGAAAAGGTAAAAGAAGAAAGAGAGGGGAGAGAAAAGAAAAAGGAGGAAAAACTTTAAAAAATCAAGCAGATCCCATGCCTTCACCAGGTGGCACATATTTTAAGTGTTTCAAGAGAAAATAAGGAATTAATCAACCGACTATGCCCCAAGACTATAATCCCTCTTCTGCCAGTTTGGCTCTAGTTTGCAATTAATAGTAAGAAGTGCATTTAAAAAAAAATTAAAAATTAAACAGGCTCTGTACTACTGGCATTTCAGCTGTGTCCTTGCATGTGTACTGGCAGAATACCCTGTGCATCAAATTTTAATTGTAGTCAGTTCTGAGGTTAGAACACTGATGTTTTTATTTATAGCAGTGAACCATCACTGCTACAGTGCTGCCTTTTACCTGTTAAAACTGAAGTCTGAAAAAACAGGATGTATCTGACAGAGATTGCTCTCTCTCAGCTGTAAGAGGATGATATTTTCCCCATGCATCTCTTTCCACATGACCTGAGAACAGCCTAGACACTGATTTCACAGAACGATTTTTATTTTTCTAAATTTCCCTGCCCTTCTGCATCCTATCTCAGGCCCAACATGATGGACTCCTTCACTTCCAGCTGCTGGATCTACCAGCCCATCTCTTTGGATGTGGTGAGCTCTAGTAACTCTTCACAGAGGCAAAAATCTCATTGGCACATCCTCAGTGGGCTTTACAACCAGATGAATTGAAAAAATAAAAATAGACCTTAGAAGTCCTTATTTTTGCCTTATTTTAGCTGCAGGAAGCTAAATACCAGAGTTAAGTTATATTAAAAGGACATTGAATAATTTTAAGATTCCTACCACTCAGATTTCTTTGTCTCCTGTTCCAAAATTTGTAGAAATACTGACACAAACTGAATCTGAGCAACTGGTGAAAAAAAATTTAGGCAAGGCAAGGTAATAACTAAAATTTTGTGTTTTCAATCTCAGGAAGGATTAGTTTCTTAGGCAAACAAAGATCACGTATCTTGAACAACGCAAAGTTAGAAGTTCTGCTGCACATACAAGAGTAGGGTCCCACCCACAGGGCAAGGAAATGTGCACCCCAATTTCCTGGCCAGCTCACTTTCAGGATGCCTTTTACCAACAGAACTGGCACTGGTTATTTCTGCATTCATTCACTACTCAAGCTTTTAATTTATATTAACAATTGGAGACTGAAGTTTGAGGCTACTTTACTATTTGAGTTGTGTGTGTGTCTTCCCCCCCCGCAATTGCACAACAGGAATATAAAAGTTATAACTATAAATTTATAATAATAATTTTTATATATAAAATATATTAACATGCAAATAACCAGATTTTTTACCCACTTTTCCTTACATGTCACACCACACACAGAGCCTCACAGACGAAGTTCTTTACATGCTGCAGGAAAGGGGACAAGACTTCCAACAACATGATATCTTCACTTGTTTTTGTAGCAAGTTTTGCTGCTGCAAGGGGGAAGAGGGAGCTGTGAGCCCTGGCAACAGACAGGATGAGATGAGCAATAGGGAGGAAGTGAGTCACAGCCCCAGAGGGGCAAAGGGAGTTCCCCAGAGAAGAGACAGCAGAAATCAAAGCCTGCCGTCGTCCTGGGGCACCCTGAAGCAGAGGAGACACAAGCTGGGACAAAGGGTACCACTGGACAGGAGAACCCACTACTCTCATGCCGCTGATGCTCAGAGCCATTTTGAGCTGTGAAAGGGCTCTGTAAGTCTAAGAGCTTAAATTCCTCAGATTCTGTCTTTCTGCCACATCTTTCAGTATTTCTCAGTGTGATAGGGAAATGCTTGAGACTCATAAATGTTGCCAGAGGATCAGAATAAAAAGCTGAATAACGTATTTTAACCAAAGTAATGATGTTTAGTTGATGCTGTTTTGATTCCCAGGAATAGTAGAAATCAGGGTACACCACAGACTCTCTCTGGAGGACTTGGGGCTGAGGACACAAAAGCAAATATTAACCCAGGTATGAGCTACCTTGAACGAACCTGCACTGCCAGTAGGACAATTCAAAGCATCCAGTAGTCACTGAAAAAAAAAAAAAAAAAAAAAAAAAAAAAAAAAAAAAGGCGAAAAGCACTGTGGTGACATTTATTAGGAAAGGTCTAGAAATGTTTAACAGACATCTTCAGCTGTGAAAGATAAGGGTATAAAGTCTAGTACCTCCTGGACGTGTGGTGTAGCTGATTTTGGGATGTTTTGCAGAGCCCTGGTCCACACGGTGAGGAGATGGAGAGGAGGGGAGAGGAGTCAGAGCAGCCCCGCCGACAGGAGGGAGGCTCCCCCAACAGCACAATCACAGTAGTGCCCAACCTGTCCAAACACGTTGTTTCTCTGCTCAGAAATTCAGACCCGAGCTGGAATGACTCTTAAGAACCCTCCCGCACAAGATTTCTGGCAAGACAAACAAGAAAAACAAAGAGTCTTGTCAGCAGGTCTGTGCAGCGGAGCCCGGCTCATCTGCAGAGTCAGGGTAGGGAAAGGAAAGTTTCAACTTTAACACAATCCGGGCACTGCTGCGGGTGAGTCACGCCCTGAGCATCCCATAAAGACCGCTCTGTAAACACGGCAGACAGCGAGGAGCAGCGGGGAACGGCAGGATTGCTGCCAGAGCGAGGAAAATCATCCGGCAGCCACGCACCCACTCCGTCCAGCCCTGGGAACAGGGCGCCTGCCTCAGAGAGAAATAAACCATTGTCCGGGCAAAGGGCTGCCCTCCCTCTCAGACCCCTGCCATCATTTCCCCAAGATCTACAGCGCTGTGGAATTCCCCTTCGCGTTTTGTTCTGTGGGCTGTACTTAACATGTCCCGTCCCCAGGGGCGTCCTGGCTCCCCAGGGATTCTCTGCTCGGAATGAGGCATTCTCCGGCTCTCGCTGCGAGCGCACACGGTTCGGGCAGCAGGGGCTGGAGGGAATGTCTGTGCCGGCACCACCGCACGGATACAGGCACCCTGGCACTGAGCCCTTCAAACTCTTTTTTTCTGCGCTAATTACCAGCCTGCTTGCGACCCCCGGCAGCGGGTTTGGCATTTAAAAGGATCGGTTATCCTCTGGCAGCAGTACACAATGCCGGCAGAGCTTTCCGGAGACTTTTGTAAAAGGAAAACGTGGTTATCACGATTTATCCGGTTTTTCCCTACAGTGGGAAAGGAGATTTTCACGGGTTCAGGTGTCTTAACTTGGCTCATGAAGAGTACTGCTTCCACACTTTACTGTTGATGAAATAATTTTTTTTGGACTTGATCTGAAACTCAACTGAGTGGCATGGAAAACCAGCACTTGCAGTGAGGTTTGAAGCTGTTCCCTGGCAAGAGCAAGTGGCCACATTTCCTCCAGCTGTGGCAAATTCTGAGGGGTGGAGGAGGATTTTGACTTCCTAGTGTCCCCAACAAGCTCGCACTCATACTGCGTTATTTGCAAAAATATCTATTTTGAGGGTCTGAAGAGAAGGATGCATGCATTTTCTCACCCAAGGCCGTTATTTTTATCACATTTAATAACAGCACATTAATTATTTAGCTTATTACTCCACCCCAAAGGACAGATCTGTCACGGAGCTCACTGAGCTGAGTCACAGCAGAGCTGTGAGGGGAGCAGTAGGCATGGGGCAAGGGTGTCACCCCCATCCCAGCATGGATCCCAGGAATTCAGCCCCTCTCCCCTGCCAGGGAGCTTCTCTGCTCCTCTGCCAGAAGCAGCAGAAATTTGGACACGGGGCAGGGGTGCTCTCTGGTGCACAGCATCATCGTGGGGAGCAGGGGTGGCCAGGCTGGTTTTAGCAGCACAGTGTGTCTGTCCCGTGCACTGCCAACACAAGCCACTCCACACAAAACAAATTCATTTCCTCAAGCAGAGGACTTCCTGTCACTCCTCTGCTGCTCCGTGGATCACTTCAGATTTTGCAATATTTGCAACATTTGGGGCTGCTGTACACAAAACTTAAGTTCCCCCAGAACCACCGTGTATTTGCCACCCACCCACGTCTGTGTCACACTTTTGGTGAGTCTGCAGATGGAGTTTTGTCACCTCCACAACAGGGCATTGGACACCCTCAGGCAGCTCCGGGGTGGTCACTGCCCACAGGGAGCAGAGCATCACTTCAGCTCACAGGGCTGCCTGGCCCCATCAGCCTACCCCGGAGAAGCAGCATGTGGCTCTGCGTAGAAGCGACAGATTTGTGGGTTTGTGATGTGCAAAACCTCCTCCCCCCCTCCCTGTCACAGCTTATAACGATTTGCACGTCAGCCGCATGTAAATCGTGCTGGGCTGCTCTACCAAGTGGTTTCACCGCAAATCAAGTTCTCTGCACTCCTGTGCTCTCTCCTGCCCATGAATATAACACGGGTTTTGTCGCACTGCAGGGCTGCCCGGCCGCGCGTCTCAGGGCAAACACAAACCCGGCAGATTGAAAAAGAAAGGAGGAACTGACAACTGCTCCCAAGGGAAAGCGGTGTGTGCTCAAGTGTGGAACCGATACACGCGGTTTTTTTGGCTCCATTGATGCCATATGTCTGATGAGCAGGAAGGGGAGCTGCTGCAAAGCAGGGATGTCCTCGGGCAATGCAGGGCAGAGCCTTTTGCCCAGTCAAGCTGCACTGAGTGCTGTGGCCCTGGTGCTCACTTATCTCAGGTTCGGCTCAATGCCCATTCAACCTGCTTGCTTTTTTTTAACTATGAAAAATGTCTGCTGCCTTCAGAGCAACACACAGCTGTGAAATATTTTCCATGCTACCCAAGTTTCCCTTCCAAGCAATCCCAGCTCCACGTTTTCATGCATTTCTGAAGCAAGGAATAATTTACTGCGAAGCAGTGTTGCAATTTTCCATAAAACATTCGTGTGCCGGCCTGTCCTTAGTTTAGCTTCCTTTGTGTGGTTTTGACTGGAAATTGTGCTTCTTAAGAGGCACCAAGGGTGGCATTAATCTAAGAAAAGACCTGTGAAACTTAATCTGTAGGGAGCCATCATGCCAATGATGGAGAACTGAGGAAACATGAAGAGGGAAATAATGGCAGAGCAGTGGATATAATGGATTCAGGAAGGTAGGCTGTAAGCAGATACATGGTTGTTAATATTAATGCAGCTTTTAACATATTGATGTCACTTTCAGAAGAGGCACCAGTTAACCAAGTTAAACACAGGATGAACCAGATGCTAACAAGGCTGATAAACGCCCCACATCCACCAGCCCCCATCCAGCCAATATGCAATTACTGAGCAGACAGAGCCAAGCATTGTAATTTCCGTGCCTCTTAACAGGAATTTCTTGTCTGCCAGAGTTTTTTTTTCAATACGCTGTCACAAGTGCAGAAGGAAACACTATGGAAGTACTGTTATAATTACTAACATTTTGTTTCACAGGCAGCTGCTGAAAGAATACAAGAAGAATCACAGGATCACAAAATAATTTAAGTTGGAAAAGACCCTTGAGATCATCGAGACCAACTGTTAACCCAGAACCGCCAAGCCCAACCCTAAACCCTGTCCCTAAGCGCCACATTTACATGCCTTTTAAAACCCTCTAGGGATGGTGACTCCACCCCTGCCCTAGGCAGCATCACTCTCCAAACAATATAGGATCAGGGAAGAATTTTCAAACCCCAGGAGAAAGCAAAAGAGGTATTTTGAAGTCCTAGTAAAAGAGCACTTTGCATTTTATAACAATCAGTACTGTCCAGTCCTCTCCCAGAAGCACAGTTCTGAAAACCCCAAGGAACAGCTGCAAAATCTGTTCAGGTTTTTTTTTGTATTACAGGGTCATGGCCACCCCGTGCTGCTTCTGTCACTGACAGCTACAGGTGATATTCAGCTACAGGCTGCTGCTCTGGGTAACCCTTGCAAAAGCTGAGTGGAAGCAGGTGGAAGAGAATTTTTCTCACATTCCTGGCCCCAGATGATCTCCAAGGTTTCTGCCAAAATTCTGCCTTATGATAACATTTTGGTGTGTAATTTCATTCCAAATTTGTTATACCTATCAGTGCTGTTTTGAGTTATTCTTCTTCAGTGGTTAGTCATTAGTCCTTTATTCTACCTCTGAATCATGGGAACATTGGTTAGTGCTATAGTGCATTATATCTTGTACAAAATAATTGCAAAATATTTATGTATGTATGCACACCATATATAAAATAGTCAAGAATTACCTTTAATTTTGCTTTTGGATTAGTTACAAACTGTATTTTAATCTGGCTTGGGTTTTTTTTCAACCTTGATTTCACGTCTATCTTTGCATGAGTTAGACAGTGAGAAAAAGAAAAGACAAACCAAAACATAAGCAGGGATGTGGTAACATGTAAAACCTTTCCTTCATCACCCTGGCATCAAAAGTCACCTACTGCATCTTAGCAAACCAAAGCAGACATTTTTTAACTTCTTTTATCAGATGCATTTCAGAAAACCACAACACTTTTTCACAGCCACTCCTCTGGGGAGCCTCTTAATACCAAGAATCTCAGGATTAATTTCACCTCAAGAAGGGTACTGCCCTGAGGGGAGCATCATTCACCTTGATGATTAAGGATAAGTGCACTGTGGCACTGGAGGGAATGCTAACAGTCCCAAGCAAATCACTGTTTCTGTAGCAAATGGAGACTAAGTGAGAAAATGCCCAAGGAGTGCATGGAATTTTTAATCTCTAGCATGGATTTTATGATTTGGCACGTATCAAAACATTTTCCAAAAATCTGCACGTTGACAGTGTAAGCTGTACTTAAAAGCTATGTGTTTTATTTTGTTAGTATGGACTTCCATTGATTTTGATACCCTGGTGTATAAAGAGTTTAAAGTATATTTCTAAATACACAAGGCTTTTCTGTCTCAGCTCTCACAGAACTCACCAGTCTGCAGTTTCTACCTACAGACTACTCTAACCTAACAGTTTCAGAATCCAAGATGAATGGTATTGTCATTTTCATACATATAAACCTTTACAAATGAGGCTTATAAAAAATCAGTAAGGCTTAGTTCACATATTTTTCTGTATTTTCATAATTCAGGTTACACCTGAAAGGATGTACCTCATATTGAGAAAGTTCTTTCCAGATAAAGCCAGCAGGCAGACGTGAACTGCAGGCTGGCCACTCCTGCATAGCTGCAATATTTGACATTCAGTGGGGCAACGCCTCACTCATTGTGCTGCTCTTCCTTGTGGACTCACTTTGGGGTCATAACCTCATCTGGATCTGTATCCAGTCCAGAAATATGCCTGTGGTTTGCCAAAAGCCTAGTTTATGGATGGTGTGGCTTTCAAGTCAATTACCTGGAATTTCTGCTGACTCCCAGAACTGAGAGCACCTTTTGGCTTCCCCAGCAGAAACTGGGGAGAGACCAGACGACCAAATCCACCTGGGTGGAAGACAATGCTGTATGATGAAGGTTACATTTTTTTTTTTTTTACCTCGCGGTCATGTGTGATACATTGTATTAAACTTTGGGATTTGCTGCATTTCAATATAATGAAGGATAGATAAAATTTTTCACACATATCATCCATATCTGGCTCCAGAAATTATTCAAGATTAATTTTGAAATGCTTTTGGTTTTTAATTAAAGTTTAGCTCGGTATTTAGGGAATTACAAAATATCAAACCTCAAGGAAGACTAATTTTCTCTTGGTTGGTGTCAAAGTTTATGCCTTCTGTCTGAGGGGGAGGAAATCTCCACTCAGCAGTGGGATGGAGCCCAGCAGGAAATCTTCAGACTGCACTAAACAAGCAGAGCACATACAATTCATTTGATAAAAGATGTTCCTAACATGTGCAAAAATATACATAGCCATAGATAAGGAAAGAAACTTTTACTTTCAATAGTAAGGGTAGGTATTATTACTTTCTAGGGCAAGAATGTCATCAAACTAGGCTTATCAACAAACAGAATTAAAATTCCAATTTCTATTTACTGAACATGCTGTGAATAAAAGTAGTAGAAGAAATGAAATGTACTTGGCCATCTTTGTTATTGTGGGTGTGATAAAACAGGGTGGGACTGAGACTGAACGCATCAAATTATAAAGAAAAAAAGAAAAAAAGATAAATCCTGATGGTTTTGGGTTTCAGTGGAAGACAAGAGAACAAGAACTTGTAATGAGTTTCTTTGTAAACCACTGGAAGAGGAGGAAAGAAATTTTTTAAAAACTATTTGTATAACTAGTTTTTATACTAAGGCTTATTTTAAACTACCCTAGATAAAAATCCAGTTACACAAGAAATTTTGTTCTTTATTTTGTAGATTTTGTGAATGACTCATAAGCTTGCAGTCATACCATTATGCAAGTTATGTTAATAAAAAATGTATGCTTGGCAAAAATTTCATCCCATCCAGCCAGAATTTTGAGCACCTTTTTATTGGGAGGCATTTGACGTCAACTGGTGCCCTTTGGAGATGAGACATGGTAGGGAAAATGAGTCTGTGATTCTCCATTCCAATTTTAGACTCCTAATACCTAGAATTACATGGAAATGTATCCATGACTATTAAAAGCACACAAACTCTTTTTGAATACTTGTTCACATCACACATTGTTGCAGTAAAGAACAACCTGTGTGCTCCTGATATGGTCACCCGCTCTTTTTCCAGCCAATAAACATTGAAAAAACTGCTGTTTGTGCTGTCCATCACTTATTGCATCTGTTTCTGATCAGCCCTGTGCAGAACTTCATGGCTAATGCCTTGTAAAATCTCAGCAAGCCTCAGTGGATTTGTTCAGCCACAGATGTTCTGAAGGAATAAGTAGAAGCCATGACAGAAAACAGTGTGATTTTGATACCACACACTTGTATGCTGCTGCAAGGAAAACTTATTTTTTCCTAATTAAAGATAATAAGTGTCAGACTGACTTGGATAATTACTAGCAACTGCTCCAATCAAGTACCCAAATCTTTACTCAAATGAGTAAACTGTTGCAGTGGTTAAGGCAGCAGCACTTAAAAATCTGACTCAGGCATCCATCAGCTGACTCTCCTGTCAGGCAAAAAAGAGCCTGCTTTTCCATCCCCAGGTAAATATGTGCTGCCTACATCCTTTGCATATAAAAATAATCTCAACTAGTTAAGAATAAATTTAGGAAGAGATTGATAATAAACAACGGTAGAAGCAACAAAGCCATGCCCTTGGCCCTAAAGCAAGATTTGCTTACAAGGCTGGATGGAGCCCAGCCAGTTTACAAAACACTGCAACAACTGCAGGAACTGGGGCAAGTGTCTGGGCAGCTCCCCTGCTCCCCGCAGCAGTGTTCAGACCTCATTTATAAACTGAACCTACCAGCAGAGCTGGAATGGGTGAAGTGCTTCTGGGCCAGCAGAGCCCTGAGTGTCCAGCATGATGCAGGTTGACATCACGGAGGGTTTCGTGTGTTTCTGTGCTGCTCCTGTGCAGCTCCACCGCCCCGATTCCTGCCAGCTCCGGCTCTTTGTCATCAGGCACGTCTCAAGGAGATGGGTGACAGTTCCTGAGGGCTGCCTGGGGAGCAGGGAGGGTCTGCTGCCTGCAGCCGGAGGAATGCAGCACAATCTGTCAGACCTGCCAGAGTGACCCCAGGTGAACCTGCACACACCTGCCCCGTGTAGATTTTAAACGTGGCCCTTGCCTCCTCCACCTCTGGAGTACCTTGCCTAGGTGCCACAGGCTGAAACACATCAGAGTCAGGCATAAATCAGAAACGAAAAGCGGGGGCGGCTTTGGTCAGATTCATCTGAACATGCCCTCGCTCTCCGCAGAACAAAGCCATTTCCCAAGAGCTCGAGGGGAGACCTCGCCCACTCGTCTCGGGTCTGACAGCCGAGGGCGTGGGCACTAAATGGGTTTGCAGGCTTCCTACCACGCGAATTAGTCTGACTGCCTCTTCCCCAAGGAACCAGATGACGAGCACTCCCTAAAGACTGGGACACGTTTCCTTCCTCCTGTCTCCTGATACCAGGAAGTGTTGAGGAGCTGCTGCTGTTATCCCTTCAGAGCAGTGCAGCCCATCCCACAGTTGTTCCACCCATCCAGCCCCAACCTGGGGGTCTCTGGCACAGGACACCCCAAACACCGGCTTCTTTTACTGCACACAACCTGCCAAGACAAACCCATTAGACTGCGCCCGTTCCTGCACATAATACCCGTGTTTTCCATTTTATAACCTGACCTGCAACAAATCCCCTGGATGTGAGGGTTAACACCACATCGACCCACGGGATGCGCAGCCAACTTCCAAACCCAGGGTGTTGGTGTGGTGGGAATGAGTTCTCTCCGAGGTGATGGCCAGGGCTGGAGCCAGCCGGGATGGCACAGCTCTAGGGGAGCTGGCACAGGAGCCAGAGGCTGGGGAAGGAGGCTGTCATACAACAGGGTACCCACTTTGGAGGGAAGCTGGCAGAGGAGTTGGAGAGAGCCCGGTGGAAGAGCAGGGTGTTGGAGCTGCCCCAAGCACCCTCTGCCCGGCTCCATCCTGGGGGAAAGCGCAAAATCCTCGCTGGGGGCTGCCATGGAGCCGCCTAGGTTCGGCTGTCGACACCTTAATGCTTTTCCAAGAGGAATGACTTCCGTAAGGAGAAGAAAGTCTGCGCGCTCTTCCCCTCACTCCCCCAAACAACACTATTTAAAAAAAAAACCTGTCTCACTCCACACCGTCCCACCACGGCCTCTTGTCACCTCACGCCGGCCCCGCGGCCCCCCTGGCTGGCCCCGGCAGGAAGGGGAGGGACCGGCGGCCGCTCCAGCCGCCCGTGGAGCCGGGAGCAGCGGGAACCCCGCTGCTGTTGCCCGCCATCGGCATGTCAGCGCCCGCGGCGGTAAGGCGGGCCCGAGGGAGCGGGGAGGGGTGTGAGGAGGGCGGCGATGCCGCTCCGAGCTGCCCCCGGTGCCCCGCGGCCCCGGCGGGGGAGCGGCCCCGCGCCGGGCACCGCCCTGGACGCGTCCCGGGCCGGGCCTGGCAGGGCCGGGCAGAGCAGGGAGGGCAGCAGCAGCAGCCGCAGCAGCGCCATGGCTTTCGCCCGCTGGTGGTACGCCATGGTGAGTGAGGGGAAAGCCCCGGCAGAGCCGGGAGCGTCCCGGGCGGAGCGGGGAGCAGCGGGATGGGGTGAGGCGGGCGGGATGCTCCCGGCCATCGGGGTGGATAAGGAGGTAAGGAAAGGGGGCTGTGGTGCGGCTGCAGGAGAGACAGCACTTTTTTTAAAAAAAGTAAAAAAAAAAAAAAAGCCCCAGTGCCTCAGGTCGGATGGTGTCTGTCTCTCCACATCCCATCCGCTGTCAGAAAGCGACACAGAAATTTGGGGTTTTGGTGCTATTCGCAGTTTTGATCGTCGCCCTAGTAACGCAGGCTGGCGGGGTGGTGAGACCGCACCGGAACGCCTAAGACGGGATTTGATGTGCGAATGTTCCTGTTTTGGGAAAAACTGCGCTACGCCTTTTTCCAGGAGCGTGTTCCTCACTGGCGGTGGGTGGTGAAGAGCCAGATCCTCCGAGAGCAAACCACAGCTCTCTGACGGCTCCGTGTGGTTTGGATGGACTTGGGTCGCTGCTCATTACTGTGACGAGCCCACGACTGCTTTAAAAGGCTTTAAAAAGCCTTTCAGAAACCTTTATGATTTATTACGCATAGGAGGAAGCAGTTGGTCTCTGTATGGAATAGCGAAGAGGAAAGAAAGTTTGCCTTCTGTTAAAGTTTTACAGAAGGCGCATGCTGTGAAATGTTGGTTTAATTTTTCTTAAATTTTTAGGAAAACACTGGTTTAATGTATTTCCTAAATATGTGATCAGGTAGATGAAGTCTCTTGAAGTTATAATTGTACTTTTAAGTTGCCCCATGTAGCTTGGATCAGTGTTTTAGCAGCTTTTTCAGGTATCAGTCATTGTGTCAAGTCAAATCAGTGTGGTGGAGGTGACACAAAATCACAAAGGGGAAAAGTTTGATAGCTACTGCACTAGGCCTCATTAGCTCTGTGTCGTTGCATCCAGAGGAACAAAAGATATTTAGATATGGACATGTGTGATCAGGTAAGAAAACTACTCCCCACAACTGTTTTTTTGGAAACCCCTGGTTGTGGTTTTTGGCACTTGTGGGTCTCCACGTGGGACTGGTGTCCTCTCCCATGCCTGTGATTCCTACTGGGGAGGTAGGAGAGGCAGCAAGGGTGGGTGAAAAGAATAGAAACTGATTAACTGATTACTGTCTGGTGTATTTAAAGCTGGGGTTGGATGTAATAAGAATCTGGGTTTCACCTCTCCATTTCTTACCTGGCTTGATTGTAACTCCCCTGGCAACTCTTTGCATCTGACAGTTTTCAGAGCAGTGTCAAAGATCTCTCTGTCTTCCTCCCAGTTCCAGCTGACAGCACAGGTCAGATTCCCATCTCCTTAAATATCTGTAATACTGGGTTGTTTAACTTCAGCTGAGAATCTTGCAAGACTTCACTTCTCACCCAGTCCTCCAAGATGCTGGGCAGTGGCCTTGGCTTGCTAATGCCTTCTTAATCTCCTGAGTTTTAGAAGGAATTTCTTGGAAGCAAAGTCTTTGGTGAGGATTGGATTTTTGTACACATAGATGTCTATTCAGCTGTTAGTAATTTTCTCTGTGCTTTTTCACCATTTACTTTCTAGTTTATGAGTGCTATTTGAGTCAGAAGTTTAAAGGTGTGCCTTAATAGTGTGGTGACATTTCTATGCACTTTAGAACAGGATGAAGATCTCAGGATAAACTTTCTTGGTCATTCATGACACTTATGTCTTTTTGTGAACATGTAATTATAATAGGATTGTGAAGGCTTTTTTTTTGGTTAGTAAGATTGAAAAATGTTTTCAACCAGCTTAAAAGCTACAAGTACAGTAATTTCACGATTACAAGCTGCACCTGATTATAAGCCGCACGTCCAGGTGTTGGCAACGTTTAGGTCTTTGCCCATATATAAGCTGCACCTGATTATAAGCCGCACTTTCTTTCGCAGCGAGGATGCTTGCACAACTTTCACAAAGTTCCCAATTAGTAACAGAATCGTGGGATCGCGGAGTTTACTGGATCGGCTTGGGGCCGTGCGGACTCGGGTCGGCCCCGCTTTTCCCCCGCTGGGGCCGGGCGAGCTTGGATCGGGGCCAGGTGGGCTTGAATCGGCCCTGCCACCCCCCTGCTGGGGCAGGGCGGGCTCCAGCTCGGCTCGGCTCGGGGCCATGCAGTCTTGCACTTCTGGGTTGGCAAGTTTCTGAACCTCATCCATATATTGGCCACACCTGAATATAAGCCGCGCTTCCGGCTTCGGACCAAAATTTTAGTCAAAATGGTGTGGCTTATAATAATGAAATTACTGTAATGGTTAGCTCATGAGTTAAACTAAAATTGTCACTTTCAGCTGCATGCCCACTGTTGATATGGAAGAGCTGGAGCTGCTCTGGTCCTCTGCCTTGGTTATCAATCTGTATTTTTGGCACTGTATAGGAAGATGAGCAGGAAAAGGAAAGAATGCCCAAACAAAAAGTCAGTTTGTCACCACGGGTTGTGAATATGAATGAGGTCCCACAAAACCTGAGCTTAGCCTTCTGACTAAGCAGATTAATTTACTGTCTGGTTTTGGGTTTTTTTATATACTTAATTTTTTAGTGGAGGGTTCAAAGCTTGGAAATCCAGATAAGGAAAGAGCTATTGAAGGGCATTATTGAAACAGGGTCCGTCATCATACCTTATGCATCACTGTTGAGGGAACCAGTATGGTTTACTCAGGTGTAGTGTGAAGCTGTGCTTTCCAAATTTATCTCTTCAGAACAGCAGATTTCCTGCAAGGCTGTACTTTCACAGGCTATTCCATTATCTGAGGCCAGGGAGTGAGTGTAAGAACTCCATGTGTACAAAGTGCATTACTCAATTTACTGGAAAAAAAACAAAACAGAGCTACTTTGGTCTGACCATATGTGCTTTGTTCTCTGAGTTGGAATAAACATATTTGGCCTCTGAGTCAAAGTCTCTTTATTAAAGATTCTGTTAGACATAGCCTTCTGGAGGGAAGATGTCATGCTTTTAATGTCTCTCTGACTTGAGTTTGGGGATTACAAAGTTGTGGTCCTTGTCCTGGTGCGTTCTGCATCCTCTCTGGGCAGTGAAGCTGCCCTGGGGTCCCTCAGGGAACTGTTCTGCCTGAGGAGTGGTTGAGGGTATCCTGCCAGTCCCCTTCCATATCTCCCTCTTCGTAATCCTGGGTCTGGATGCCCTTTTGGTGCCTTGGTCATGTCTACTGTAGGTTTCTTTGGAATGAAGATGAGGAGGTGGTCTTAGGGAGGAAGGGTTACGCCAGATTCAGCCCTTATAAAGGCCTGGCAATCTCAACAGGAAGCAAGTATTTAGTTCCTACATTCTCTGTCCTGCTTTAGTAAAAGAAAAACAATTAGACCCTGCACTTTAATTGGTGTTGCTGCTTTTAAGGCTATGTCTGAATTTGAGGAAGAAAACAAATGAAAGCGATAGAAAACTTGAATAGCTGGATTCAGGACAATGCTTGATTTTTGGAGCATTTTGATGCTGAGAGTACCCATGCAAGAAGAGAGCCTGATCAACAGTGTTCTCCTTTAGCTCCCGAGCCTTATGGCAGTGCTGGCTCTGAAATTCCTGTTCTGTCAGCAGCAGGATACTCACTGGCATTGCTCTTACTGATATGTGTGTGTTATGCTTTTATTGTAGCAGTAAAATGCACAGATAGCTGGGTAAATTGTGTTTCTCCTGGAAGTGCTATTATGAAGCAGGGAATCAATTAATCTCTTACCTGAATAGCCAACCTATGGGGCTTGTTTTTGCTCTAAAGAGGCACGATTGGAATATGAGTACAGCATCTCCAATTTTAAAACTCATCTAGTGTCTTAGTCATAACCAAACTAATTTTAAAAACTTGAATTGCTAGAGGTTGTCCAAAACAAATACTGAAATTTTTGTTGCTATAGTACTTTTTTCAGCCTGCATTTTTCTCCTGCTGATGTGCTGGAACTGATTCTGTTGAAGATAGTGCAGTGATACATGGATCATTGCTTTTTCCCTATAGCCATGTAAAGAAAAATCTGCAGGAATTCATTACTTAGTGGATTAGCAGGCTCTGCCTCCTGCTGCTCAGTCCTGAAAACAGAAGGGAATAAATGGCTCTTGAATCATCTGTCTTTACTTAACGAAACAAACCAGATGTGAATGCTTCCTCCCAGATGTCTCAGTTGCTGTGGGAAGTTACACTAGCTGAGATACTAGAGACTAGATGCATTATATTGCCTTTTATATTAAATTCTTGCTTTTTGCTTTTACTATTTTTGAAAATAGATTTTTTGAGGGACCAGATTCACCACTTTTCAGAGATGCAGACAGTTACAACATGCTGGATACCAGTGTGTGTGCTGAGAAAAATGTGTCTTTCTTTACATTGCTTCACTTGGGAAGGGACTGGGATTGTACATCAGGTTAAGTGAAAGGAAGAGGCTGAGGTACAAGATGCAGGAGGTTCAGGAATCCTGGAAGAACTGTATTTCCTAATGTGCACCTGTGCCTGCGCTGTTGGAGCATTAATTTTTTCTGTATCAGCACCAGAATTACAGCAATCATGGTAACAGCTTTCTGTTAGCTGAGGAGGGCTGGGCATAACAAGCATTTCAGTGTGTCTGGGGGGAGTTCAGATCTTGGAGTGGGTTGCACACATCATGTTGGTGTCTCTGAGAGCTGTTCAGTTGGCTGCTGAAACCTGTGGTTCTGACATTTCCAAAACAAGCAATGGGGAGTGCTTTGCTGGTGAGGGATGAGTGATAAGCTGAAAATCTTCCAGGACTTTTCACAACAACAGTCATGGAGCTACCCTAAGAGTTATGACTGACTAACCTCATGACTGATTTCTCTCAAAGTTATCCAGCAGGCCATTTAGAAATCCTGTCCATTAGTGAGAAGAAAAACTTGAAGTGTTTCCTTGCTGTCATATTGTGGTAGCTGAAAGGAATCATCCTTGCACTAAGAAGTTTTGAGAATTTCTTTTTGTGGAAGATGTGACTTAAGATCTAAATAACCACACTTCTGTTTTCTGTTTCACAGCATGGTGACAAGAAGGCAAGTGAGTCTTCTTCCGAGACAGGAGAGAAAAAAGCAGAAGTGGAAGAGGTAAATTCAAGTGTTTGAGCATATTAAGAAGAAAAATAATGAATTTCTTCCTATACTGATTTTTTCCTTTTGATAGCAAAATGCTAGTTTTTGGACAATTATCTGGTGACTCCAGACAGTCATTATTCTTCCCAGGAATGTTTAGTTTTGTCTTGTGCTGCTGAGCAGCCTACTGGAAATGGATTTTTTGCTCTGTTCATGTTTTCCCTAATACCTCACATTGGTTTCTGTGGAATTTACTTCACTGGAGTGTCTGCTGTGCAGTGCTGGTACAGTATGGTACATATCTCATGGCCCTGGATTTTCAGTAGCCAGAGAGGTGATGCACTGTGATGCTTTCCACTTGATGCTCCATCCACAGCAGAAGCTGTGTGGGAAATCACCTTGCCTAAGCCTGTTTGACTCCTCTGCGAATCAGGGTCAGTATATGCTTTTGTTACAGTCCTCTGAAGTAGATGATTCAAGCAATTGCTTTTCTTTCCTGTCCAGAAAGCAGGGAAGGCTTCTCTAGCCTGAGAACATGTTCCTCCTTTCCTCTCCAGGCAGCTTGTTTTTTTCGTAAATACTATTGTGCATTTATGCATTCTTGGTTTAATGCCATATTCTTTGACTTCACATTGTTCTTAGTAGAGAAGTGCTGGCATTTTTTGTGGGAGGGGTGGGAGTTGAAGCTTGTTGTTTGAAGTTCTGGGATTAATATTTCTGACCTCTTATTGAGAAGATCTGTTTCCAGCAAAACAAGACTCTTACTAGAATTTATTGTCTGAATACCTCTGCTTTTTGAGTCCTTAAAATACTGCATGTATGTTTCCTCTTGTGAATTTCTTCATATGTTTTATTTACTCCACTCTGCAGTGCTTAAAAGTGGAAATAGATCAAAAACCTTTTCCACAGACCCATTGGGGGACATTAACTCCACTGACTCATACCTACTTCCAAAACACTGATTTGTTAAGCAGTTGAAGAATCAACTCAAAGTCTTTCAACACCTTTCACAAGGGTCTGCAATGTTACATTTTTGTCAGAGATAATTCCTATAGTCTTCAGTTTTTGAAGCAGAAATTTATAATATATCTGTAGGGAGCTTTGGGCAACGTTCCCTATAATATTGAGTTTGTTCCCCTGCCTACTAGAAAAGGTTTGGCATTAGAAAAATTACAAGAAAATATGAAGGTCTTTGAAGAGTTTATATCCATACTGAAAGGAAAAAGTCAAATCAGTATGGTTGTTTAACAAAACATAACAACGAACAGCCCTTGTCTCTCAGATTCTTTGGTTATATAGTCCTGAAGGAACGAGAGAAGGAGGGTAGAGCTTTGAAAAACAAACTTGGGAAGGGCCTGACACTGGTTTGAGTGGGAGTTGCCAATTAGCCACAGCATCAAGAGGAATTCTCCATGAATACTGTTGGGGTGTAGAACAGGTATCTTAACCTTAATCTTGAGTTTGACGCAGTCTGTCAGCCCAGTGATGAACAGCTGAGTGTGTATCTGTGCATGGAGCCTTGCAGAAACAGGCAAAAGATGTGCTGGGAGCTCCTGATCTGTTAGAATATGTAACTGAAAAAAAATAAAATAAAGACAGTTCTTCATCGGTGTGGATGTCAATTGAGGTGTATGTGCTATGTTGTATTAGGCGTTGCTCCAGGATAAAGGCTCAAGTTACAGGTATCTGTCTTAAAATCTTCATGTCTTGGTTGTTAGAACCTCTACATTTATTGAGTTCACCTTCTAGGGAGAATCAGACACGTGCTGAAAATCTCAGTCAGCTTCACTGAAAAGTTTTCATTCTTTGTGAGTGTGTGTATGGAGGAGTGTTAACAGAAAAGAAATTGGAATTGCTGGTTATTCCTGCACGTGAAGCTGGGATGCAGCTGCCACCCAGTAAAAGTGAGAGGTGTGCCACAGGTTTCCCATATCTGTCCCTCTGTTCTCTTGCTGTGATCTGACATCGTGGACCTGAGCCAATGTGTTTGCAGCATGCCATTGCAAAACATATGAAATAGTAAATTTCCTTTCTTCGTCTTGCTTCCTGGTGTTCCAAGGTGTTTAGCAATTTGTCAGCATGCAGTGAACAGCTGATGTGGTTTTATTTTATCCCCCACTTGGACCTGGTCTTCAGCTTACGTGTGTGTGTGCCTTTCTCTCAATTTCAGATCACTTCCACTTTTGAGGCCATTGGGGCACTAGTGTTCTAGAAGCTCTTGAATGCTAAAATATAAATGCTTTCAAGGGCAGATGGCACAAAATCACTGAAGAAAAACCCAGGATGGTTTATAAAATAACACTGAACTTAAGAAATCCCTGGCCCACAAAGTGAGTCTGGAACAATATTTAGAAGAAACATCAACATGGACTTGAGCTGTTTTTGCATCACTGGTTTTGTTTTCTTTCCTATCTGCTGCTGACCACTGCTAGAGACCGGGGAATGATAAAAGGGAAGCTTACCCAAACCCAGGAAGGCAGGTCTTGCACTGATGAGGGGCATGGTCCTGCTGTTCTAATCTTGCACATCCAGTCAGTGCTGCCTGTCAGAGAGCTGCCTTTGGGGCTCAGTATGTTCTGCTACACAGCCACATGAAATTCATGATAATAATACAGAACTAGTGCTCACATTGTGTGTGGCTGTGCCTTGAAATCCCCCTGCTCTGGGTCTATCCATGTTAATAATATGGAAAAAGATTTCTTTTCTTTTTACTGTTGATGAGGGAAATAGCAAGGAGAGATTCTGTATCTATGTAAAAGCCCAGCCTGCTGCTGTCTGGAGGTGAAAGTGTGATATTAAAAAGGGAGACAGAGCTATATATTCTAGGACTTGGAAGCTCCAGCTAGGAGTGAGGCCATATTTCACCAGGTATGGTGTGAAACAGGGTCTCTGACATGTCCTGGCATTTTGAGTTGTTCTTTACAGGACTGTTGGCAGAACCTGTGCTGCTTGCTCAGCTCATTACTTACACAAAATGTATTATTTACTTGGAAAGGATGACAGAGATGATTGGTGCTAAAGCATCTCTATCCTTTTAGAATCGAATCTTTGCTCTGAAGTCAGTGCCTGTAATACTTTTTTAATCTTGAGGCTTACCACTTAGGATTCCTTATCCAGAAAAAGCATTAATGCTGCGTAAAGGCATTGTGGCTGGTGACAATCTTGTTGGAGTGTCCACTGCTGGTCTGAGTGGTGGAAGTGCATGGGTAGTTTTTATCTGCAGTGTTTGTGAGGTTTCTTTTTACATTGGCACCAAATTATAAATTTATGTGTGCATAGTTTCTTTGTTTTCTCTCCCCCTTGTGCCTCACAGCACCTTGCCACTGGCAGAGGGAATTGTGGCCTTAATCCATCTTCAGTAGAGCAGTGGGGGGCGGTTCTGAGAAGCACAGCAGCAGCTTCTTTATCTGTCTTCATTTTCTGTTTTGGTGCTCCTTTTGGCTAAAATACCAGAGGCAGTTGAAAAATAACATAATTTCATTAAATTCTGGTACTGGCTGAGAACTGTTGCAATGTAAGTCTCTCCCTTCAGAAGGAATATAGGGTGATTGCTGCTTGAGTTGTTCTTGAAGAAAAGATTGATAGGGGGAGGCTGAAATGCTGCTGATGGTTGTCAAAAGCATTCGCAGAACAGAAATTGCACATACTTGCCTCTTGTGGTTTTTTTTCCCTTAAGACAAGTGCACCATAAGATTCTTACTACAGTCTTACAATGAACACTTGAATTTTATAGTCCAGAATGAACTACAGTCCACAATCCTGGACACCAGTCTTAACACATCTTCCTATGCTAAATCCATTTATCAGAATAATGGGTATTTCATCTCCCTTTATTAAACCTGCAAAATTAATATTCCACTCAGAAACAGCGTTCTGTCTTTTTGACAGAAGAGTAGATTATAAGTAGAAGAAGAAGAGTAAATTATAAGTACCTGTGTGCCACAGCTTTTATTCCTTCACACACAATCCTTTACAGGCCCATAATTCTTTTAATTCATTTAATAAAAAAGCTGTGCTTTGATAATTCATTGTTTCTGTTAATATCAGGTTGGGAAGCAAGGTTTCAGTGCAGCTGCAAGGTAATTCTTCAGTTGTTTGTGTCTGAGATTGTCACAGAAGAAAAATATTCCTCCAGTTCTTGGGCAGGGAGAAGATGAGAACAGCTCTGATGTATTTGTTAGTAAAGGGTATCTGGGCTGGTTTGCATGGAGGGAACATCTTGGGTAACACCCTAACATCCTTATTTTAATAAGGGTAAAAGAAGGATAAGCCTAATTCAATGACATGGCCAGTCATTCTGCTTTTACAAATGTATTAAGGGATACCTAGACACCAAAGACTGCTGATGAAAGATGACTCTGGGAGCTAAAATATATATTACTCCATGTGCTGTGGTCAGTATTCACTAAGTGGTAGTCATTTGATATGGTGGCTAAAACTTACACATGGCTTACCTCCAGGTAACCTTTCTCTGTTCCAGAGGAGAATTTATTTGTTAATTTTTCTTATCTCTCTGTCTTTATATCTGTTTGGTTTACCACCAAACAAATATTACCATTAATATTTTTTTTCTTTATTCTGTTTAGTTGATTAACGTAAGTTCATCCTCTGAACAAGGATTTATTTCACTATGTTAGCAGGTTCTGTTTTTGGAGGTGGGCTTTTCTTTGTTTGGTTCTTTTTGTTGTTTTTGGGGGATGAAATTTTTTTTTCTTGGGTTTTTTTTGACGGGTTTGAGAGGTGGGATTTTTATTTCTGGTTTTTGCTCTTTTTTGATTTTTTTTTTGTTTGTTTTGGGAGTTCTTTTTTATTTTTATTTTGGGGGGTTATTCTTTTGGTTTTTGGTGATTTTGTTGGTTTGTTTGTTTCTAATTCTTATTTTGGTTTGGTTTGATTTTTTGTTTTTTATGGGTTTTTTTGTAGCTCAGACTTCTTAGGGGGTGAGGAAAGCTATCCTTGTGCCTGAAATTTTTGAGTTGGTAGGTGCCATAAGGACTCCCTTCTCTAAAAGTACTTTATGAATTTGCGGAATTCTGTAATTCTGTGATATTTTCAGGGCATCATAGTTCTGTCTGTACCAAGACATACACTTTGGTACCAAAAGGAAATCCTGAACACCATAAACCCTGAGCCAAAGGCTGAGCATGAGGTGGCAGTCAAGATCTGTGGTGCTGATGGTGTGCTCACAATTCTGATTTTACTTCAGGGTTTTGCTCTTTTTTTTTTTTTTTTAATTATTCTTTTACTTTTCTCTTTGAAAAGGTGAGGCTAGCACTACAGGTTTTGAGCTACTTGGACAACTTAATTAAAGGCTGAAGGATTTGTGGGTAATGCTTATTACAGAGTCTTCAGTGCACTATGTCAGAGACAAAGCCTAAGGGGTTCTGCATCTTGGAGCTGTCTCTCCAAAATTGTAAATGCATCACACCTCCATCACCTGCCTCCAGGATCATTACCACCTCAGCTGGAACACTGCTTCCTTCCTAAGGCAGTTAAAAATGTTCATTGTAACAAGAGTTGAAGGGGATGTGGAAGGAGTCTCTCTGCTCCCTTGGGAATGTGTGGCCAGAGGAGAAAATATCGAGACAACCCTGACTGACACATGATGGAGGAGGGCAGTGATGAGGGTCCTGTGTGTCTCTGGGCCTTCCTGTTGCTTTTTCCTTTAACCACATCCCTCAACCTGGGCAGAGATCCCAAGTTCTGGACAGGTGTGTAATGGGCAGCAGCACTGGACTGTCATTGTCACTGTGCAGGGAGGTCCTGGGTTAGAACACTCCCAACATCCTTTCAACAGGCAAAAATCAGTGTTTTGCAGCATCCTGTGGAGTCTTACTGGGATGTCATTTTTCCAGTGTGATCCTTGATGTAAGATCCCTCTTAGTTTCACTTGCTATCAGATTTGGGCCATATTTTGGTCATGTTAATCTTGTGTACATGGCCTACTGCCCCATCTCTGGAGGTGGCTACTGAATGTGCATCTTTGCTCTAGCTGATCTCCAGGTTTTCAAACTAATTCAGAAAGAGGACATGGAATTACCTGAGTGGCAAGAGGTCCCTGGATCTCCTGTATTTTTACAAATCTGGTGTCCCATCCATTGAAAACTGGTGCTTCTGAGTTTGGTGGTTGAATCTCTGGTCCTTCTGCAGTCTGCCCTGCTTGAGGAGAGCTGTTGAAATGTAAAATCTCTGATTGCATTGTGAATCTTGGGCTTCTTGGGGAAACCAGAATTTTGCCCTTAACTTTGTATCATTACTCCTCTGCCTGAGGGTGTTACCTTCTGGGTAAGTCATTCACGTTCTGTCTGAACAGGAGCAGCTTGTCCGTCTTGGTTTTGTGATATTTTTCATGTAGATACTGTTGCTTTAACTATTAGCTTAAAATGTTAGCTTGAAATTGCTGTGCCACAGGAAATAGCACAGATTTATATATCATCCATAAAACACTGAGAGAGAACTCAGGCTGTTCACATTTCTGGGCTCTGAAATGTGCCTGTGTAAGTTAAAGTTACATAGGAGAAGTCATTTTTTGGTGACTCGCCTTGCAAAAATGTCCTAATGGACGTTCTGAAATGTGCTTTTTCTTTATTTTGTCTATTTTGAAGGTTTTTATGTTTGTTTTACAGTTTAACTTGGCTTTTCCTTCATTGGCTTTTCTGACCTTTATTATGTCTTTTTTTTGTTGTTT